>NC_072882.1:2339699-2713032 GCF_028858705.1 Grus americana
TTAATTCCTGCAAGCTCATCTTTAACTCCAGTCTTTCACTTTCTGACTTGAAACTTGATTTTCAAGCACACGTTGGTGAATTTAGGTGTTCAGAACTTAAAGGAACGCTGTCGTGCACGGTGGCTGTGCTTGAGTGCTGAGACTTGCTGTCCTAACACTTTTCCTTCCTGTGTTGCTTGCAGTCTGCTTTGTCCAAATATGATGCCACCAAGCAGAAAAGAAAGTTCTCATCCTTCTTTAAATCTCTGGTCATTGAACTTGATAAAGACCTGTATGGCCCTGACAATCACCTGGTAGAGGTGAGCTTCTTTTTGCTGTGTTACCACTAAAAATGGGTTGGTGTTTCAGCAGACAGGCTTTGTATATCATTTGTAACTTGAGAGGTGGGGATACTTAAGGCTTGAACAAGTGGCTGGGAGCCAGGAGCTCTTGATTTCTTATCTTAGCTTTTCCTTTGACTTGCTGGGGCTTTGAACAAATGTATTAATTCTTGTTTCAAGCTGTAAGTGGGAATAAGGTGAACTTTCTCTAGGTGGGTGGGATTTACTGGCAAGCTTGTTGGGCGCCAAGCAGCGGGAGCAAAGAGAATGAAGCTTGGGGGTGCTTCTAAATGGCTTCTCCTGTTCAGTGGCACAGGACTGCTACAACTCAGGAGACAGACGGCTTCCAGGTGAAGAGGCCGGGAGATGTAAATGTGCGCTGTACTGTCCTTCTGATGCTGGATTACCAGGTAAGATGTTGGGAGTAGCAGTGCTGGGCGTGTACCGTTAGCTGTGTCTGTGGCCATCTCACCTTTCTGTGCCTGTCGTTTCAGCCTCCCCAGTTCAAATTGGATCCCCGCTTGGCTCGTCTCTTGGGGATTCACACTCAGACCCGTCCAGTGATCATCCAGGCATTGTGGCAATATATCAAGACCCACAAGCTCCAGGACCCCCACGAGCGGGAGTATGTCATCTGTGACAAATACCTCCAGCAGGTAACTGTGGCTGGAACAAGCGACTGTTTCGGCTTGTCTTTGTCAGCAGCCAGTGGTTGCTGGCACTGAGCTCCCATTACCTTTCCTTAGCCCTGTGTTTCTGTCACAGATATTTGAATCTCAGCGGATGAAGTTCTCTGAAATCCCACAAAGACTTCATGCATTGCTTATGCCCCCGGAACCGATCATCATTAATCATGTCATCAGGTGAGACTGGTCCACTTGACTTCATATTTCTAGGAAGAAGAGTGGAAGGGATGGGTGAGGCCAGCACAGGAAGACGATGTAATGTGTTCTGATTTTCAGCAGCAGTTCCAATGTTGCCTGTTGTTTCTTCGTACAAGAACAGCTGCCTCTTTCATTTACCACATCCCTCTTTTCCGCAAGGCACTCCCACGTTCATGCTGTCCTTTGCATTACACTGTTGTAGATAGAAATCTGCTTGGAACAATCACTTGGTCCTCGTGCTGCAAAGCCATCAGTGGAGCTTTGCTGCTTGGTGTTAGAGCCAAAGCTTAACGCCAGCTTAGCTGGTCCCTGCTTGCAGTCCGTGTGCTGCAGTATCCTGGAGGAGCTACAGTTTGGTGCTTTCTTGAGCTACTTACTTACTTTGGCTTTTTTCTAGTGTTGATCCCAATGACCAGAAGAAAACAGCTTGCTATGACATTGATGTGGAGGTGGATGATACCTTGAAAACTCAGATGAATTCCTTTTTGCTATCCACAGCCAGCCAACAGGAGATCGCTGCTCTGGATAACAAGGTAGGAGGAGCTCCTGTGGGTCTGCTCTCCTCAGTGCTGGGTAGGAATCTGTCTCCAGAGCAGGCGAGCCCTGAACAGGACAGGAGTTCAGCTGTGCTCCGCTGTGTGATGGAAGCTGCAGCGGGGTCAGCCATGGTTACAAATAGGTGGCTTTACCTGGAAGTGTAGTTTTAAAGCAAGTGGTCAGTGGGAAAACTGGTAATGATTGAAAAACCTGTCTGATAGGTGCAAATCGACTAGGGAGTATAAGAATTTGCCTTCGTGTGTTGGGTCTCTTGTTGTTTCTGTCTGACTTTTTCCCCTACTCAGCAGTTTAGTTGCTGTGCTTATCTCTTTCAGATCCATGAAACAATAGAGACAATTAACCAGCTGAAGACCCAGCGTGAGTTCATGCTGAGCTTTGCCCGAGATCCTCAGGGCTTCATCAATGACTGGCTACAGTCCCAGTGCCGGGATTTAAAGGTAAAAGCTTTGTCTTGTGTGACTGGATCCACCTTCCACACGCTTCCCTCATTATAACCGGCTCCCACAGAGAGAGAGGCAATTTCCTGCTCAGAAAGCAAGACACACAAGGACCTGACCTGACTGTACTGAAATGTCTTTGACGAAAGGGGAGGGGGGGTGGGTTTGCTCAGTGCAGTCAGAGCTTTTGCGCTCCCTGAATGGTTTTGTGCTTTGTGCTCTCCAGACAATGACTGATGTTGTCGGGAATCCTGAAGAGGAGCGTAGAGCTGAGTTCTACTTCCAGCCGTGGGCACAGGAAGCCGTGTGCAGATACTTCTACTCCAAGGTGGGTGTCCCCGAGCAGGGGTCCCTCTCTGTACCCCGTGGCTCAGAGTACCTGTCAATCCGTGGTGGAAAGTGGCAGTGCTAAGCTTCACATGCATCTTGGTCCCAGTTTGAGTTCACCCTTTTCCAGCTGCGTCTCATGTTACTCGGATGCTGAGGTGCTGCACCGTCTGAGTATGTTAATGCTGCAATTCTGGCTTCTCTTGCAGGTGCAGCAAAGACGGCAGGAACTGGAGCAGGCCCTGGGCATCCGTAACACATAGGCTGCTCCACTCCTCCCCAGCCAGAAGGCATCACGGCTATTTGTGGAGATGGAGGGCTGCAGAGTACGCTGTTAAGGCTGACATAATTCCACTCCAGCAGCGAGGCCTGCATCATTATTCATCCTGGCATTGTCCCTGTTGGGGCAGCTCCAGGACACCTGGGGTCTTTTGGGGTGTGGCAAGCAGACAGGCTCCAACGAGCACACATTTCTACCTGGTTTTCTTCCTGACTGTTGCCGTGTCAGTCCCAAGGCTTCCAAGAGCCTCCCCTTGACTCCGCACTGCCCGTAGTGTCCCCAGTAGCCAGTACGACTGCTGACTTGGAGCCTTTCTCGAGTTCAGAAACCACAGCCCATTCCTCCCCAACTAGCATCTAGTTGTGGCACACATGAGACCTGCCTGGATCTGCCATAAGGGTGGAGTTCTATGGCTCTTATCTTCCCTGCCTCATTTTATAGCAAGGTGCCAGGAGATGTAGTGGGCAGGATGCCATGAGCTGACATACCTCCCTGCCCTTACTCCCTCGCTCGGAGGGCGCTGCTGCACTGGGCTGCCTCATAGGTCACTCTCCTCCTTGAGGAAGTTACTGGACTGTGTAGAGAATTGCTTCTTCCCTTGTCCCTCTTTCCTGCCCTTTTCCCTTTGTGTTCTTTGACAGACTGTCCTAGGCTGGGATCACAGGGGAGATGGGACATTGGCTTACTGCAGGGATGTGGAAGCGTTGGAGTGGCGAGACTTCACTGCAAAAGACCTTCGCTTGCGGTTCCAGCAAGCCATCTGCTGCTTGTTTTCCCTGTAGCTGGGAGAGGGGATGCAGCAACTGCCTGGTGGAATTGTGCAGGGGCGCAGTGTTGTAGGCTCGTTGCTTTGGGACAGTTATCCTGTGTCACTTGCTGTGGGGACCAGAGGCTCCTTCATGTGGATCCGAGGGGGTAACAGGACAGTCCTTAGGAATGGATGTAGCTCCAAGCATATGCGTTAGCAGGTGTTTCCATGCTGAAGCTCCTGTGGTTTTTAGTCAAGTTTTAGGTTCTGGGGCTGCTGTAGGGCCCAGCATGGTTCAGGAATGTACAAGTAGATTTTCTCTACTGTGGGAGTAGCAGCCCGGATGCCTCTTCATGGAATGAATTACTAGTGAACTAGTGGTCAGGCATAAGAGAATGGCTTCTTTTAGCCTGGATCTCTGTATTTCTGCTCGGACCGTAACACAAATGGACTTGAAAGTTGGTCATGTTCTCTTGGAATAGCTGCAAAGTCACGTTACTGACAAACCCCCCCCATCCCCTACACCCAGCTTTGGGGGGGTTGGGAAGGTTGCTATGAATTTGGGAGCCTGGGTGGCCCTACTCCTTGTGTCTGTGTTACTACATGTCTGTGAGTAATAGACTCTCGACTTCCCTTCTCCTTTGCCCCCTTATGAAATGGCTCCTCTGTGGTACTGGGGTGAAGGTCTTGGTGCTGGTGAAGCAGCCCACTGACTCCTCAGGGTAATCACACATGAAGGATGCTGAGTACTGCGTAGGCAAACATAGCTGTTGCAGAATAACTGCTTTTCTTAACTGAATATTATGGTTTTTTCCATGGACCAAATTTTTTTTTTTGTACTGTATCCTTGTAGACGTCACCCGGTTTTAATAAAAGCCTCCTGTGAAGGAAGCTGTCCTCTCTCCTTCTGTGCTGACAGCATGCTTTCTCTCAGCAGCTGCCTTGGTGACACTTCATTTACTTCCCTGAGAAGGGACAGGATTATCTCCACTTTTTATTTTATTTATTTTTTTTTTTTTACAGCCAACTGGGTTAAGAGATGGGAGAGAAAATGTTCTTCATATTTTGGCCTTTTATAGAGACCATTTCATGTAAAGATCTCCTGGCTTGCGGAGTCTGTTAAGCCTTTGCAAAGTGCTTTTGTGGTAAACAAAGTAACTTGAGCAAAACTGGAAGTCCAGTGGCCAAGCTGCTGATAAAATCTCGGCAGCCCTGTTTCCACACTGCTGCCTTGCAGAATTGTGACAGCCTGTTACAAGTCCTATGGGAGTCGGGCATAATTTTGAGGAAACTGTATTAAAGTTTACATACAAGGGTTTAAAACTATGCAGAAGGGTCATTACTCTCTTCACCTTGCCCTATTTATAAAAGTAGAAATGTTTTACAGAAAACCTGTAAGCCCTTGTTGGAAGGGAAAGAGATCCTCTGCGTATAGAAGGGCAGTTTGCCTAAGGTCAGGCAGTAGTGTAAGGCTGTGAGATGAGGGCAGGACTTGTGTCCTGGGTCTGCAACCAGATGGTTCATATTTCTTACCTGGGGGAGCAAAACCCCATTATTTTTTAGGAAGGGGGGAAAATAAAATGCTTTTATGCAGAAAAAGGGGGAGAGAGGCTTGGCAGTCCGGACTGCCGGTGCTGCTGAGATTTGCAATCTGAGCTGTTTCCACCTTTGCTTCAGGGGAGCGATTTGCACCTGCAGCGCAGCCCTGTGTTGCTGCCTGCCGGGCTCTGCCAGGACAGCGGCCAGCTCTGCTGCCCCGGGCACCGGTGCCCGGTTCCCCCCGGGGCCGAGGCGGGGCCAGAGGCGGGACGGGGCCGCCCCTGCTCCGGGCAGCCTTGAAATACCAGCGGCGGGCTCAGCGCTGCGCAGCGCCCCGGCTCCCTGCACCATGGGTGGCAAGAAGGTCTGCATCGTGGGCTCTGGCAACTGGTGAGCACCTGCTGCCTGGGCACCCGGGTCCCCTCTTGGAGCACAGCACGGTCCCCATCCTTCTCGGTGCCTCATGGCACCAGGTGCAAGCTGTCCCCGTTTCGTCAGGACCCCTGTGCGAGTGACATGGGGTTTGCTGGTGCCAGTGGATCTGGTGCCCACTGCCTACAGCTCTGCTCTGCCCACGCAGGGGCTCAGCCATCGCCAAGATCGCTGGCAGCAATGCGGCACGGCTGAGCACCTTCGAGAACCAGGTGAACATGTGGGTGCTGGAGGAGGAGGTTGGTGGCCGGCGGCTCACTGAAATCATCAACACGGAGCATGAAAACGTCAAGTACCTGCCGGGGCACAAGCTGCCCCCCAATGTGGTGAGTGTGGCCTGCTGGCAGCCTCTCCGCTGGGCACAAGGGCTGGTGCTAACAGCCAGGCCCTCTGGTGAGAGGTAATCCATAGCTGGGAGCTGTTGGAGCCCTGGGGTCCTGGGTACCGGGGGTTTGAAGGTAGGAGATGCACTGGGCTGCATGGCACTCAGTTACACCCTCCCGGTGACCTTGATCCATGCTTGGACAAGCTGCAGCCCTGGCTGCTCTCGCTGCCCACCTTTGCCCTGGCATCCCACGAGCTGGGCTTGAGGCCATGCGGCTGCCTCGGGGCGGACAGCGGCAGTGTGCAGAGAGCCTGCTGCCCCACGGCTCTACGCTCAGCCCCTCGGCACGCACTGGCCTGCTGCGGTCCCCCATATGACCCCGGCTCTGCGCCACCAGCTTGGGCTGCTTTTGCTCTGCTCCAGCCGCTCTGCCCTGCCAGCCCTGGAAGGGCACCTGTAAGGGAAGCCCCCAGCAGTTGCTCTCAAGCCCCTGTTTTGTCCTGGATTCAGGACACACTCACTGCACAACTACAGGCGCAAATCCCTGATGACAGTCGTACCCTGTTCAGGTAGCAGAGCCAGACCTGCTGAAAGCCTGTGCTGGGGCTGACATTCTCCTGTTCGTGGTGCCCCACCAGTTTATCGGAAAAGTCTGTGACCAGCTCAAGGGCCACGTGAAGAAAGATGCTGTTGGGGTGTCGCTCATCAAGGTGTGCGCAGGAGGAGCGCTGCCCGGGCAACTCACTGGGGTGCTGGGTCGGGGGATTTAGCTGGAAGCAGCCTGGCTCGGAGAGGCTGCAAAGGGAATCCGGGGATTTTGGAGCAGAAACGGGGCTCTCCAGGGTTGTGGCTGGGGGGAGAGTGGGAAGTGGGAGCAGAGTCTTTGTGGGGATTTAGCAGAGGAGAAGGGTGAGGGCATGTGGGGGATCTCGAGTGCTGTGAGGAGAGGGGTGCAGCTGAGCGCTGGGGGGCTGTTGGGATGGGGGTTGGAGCACTGCAGCACAGGGAACGGTGGGATTGGGGCAGGTGGGGCCAGGTCTCGGGGGGACAGGGGCTCATCCCTGTCTTGGTCATGTCCCAGGGGGTGGATGAAGGACCAGATGGGCTGAGGCTGATCTCAGACATCATCCATGAGAAACTGGGAATAGAGATGAGCGTCCTCATGGGGGCCAACATTGCTAGTGAAGTGGCAGAAGAGAAGTTCTGTGAAACAACCATTGGTAAGGAGCCAACATCCCTCCTCGTTAGCAGCCTTCATTTCTGATGAGCAGGAAGAGGCAAAGGGGTGAGCATGGTGCAGCTTAAACTCCTGTCTGCCTCAGGTGAGCCAGCCCTTTTTCCCTGTGGAGGCAATGAGATTCCATAGGAGCTGGATGAACTCATTCACAGGTTTTACGATGTGATTGCTCACATCATTAAAAACAGAGTTGTGCGTCTGTAAGTTCTGCTGGCACGGACTCTGAGCATCAGGCAGTCTGCCTGGCACAAATTAAAGGGGTGGACACCAAAAGGCCCTTTAGAAATAGAGCTCCTACCTTCATTTCCTTGGGCTTCAAGGGATGCTCACCTGGATCTCATGTTATTGCCAGCCAGGGCTGCTTGAAAGTTCATCTGGTGACTGTTCCTAACATCCTCTGCACTGTGAATCATGCACAGCAGCCAAAACCAACAGAACAGTTTGCTGGGTTAGAAGTTACAGGATTCAAAGTGTCTGTGTTTTAAACAAAAGCAAACATGCTGCGCAGGAGGCCGCAGAGAATGGAGAGGTATAAGCAGAACATGCTCTCACTGCGAGCATGCAGAAATGCTCTCGTGCAGGACACTGCAGGAGCAGGGAGAACAGCAGTTTCCAAACCCAGATTTGCAACCTTTGAAGATGCTTTTAATCTCCTGGGCATGTCAGTTCTGTCTTGTTTGACACAGCAGTAGGGATCGTCCCTGTCTTCTGGGAATTCTAAAGTTGAACCTTGCTCATCTGCCAGGCAACGTGTGCTTGGCACTTTGTGGACCTGCAAATGTTTAGCAACGTCCATCAGTTGGGCAATAGGTTCCTCTTGCTATGCTGCAGGAACGTATCATCGGGCAGGAAAGCAGCACGGTCCTACCTTGGGGTCTCTCCCCATCATCATCCTCCTCCTCCCTTTGTCTCATCAGGCTGCAAGAACATGCAGCATGGGCAGACGCTGAAGGAGCTGATGCAGACACCGAACTTCCGGGTGACAGTGGTGCAGGAAGCTGACACTGTAGAGATCTGCGGGGCTCTCAAGGTGAGTGAGCCACTCGCCAGGGTTTGTGGGTCTTGGTTAGCAGACCCTGCTGTTCTCTAGGGCCCTGCAGGGAGCCCCAGGGAGGAGGCTGCCGGTTGAATGAACCCCACTGGACATTGCACTGGGGCTCGCTGAGACCTTTGGGTCAAAGGCTAGGCTTTGGAGGGAACTGTGGATGTGTCCTGTTCAGCTGCTTGGAGGGACGATGATCGCTGGCACAGGCAGGGGCAGGCAGGAGCCTGTCCTTGGGACCACACAGGCAGCTCATGGACGCAGCAAAGCCCTGAGCTCCGTTTGGAACAGATCCCTCTGCACTGCTGTTGTTTTCCAGAACGTTGTGGCTGTAGGAGCTGGCTTCTGTGATGGGCTTGGCTATGGAGACAACACAAAGGCTGCTGTGATCCGTCTGGGACTGATGGAGATGATTGCCTTCGCCAAACTCTTCTGTAAGGGCCCCGTCACCCCCTCCACCTTCCTGGAGAGCTGTGGAGTCGCTGACCTCATCACTACCTGCTACGGTGGCCGCAACCGCAAGGTGGCTGAGGCTTTTGCCAAGACTGGGAAGGTAAGCAGAGCGGGGAGGAGGCAACATCGCTATCTGCATCAACCTGCTTAGTTACTGGCTGGAGTTAAACCACGACAGCAGGCAAGGAGGTGGACCTAGCTAGCACTGTGGTATCCTGCTTTCACTCGCCCCGTGCCACAGCCTGGCTCCAGGGAAGGAACATGGGGCAGCAGAGGGGTTGCAGGGTCCAGCTCCCCCCTCACTGTTGGGTTGTTTCAGTCTATTGAACAGCTGGAGAAGGAGATGTTGAATGGGCAGAAGCTGCAGGGTCCCCAGACGTCTGCTGAGCTGCATCGCATCCTTAAAAGCAAGAACATAGTGGAGAAGTGAGTGCTGTCATCTCTCTTGTCTGCTCTTTTGGGGTGGGGCTGGGATCTTTCCTGCAGCTGTGGAAGGGGAAACCCACCCTTAGCGTCTCCACTGTTCAGGTCAGTCTCTGCACTGCCCAGATCAAACCTCCTGGGCAGGAATGGCCTGTTGGATGAGGCACCGTGCCACTGTCCCACCTGCTCCTGCCCAGTGGTCCTGCATGTCATAACAGAAGTTGAGGTGCTCTGACTCTGCCGGGTCTGGTGACAGTGCGGGGGGTGACTTTGTTCATCTACCCACAGGTTCCCCCTCTTCACAGCTGTGTATCAGATCTGCTACGAAGGCAAACCTGTCACTGATGTCATCAAGTGTCTCCAGAACCACCCTGAGCACATGTAAGTGGGCTCTGCCTGCAAAACCACTGGTCCTGCCGAGATGAGCGGAGAGCTCCTGCCCGCACCAACTTGCTGCTGCTACGGCTTTGTAAGGAGTCCGGAATTCCTGGGAGCCTTTGCAGAGTGCTGGAAGGGCAGAGGTTCCCCTTCTCAGCCCTGGACCCTGCCAGCCTGAGCCTGGCATCTGCACAGAGGTATCTGCTGATCTCCCTCTCTCTTTGAAGGGCTCGTTTAGCTTCTGCTGCTGTCTAGGGTCTGGCCTGAGCGGGGCTGAGCATCTTCCTCCTTTCACTTTCTCTTGCTGTGATGGATTCTGTTCTTGGAAGGACTCTGCCAGATCATCTTGATCGATACGGGCTGTGCAGGAGGCACTGCCTGGGAGGACAAGCTTTGCTGTTAGCCCCACGGGGCCACTTTGCATGACGCCAGCCCTTTCCTGCTCGCTGTTGTTGCTTTTGGCTTAACTGCCTTGTGGAGAGGGCACGCTTCCCTGCCAGGCTCCACCAAGGCAGGAGAAGCTCCTAAGGACTTTCAAAAGGGTCTGAGAATCACTCTTCTTTCTAAGAAGCACCAGCACAGAAAATAGCACTCTTTGCCACCCTACCACCTGCTGCTTCCCCAGCCACCACCAGCTGCTCCTGCTGAACAGTACAGCCAATGCTTTGTGTGTGAGGGCAGCTCCAGAGTGAGACTTTACAGCTTGTTTATTTAGTTTTTTGCTCTTGCAGTCAAATCTGCCCCCGTGCACCTGGGGAACTCCCCTGTTGTCACAGATTGGCCTGCGCTAATTCCATGCCCACTGTCCCCAGACAGCCTTTCTCTCTCATATCGGTTTGTCCTCTGGCTGGCTTTGGCAATGCAGGGACCAACTGCCCCAAAGTCTTTCTGAGCAGCTGGCAGGCTGTGTAGCCCTTGGCAGTGTACCTGACAAAGCAGTTGGGTCATGTTGCTTTTAGATGAGTGATCCACATCATTGCTTTTTGCGTTCTCTCTGGCTTGCTCCAGCCTGTGCCTTAGCCTGGTCTTTGCTTCTACGTGTGGCTTTATAGGAGATGAGAAAGCAGGTTCCACATTTTCCCTGCTGCTCCTCCCGCAAGGGTGCTGGAAACTGCTCGCTAGCACGAGGGGCAGCAATGGACATGTGATCCACAAGAAGTACAAGGAGACCTCCAACATCACAGGAGAGGACAGAGGTCTCGTGGCTTTGAAACTTGCCCCTTGTCCGGCCGTGTGCCACGTGCCTCTCTGGTCCTCTGAAGCTGGCTCGCTCTGCTCATGTTTGCTCAGGCCAGCGTGTCCAGCGGTTCACTGATCCCTGTCTGGGCTGGCAGGCTGGAGCTGCTGCAGGTCTCGCTCTCCACCCCCGTTCCAGGTCCTAGTCTCTGACTAGCAGTGTACTTTACAAATGTTTAAAATAATAATAAACTTGGAGAGGAGAGGGGAGACACGCTCTTTGCTCTGTGGCTCCGGTGCATCATTGTCTTTGGGTTGGTGCCTGCTGGACTTGCTGCGTGCAGAACAGGGCACTGTCAGTTCCCTCCTGGCTCTGCACCCTTGTGTGCTGTCCCAGAAACAGCAAGAATGCCCCCGCAGGTCACTGCTCAGTCACAATATTACACAGTGTCCCACTTGCTTTTTCTCAGCAGCGGTTCCAGTGTTAAAGTTTGGCTGCAGGACCAAAGAGGGTTGAGGTTGCAATGCTGAACTGGGTTCAGAATCCAAATTCTTCTACCTGGGGCCTGCAGGAGCCAGGCCAGGACCCCACTGTGCCCCGTGTACCCCAGGCCTCCCCTTCTCTGATGTCTTGGCTTCTTGGGATGTGCTGTGTTGTTTTATTCATCTCTTCCCAACTGCTTTTCCCCGATTTGCCTTGTCCCTGTCTTTCTTTGAAATGCATGTCATACTGAGTGACCTTTTCAGGACTGTTAGCCCTCCGCTCGGCCTCTTGCTAGGGGAATTTAATCTGCTGGCACTGCAGTTGTTTCTGTGCCTTTTATTAGACACGCTTTCTCACTAGGCACCTACGACCTTTAAATTCAACTGAGCTATCGTACAGAAAGTAGCCAGCATCGGCTTCCTCTAATGAGGAACTTTATTGAGGTTGGAAGGAGGATAAAGGAGGTCCAGTGTGTTCCTGGAGGGCTGGCACAACTTCTAGTTCCCTTTGTCTTGAAGTGCTTCAGGAATCCCAGCTCAAGTGTTTGGACATGAGGCTCACAGAGGAGCGACAGTCTCTGAGCTCTCCTCCCTACACGCATTGTGGTCTTGCTTTGCTAAACTCTTGCCAGCACCTGCCCGGAGCTGCAGCAAGATCCAGAATTGGATTTTGTACTTGTGTTTAGCTTTGTGAATCCCTCTTTGTGTGAGTTTCTCTGACACTGTGTGCTGCTGGTGGTGCCCTGCAGCCCCTCACAGCGTTTGCTGAAAGGCCGGCGTCTCACCTGTGTGTGGCCAGTGCACAAGTCTCTTGCTGTTAGGACCCGGCCTTGCACTAGTGCTGGAGTTCATGAGCTATAAAAAGTCTTCCCTTTGCCATTTGGAGTTATGTTCTGCAGCCTCAGCACATCCGGGCACTGCAGGACGCTGCAGCCTCGGGAGTGCTGCTGTGCAGCGGCCTGGGGAAAGGAGGAGGGAGAGGGGGGGCAGCCTGGCTCTTGCAGCCTCAGGGCTTGACGGAGCCCTCAGAGCAGCGCTGTGGCAGCACTATTTATGGCTTGCAAGGAGCTCCAGGCCTGGGAGAAGAGCAGCCCTTGCTGTCAGCAGCTGCCCTAGTGCTTTTGGAGGAGCACGGCCTCCTGAAGGAGGCTGTTGGGCTGCAAGCACAGGCTCGGCCCTCAGGGAGGGCGGCGAGGCCTCCGAGTGCCGCAGCGCTGGAGCGGGACTGGCACGGCCTTGGCTCCATCCCGTGTGCGGCTGAGGACAGTCCCCCTCAGGCTGCTGGCGCCTCGGCCTCACGCAGGGTGAGCCGTGGAGTGCCTTGTGGGGCATGGCCAGCAGCACGGGCCGTGCTGAGGAGAGCGGCCCGAGGGGCGGCAGCCCGGGCCGGCCCTGCCCGGGGCCGCGGGGGGGTCACCGGCCGCCTGAGGTGAAAGAGCGGCGGTGCCGCCGGCCCCGCGAGGGGGCGCCGCAGCTCCCGCGGACTACACATCCCAGCAGGCAGCGCGGCGCCGCCGCAGCCCCACGTGACGGGCGGGGCGCTGGCCGGAAGCGCACTGCAGCGGAACCGCGCGCCGGTGGTACGGGAGCCCGAGGGGCAGGTAACGGGGACGGGGGAGGGGCGGCGGGACGGGACGGGGGGAGGGGAGCGCTCTCGGCCCCCGCTGACCGCCGCCTTGGTGTTGCAGGCGCAGCCATGGTATCCGGCAAACAGCTGGCCGACTTCGGCTACAAGGCCTTCTCCGGTTCCATGCTGCTGCTGACGGTCTACGGCGGGTACCTGTGCGGCGTCCGCGCCTACCGCCTCCTCCAGCGCCGCCGGGAGCGGCAGGCCGCGGCCGGCCCCGACAGCTGACGGCGGCCTGCGACCCACTACCGCCTTTCCCGGCTGGGACGACGAAGGGCCCCGCGGATCGGCCCCGGAGAGGGGGGAGATGGGGCCTAATAAAACCCTCGTGAAAAGCCCTAGTGCGGTGCTGCGTGGTGTCTGCCCCCACAGCTCCCGGTCACCCTTAAAACGGTGTTTCCCCGGGGCAGCCCCCGGGAAAGTGGCTCCGAACCCCAGAAAGGGGCTGACAGGCTCCTTGATTTGATTTTCTCACAATGAAACGTGAACCAAGTTTCTGAAGCATTTTTTTTAATCGGAGATAAGAGTAAACAATGGTATAAAATGGTAACAACTCAATTCTGCTCATGATTGACACACAGGTCTTCCATTGCCCCCAAGTACCATTGAGTAAAAAAACAAAACAAAACAACCCCAAACAAACAAAAACAAAACCAGAAGCAAAGCCTATGGCGTGGCCGCTCTTCCAGCCCAGTGATTCCTCCACGCAGTTGCAAAATCAGAGCAGCAACATTCACTTCTGTCTCAGAGTAGAGACAAGCAGGACTGAAACATCTCATTTTGTGGAAAGTTAAACACAGCCCAGCAGCACTGGACTGCCCTCAAGTCCTGGCTTAGCCAACTGCATCCAGTAGGTCTAGAAAAGTCTTCAAACCCACAACTTGCAACAGAAAAAAAAATAATAATTAAAAGGCATGTATTGTGACAGTTGTCTTAGGGGCAATAACCAACCCCCCTCCCCCATCTCAGAAGGCTGTAGTCAAGACTTCAGAGGGGCTTTTGCAGCACCAAAATAGGCAGCAAACGCTGGCCTGGTCCCTCGTGACAGCAGAGATACAAGCTCTAACCCCCTCAGCACACAGCACCCCCATGGCAAGTTAGAACGCCGTTGCTGTTGTAGCGCAGTCCAATTCAAAGCTTGGCTGTAGTCCAGAGCGCTCACAGCAGGACCGAGAAGAAGAGTCTCTGCTACAGCCAGGGTAGCTTGGACGTGGAACCCCAGGACCCTGCGTTCTCCATGCTCTTAGGTGGCTGCTGGAGTGCATCGAGGAGAGATGCTGAACCTGCGCTGGAGCAAACCGTCACCAAAACGGCACCGTAACCCTCCTGCGGTTGGCAGCCAGCCTAGTCCAAACTTGTTCTGCCTTCAGTTGATCCTAGTAAAAACCAGTTTGTCACAAACAGATACCTCTGCAAATATCGATGGGACTAAGATTTAAGTACAAAATGGCTTAAAGTGAAATCTGCAGCTTTGTTTTTGCCCCAGTCATTGGCTTTATCCCTTCTGTTGTGCAAAGCCTCTGACTGGTGGATTGTGCCCATTTCAGATTTGCTGGAGGTTTCTGGGGAAGGGGTATTCTTGATTAAAGATCACTTGGGAATGTGGAGCTCAACACATCTAGGTATTTAAAGACAAGTTCGTGTTTGCTCAAGGCCAACCCACAGCCTTACTCCTCTTCTGTCCACTGGCCACTAGCCACATGGCCATTAACGCGGTTCGAGCCGTTACTTGAAGTGCTGAAAACTCCTTTTGTGCTGTTGGAAGTCACATCCTCCTCTTCAGAGCTGCTCTCTACATCACTGCGGTCATCCTTTGATACCTAAACATTTCAAATGAAATTTGGTAGCGGAAAGGGGAGAAGGGAAGTTGAAAAATTCAAAGAAAACAGTAGTTAGAAGGTTGTGTCCATGTGATTAACCAGCTTCAGTCACTTACAGTTACCATCTACATTTGATCCTGAATCACTTCAAACTCACAAGGAGGAACTTGTCGTCACACATGGAACACAAGACACAGGCACTGAGAATGACGATTTGGAACTACGAGTTCCCTTTTCCAAATACTCATGAAAGCTCTTAGACTTTTTGTGCTCTCACCAGATCAGAGGACACTACAGATCTTTGGTTGTTCTTGTCTTCCAACAGCTGCATTCTAGATTGGTTAAAGGCTGCTTTTCCAAACAACAAATTTGTTTTGAATCACAAAACTTCTCATGCCATAATCATCAGTGGGTATGATGACCAAAAAAAAATGTACATATCGGTTTTAGAGAGAACATCTTGTCCTACAGAGAATGGCTTTGATATTTTAAAAGTTAACAGCTTGCTTTATCACGTTACTGTTTGCACAAAGGGCCTCCCATTTTAACAGCTTCTGGTTCATATATGAGAACTCGTTTATGAGCAAAAGCCTGTTTGGACAGTGAGCTGTAGAACAATGACAACTATCTAATCCAGCAAACACCCGTTCAGGAAGGAGCATCTCAGCCCAGAGATCTAGCTCTGCTTTACAGAGTTACACCTTTAGTTAAAAGACCGACTGCAAATCCAGCTGAATTTGCTTTGCATGTGGGATTTTGAACCTCCAGAGGCAGATCCAGGCGCACATTTTGCTGCCAGCTGCTCGGAGTGCCACAGGAGGGCACTGTACCAGCACCGCCAATCCCACCGCACCAGAAGGTGAAGGAAGAGATCCTCAGCCCGGCCTGAACTGCAAACAAGCACCTTGGTTGGTGGCAGGGTGCCAGAGCCATAAACTCACCAGCACAGCGCGGAACAGTGACTGTTTTGCACACCCCAAGGCGGGCCCTCGCACTTCTGCCTCTGACATCGACAGGCCCGATTTACTGCATGTGCAAGCACTTGGCAGCTAGCACGTTTCCAAGGATTTCAGGGTTTTATTCTGCTCTGCTTGCAGAGTTACTCAGGGTTAGGGCTTTTGAACAGCACCAGGCAGGAAGTTTTTGAACTCGAGGGGAGATCTGGCAGAAAGCCAGGTAAAGTTAATGATCTCCAGGATTGGTTTTGACAGGCCTGTTGGATTTACTGGCTTCTGTCTGCTGCCAGAACTTTTGATATCTTTCCCCACTCTCCTGCTACTTTGGAAGTTCAAAGGGTCACTGGAAGGAAGCAGAAATCCCTCGAAATTTTTCCCATTATTTGGGGGACAAGTGACTGTTCTACTCCTTCTTGCAAAAAGCACTGCATTTCTCCTGTCCTCTTCCACTCAGCAGAGCGTTAATGAGCACTAAGGACAGATATCAGAGTCTCTGTGGGCGTATAAAAGGAGAAAGGTGAAGGTCATGCAGCCAGCCGGCAGCAGATAAGAACAAACCCTGGACACTGCTTTGATCTTTGGAAAAAACTGCATTTTAGCATACTGTCAGAACCAGCTCTGTATGAACCGGGGAGAGAAACACTTTAAGAGAAGGCACTGGCCATCTGAAGCCCCAAGACCATAGCTTTGCTTCTGTCTCAGCCTTGAAACAGACACAGACATGTTTCAGTGAACAGACAGAAGCACAGATCACACTTACATGCAAAGGATGAAACTGTCCAGCTCCAATCTGGCACAGAGAAAAGGAGTGAGAAAAGAATGAAGAATACAGAGCTTAGAGTCCTTTCTCTGGCTAGGTCACCTGGACAGGAGAGAACCAAGGAAGGGAAAAGATGTAGCCCTCAGGATACAGAAACAGCTGCACAGACAGAAAACAAGACATTTGCAGTAGCAGCTGCAGGGAACAGATGAGACAATCAGGTGCATACTCTGAAACATGCTGTCCCCTGACAATCACTGCCACAGACAACTACGATATAAATATTTTTCAAGGTTACATTCCATGTGTAGGGGCAGCTAAGAAGTCAAACACAAAATAAAGTAGAGCCATGAGAAAAACTCAGATCAGAATACCAAATATCTGATTTTAAAAAGCATTTGTGCTATGAAATCAGCTGTTGCTCGCTGGTAGCTGCGAAGGAAGTGGCTTCTTTTGATGCGTTGGCAGGGTGTCAAATTAGTTCCTAGATTGGCTTGCCCTGTCTCATGCTACTTCAGTTGAACTACACCTTTTGCTTGGCAACTGAGGTTGCAGCTGAAAGTCAACATTGTTCACTCTTAGGGCAGTATCTGTTGCTTAACCAGCTGCTGTAGTTTCACCCTCCTTCTCCATGAGACGCCCAATACAAATTAAAATTAGAGTACTCAGGACTGAAGCCAGACTGCATCCCAGTAGCCCAGTGAGAGCCAGCAAACTCCCGTGCATTTCTGATAACCCTTTCTCTGCATGCTGCAGCTCGAGGCCTGGCCTGCACTGACAGCCGGAAGCCTGCGTTAATGTGAACAACGCATAACCCTCATCACACCCTAAGAACCAGCTGAAGTTGGAAAGTTGGAAAACATCCCATACAATTGTTCAAAAAAGAGCCTACTACCCCCTTAAACTCCAAACTAAGTACGTAACAAGTCTGTCACCATCACTGTTACAACATCTGAACATACTGGAAGGTGTTATTTCCTTGCATGACCAGAACAGAGAGGAGAGCATCCCCGCCTTTGTATACACCTGGCAACTCAAGTCTGCAGAGCAACCAAGGTAAAAACCGCACCATTCTACAAAGCACTCCTGATGCGAGTCCCTCGAGAACTAGTACCAGTCCTCACTGAAGGGCCCACTTTCTCATGATTGCTCATGATAGTGCTTGTAGGAAAGAGGACCTGAAACAGTCACCAGCAATCTTACCTTGCCCCGCACGAGGGCCTTGTAGGCAGTGCGAATGATGAGATAAGACCAGATGATATGCAAGAACTGCAAGGTTATCAAAAGCCCATTGAATAGCCACCATGAAGGATAAGGACCAATCAACTCCCAGCTTTCAAATAAGGTTGTATTCAAAATCCTAGAAGAGATCCAGAAACACGTTACAGATCGGCTGTGCTGGTAACACGGCTTCCAGCTCTAAATTAAGATGACTGGCCAGATGCACAACAGTTTGTATCTCATTTAAGCATCTGTTGCTTTGCTCCCGTCAGAGCAGCGCTGCAGCTAGTGTCTTGCCAGCGTTAGGAGACAGACTACAGCTAATTAGAAACATTTGAACTGAGCAACAAACAGGAGAAGATGCGAATGTTCTGCAATTTGGTTACACACACAGATCTGCTGCCAATTTCCTTCTCAAAAGCACGAGCATTTATAACAACTTTACAGGAAGTGATGTCAAGCTGCACTGGTCATCAAAACAACTGTTAACGCATTCATACTTGAGCAGTCTTCACCCATATTTAAAGATCAGGAAGGAATTTTGTTCCCAGAAGGCCTCCCTCCCTGTGCGCTATTCTCTTCCCTCAGATTTTTATAGATTCCTCCTGCCAAGCTGGAGGACTAGAAACTGCTTTATGGACAAAGCTTTGTGCTTGCTTTCATTACTGTTTTGCTGTTCTTGTCGCTGGGAGTTATTGCCAGTACTTA
Organism: Grus americana; assembly: GCF_028858705.1. NCBI lineage: Eukaryota > Metazoa > Chordata > Aves > Gruiformes > Gruidae > Grus > Grus americana. Next base: position 2,357,834 of record NC_072882.1, read on the forward strand.
AGTAATTTAATAAACACTTTAGATTTTATGAAGTAGAGAGGTATGGACAGACCTTTAAAGACGTCATTAATTTCACATAGCTTTTAACATTTCACAAGAAAAGCAAGCCTTTCAAAGAAGAACCCAAGTCCCCCAAAATGCAGCTACAGAAACATCTAACTCATAGCCAGTTTATGGATGAATTAAATGCAATTCCAGAGATCTGTTGACATTTTATACTACTAATTAGGGAAGGGAATATATGTGAAATGAAATTGCATAAGGTCTGCAATACCGCTGCAAGCTTGCCAGATTTCTCTACAAAGTTCGGGAATTACATTACAGCTAGTGGAAAATACATTAAAGATTTACAGGACTGATGAGCAACAGCATGATGCAAGAGCATCACCTCATGACAGACAACAGCGATAAAAACAATGACAACTATCTCATTTGCCACTGTGAGGAGCCTACGAAGACATAAGAATTAAAGCTCTTCCTCATCCAAACTCCTTTGACGCATTTACTGGAAAACAAGCAAGAGCTTTAATTGCGACCTTGATACCAAAGCGTAAGTATTGTTGCTGCCTACTGTCAAGGCACCCAAAAAGAATGGGAGTGCAAGCTGTCCGTTGCCTAGGAAATAAGTATATGCAGTAAAACTGAAATAAACTGAGTAGTAATCAGGTGCAACCAAGTTTTCACCACACTCAACAGAAACAAGAAGTAGGTAACAGCTCATCAACAGAACCACCTCACCAAGCCTGACCTATTGAGGTGAGAGGGAATCTCATTATAGGACAATTAGCTCTAAGCCATTTAGCCAGGGTTTTACCTCCCAAGAAACCTATTTCAGGCTCTGAACAGTCACGACACAAAGACAGGACACGAGTGTCATAAGAATCAGAAACTGCAACAATGACTAAGCCAGCTACTCAAAACATCAAATTTACCTCAAGAGCCCATGCCTCACTTGTAACTACTTCCAAAACTTCTTCAGAGAAGCAAACAACCCTTCAAGTCTTTCAGAGCAGATACCGGCTGACTTGGCTCCAGCTAATAAGCACTGTCATCACTTTGCAGGAGGAGGAGAGGGGCCAGCTGTGCATTAGGATGCTAGTCGCTTTGCACGCTCCCTCAGCTGACTGTCGAGAGGTTTCTTCATATGCCTAGTTGAACACACTGCTCCGAATAGTACTTGGGTTGTCTGCAACTTCAGGCTGCCTCAAGGGACAGGCTGGAATGCTTGCGAGAAGTCTAAATGCAAAGGCTTTGCTTAAAGGATTGGAAGAACACACGAGACTTTACAGCTCAAGGTGCTTACCAGAAAGGATAAATGCCCAACCGTGTAACAATGAATACGACACCAAAGAGCATGAAGAAAGCATCGCACAGACGTTGGTACTTGGCATAATTGGCTAGCTTTGCAGCCTAAAAGAGACAAGAAACATGAGAATATTATTCCCTTTGTGCACTCATGTAATTACCAGGCTGTAGAGCTTCAAAGACCCTCAAGCCATCACATCTGTCAGGAGTTTGGAACATTTAGGGATTATTCTCAGCACTAAAGCAGTTATGAGGAAAAGCTGACAAGGCAGGATCAGCAGCACAAGTTTTATGGCATATTTAATGCAGTTTATCAAGAACGGGAACGTCAGCTTGCTCCCTTGAGACCACACTAGCATTAGGTACACCAAGATTTGAAAGGAAACTCACCTCTAAAAGGAAATCTGATGCATCATGGAGGCACAGCACCAGAGTTCCAACCCGCACCATATTATTCATATAAGAGAATGTAATGAGTCCAATTGTAGCCAAATGATGGACGAACATGATCAGGAAATCCTGGAAACAGAAAAAAAATAAAAATGAATGGAGACTCTTTGGCTGTCAAAGAAATACAAAGGTTTGGAATGGAGCCACAAAACTGACTGACTGGGGTCACAGGATTACTTCAGTTCAGACTCTGCCTCCACTTTATCTAAAACATAGCTCATCGCACAACATCACCCATCATCACTAGAGGTTCCAGAAAGGTCTCTCCCAACATTCGTGCTCCTGTGAAGTCAGAACTCTGCATACACGGGCACAGTGCAGTCTCTTTGGCACACACATGCAAGGTAAAGATAAGTGTGCCTGCAGACCCCACTGAAAAGACTGACAGGACAACATATGGCCCTTATTTTTGGCTCCTTTCGGTTTTACAGTCATACTGCTAGTCCTTTCAGCTCTTGGCTCCAATTTTAAGTATGCTGCTGTTACTGTTGTCAGTGTGCAAAAGCCTGCCAGAGCATAGCAGACAGAGAACACAAGATAAGCCAACAGCAAGAACCAAGCCACTTCATTAAAAAAATGTTTACAATGCATATACATTCAGGGCTGTTTTCCAGTGTAGCCCCCTGGGAACACCACTTCCACTCCATGTCAATGTACCTTTCCAGGCTTGCAGTGCGGAACATAATCCACTTTGTTAAAGTCAGAGTACAAAATTAAACATTATAAACAATATCACAGATGCTGTTAATCATTCCCTTTCTGCAGCTCCAAAATACTCTGTAATGCCTCATCTGCTAATATTTCAGTACAGACAAAAAAATCCCAGGCAAACTTTTCTTTTTGAACAGTCAGTGCAAGAATTGGAATAATTTGCTGCTTTGCAGATTGTATTACAGAAGCAATAAACCATGATTTACTATGGACTGTTTTCCAGCAGCAACGATAAGCCAAATCCTAGAATGCAGCGCAACGGAATTAGATTCCAGCAATCGCGACCAGTCATTGTGCCGCTACGCACACAGATGAAAAATTACTTTCAAAGAAACATTTATTATTGCTTTAGTGTTTGTCATTTTCTCACCCGGCTCAGCAAGGTACTGTTTCGAGTATCTCATTTTCATGTCTTCTTGCAAGCCTTCTAATTAAATCTATTTTTACACAATGATTTGATAAGTTTGTATTGGGAGGTATCGAGTGATTCTGTTCTTTCCCCTGGCAGGTGCAAGGGACTCTCAAGGATATACCAGGCTGCGTATCAGGCTTGCTCCTTCCTTTTCCCCAGGACTGGGTAGTGATTACAGAAGGAGGAAGGCTACACAAAGATGTGAATGAGGAAGAAAATACAGTTATGACTATGCTTTAGCTTTACTGGCCTGACAGACTCACATTTTTTGTTAGTCCTATCTATTTAGCAAAGCAGTTAGTGCAATTCTGGTTAATCTCACCTTCCGTTTAATGTCTGTAAACTGAGAAAACATGAGAGACCAATAGAAGGCCAACTCCAAGATATAGTAATAATAAAGCCTGGATGTTAGAGGCTGGAAAACAAAGATAGCACAGTTAGAAGACAAAGTACTTCAAAATTTACATTAAAAATGACTTCTTCCTTCCCATCCCACTACGTTCCCCTAGAATGCTGAGGCATAAGGTAAAAGACCCAGAATTCAGGTTTAGTAAAAACAAGCTTAAGCAACAGACACCTTACTATAGGCTTAGTCACACACACACACACACACACACGTGTGTTTGAGCTGTATTCAAAAGGAGTAAGATTCCCTTGTCAATTTTTACAACTCATCAACTCTTGGGTTAGGAAAACCAGGCACTGAAACAGACTGCTTGGCCTCTGTACAATCATACTTGCTGCATAATGAAAACAACGCTCTAAATAAGTTACTGGTATAATTTTATGCATAATTTTAATAATCTCAGCAGTGGGGAAACATAAAATGAATATGAACTGAGTCAGCTCTATCTGAGGAAACACTGCTGCTGACAAACCTAACTGGGATCTGAAGACAGAAGAGTAAATGCCATCTTTGTGCCTTCCAGAAGGGACGGCCATTCACTCACTAGAAAGCTTACCAGGTTGCAGCCTGTGCAGCATCCACCCCACAGAATAATGAGAAGCACTCAATCTGCTATCATTAATAAAAAATAAAAACTGAAATTGTGCAAAAAGTTTGAACCTAGGAAGTGTTTCTCTTACCTGAAAAGGGTAGTTGTACCAGCACTGTCGTGTGTCCCAAAACCAGGGTGCCTAAAGGGAAAACGATAAATTACTATTCTACTAGGTTTCTTCTTCTCCAAGACAGTTATCACTACAGTACTGTTTCACTGAAATTTTATCTTGACTCTACCATTCATGCTAAATTTATTGTAAAACATCCCAGTGATTTAAAATATTCTTTCTGCAAAGGCAAGTTATACTGCAACGGAAATTCAAAGAATAATCATACAGCTCTAATAATAATAAAGACCCAAAGAGATGAATCTGTGTCCCTTCAAGTGGAAGATGAGGAAAAAAATAAGCAGCTCTCCATAGCAAAAGACCTCAGTTCTGTCCCATTTTGGGGTAACACGACAAATAAGTTTCTATACAGATCTGTCATTATGGAAATATTAGAGGCTTTCCTCTACTGTAAAGAAAGTCCTTAAACAGAAACCCCAAGATCTCAAATAAGGGAACATAAAGATGACTATCCCCCTTGTTTTACGCTAGGTGCAAGCACAGGTAACAGTGACACAGGTAGTCAAACCCCCCAAATTTCAGCAGGACAGCCACAGCCCAGCTGCATGCCACACAGAACAACAAGGGGGGGGCGCGGGGGATGACAGAGCAACTCACCGTCCAGAGAAACCTGATTCCATAAAAAAATATACTTAAATAAAATGTAAATCTCCACCTGGAAAAAGAAGCAAATATTAAACTTATGAAATAGAAATAGCTCCGGGTTAACATTTGTAACAAAAACTGGAACAACTGTGAAAAAACCCAGTTCTGACACCTGAAAACCTTTCACCCACCAAACAGTAATCCTTCATTTGTAAACATTTCATGTAAGGATAAATCTATTTAAGAGTTTTCACACCACACACTAGTTTGCATCAACAGTGAAGTTTGAAATAAAGTTCACAGTAAACATGCATCATTCATATGCTTTACTATACAGTAACAAGATAACAGCAAGAAAAGTCATTGTTATCCAGAAGGTATCCTAATATATGTATTTGTCCCTCTTACCTTGTGGCTTTAAGTAGACAAAACCATACTGGGGGAAGAATTAATATGAAGAAAGTTACTGGAAAGGAAAGAAACCAGCACAGAAGAAATAACAAGTCAGGAAAAAAATATTCAGATGCTACTACACTAACAGAGGTTACTACAAGCATTCAGAAAGAAACAAAGAACAAAAGAATGAACTGAAATGAAAAGAACAGGAATCCAAGAAGCATCTGTATAAAAGTATATACATCATTGTGTAAGCCATAAGGTCACTCTGGGAACAAACGCTGGTCCACGAAACAACTGTGCAGACAGCAGACTTGTCTTCAGTACAATTACTCAAGTTGTGCACATGCATACATGCACACACACGCACTGAAGTGCTACGTTTGGATTACAGACCTGGTCCACTATCTAAAGCTGCTAATCGTTGACCGGAATAACTCCTGTACATGTGTTCTGGTCTCTCATGCACATATACGAAATATTTTAGAATGCTCAATTCTAAAAAGCCCTCTTCTTTCATTTGCTTATATAAGGATTTGTCTTCTACCAGCCAACCCAAAGACGCTAGTTTAAATTAGCAGCTGACCACAGTTTCAGTCAGAAAAGAGAACATACAGCTTGAGCTTTAGGGTGAAGCCACATCTTGGCCTCTGCACAAACATACATGCTCTCACAAAATTTAGTGAGGGTGGTGGGTTTGTCCTGGTTCCTCCGATGACGAAACCAGCGCTGGATCTTTCGAACATCCCAGTCTAGCTGCTTTGACAAGCCTTCTAACCTTTTTCCATCTGGAGACTGAAGGAAAACGAAACAAGTGTCATTTCTCCTACTTTTCAACCTACTTTTCAGACCAAGATCCCCTCTGTACTATGATAGAAATGATGCAGAGATAACAAAACACACACACTAGGAAGGCACTATGTATAGACTCGAAGCAGGAACCCATTGCCACAAATATTAATTTGAGTTTAACCTTCATAACCCACTAATTACTTAATGATTCAGAATGCTTTTGCTTCAACATTTCCTCATTTATTTCATCATTTGACAGCACATTAGGACAAAGAATGCAATTGTTCTGCTTCTTAATTTGGGGGGGGAGGAGCTTTCAAAGTGTCCTGTCCTACCTGTTAAAACTTGCACATCAATTGAAACAGTCCAGAACTCAGGAAGATCAAAGCTGAATACATTTAAGGGTTGCTACTCACTGCATGTTTAGGGAAACTTTAAAGCAAGAGTTGGTTTAACGCGCTACGTATTTGTATTCCAAAAGAGCATCGTAGAGGTGGTGTTATTTCCCTTACCAAAGTTTATGAATAAAATTAAATTTGAAAGCTGAAATAATTACACGACAAAGAATATATTGCTGTTCTCTGACTGGGAATTCTACTGGCATTTTATTTGTTTGAATAATGACATAAATGGATTTATAAGAGCAGACAAAGTGAACAAAACCTGATAACTACCTCTAAAATGGCCCAGTGGTGAGATAAGCCACGTTAGTTTCAGACCAGTGTCCTTTTAACAAGCTCTGCCAGGGAGCTCTTACAACTGAAAGACGATAAACACATTTTACTACTTGAGTTATATACAAACCAAAAAAACTATGCAGAATGCTGATTCAATAGTCACCAGACTGTTCAACTGAAAAGCAAAATTATCTGTCGTTTGATTTTCAGTATTGACACCATGACTTTCCTGTAATTCCATCACAACCAGATCTCTCTCCACTTTACCAGGCTTTAATGGTTTGGGCTACCTGACACTTTGCATTGGAAGTGAATCTGCCTCAAAGGAGAATTTACAGAGTCCGATTTCAGAACAGCAATGAAATCTTTCCCCTGCACCAGTGCCACTCTACATTCCGATTCTCCAAATCCAACAGCAGACATAAGCATACTGGTAGCTCTGTTTTCATAAGCTAGATAAATTTTGCACAGCATTTGTCTTCATGAGTTTCCTAAACGTTAATTTCAAGGACATCCCCTACATAAAAGTCCTCCCCACAAACAGCATCAAATCATAGGGACTTTTCAGTTCACACGTCATTCAAAATACCTCAAAACTTTAATGTTCCCATGAGGCGAGTTTTAGTAAGGTTTTTATAGAATTTCCCTTCCGTTCACCGAGCACTTTATCTGCTCCACTCAGAATAAAGTTCAGCATCACCAAATCAGAACATAAAACCTTCCATTTCATTATCTTTAATGAAAATCTATCTTGCTACCTACGTGGATTTCATTGTCAACATTCAATAGAGTACTGACAGTGTGGAATTCCGTGATCCTGAAGTGAAGGAGCAGTGTCAGCTTAAGTAAGAGAAAGGCCATGCAACAATCAAAAGAAACATCTACTCTCAACATTAAATGTCCTCCCCTTTATCAGGGCACACTTCCATTGACTGAACGCTTTCCTTAAATAACTGAGTTCCACTGTGACAGCTGTTGTCCAATTCCACTGTAGATAGCAAAAATAAAGAGGAAGGCATTCACAGAACTGGCCAATAAAACCAGCAAAGGAACAGAGCTTGAGGAAGAGAGTAGCACTTTTCCAATAAGAAGTGAGATACTGGGAAATTTCTTGTTAAACAAGAATTGCCACCTGTTACAGGAGTTACAATTTGGAAAAGGCAGGGAATTAAAGGAAGAAGCCTCATACCTTTCTAAAAAAAAAGAACAATTTTTATTCAAAAAAGGATTCTTCTGTGCACAAAAGCACAAGTCAGCCATAAAGAAAATTTACTTTGCTACAAGAAGGATGTGCCAGAGGCAAAGTAAAATAAAAGCATCCTCATTGTGCACGTACAGTGTGAAATGCATTTCTCTCAAACTAAAAAAGTGGAAGCAAACACCCCCCCCTACTTACAGGCCTCCATTTCTAGCAGAATTTGAAGCATGACTCACCTTAGTGATGGATGTAAACACTTTCTCTAAAATTGCATTGGGCTGGGCTCTGTGAGGTCCACTGTCTTGAATGCCAAGGTTTATGGCACATGGCTTGGCAATAAACCTGAAAGAGTTCCAAAGAAAGAGCTAGATTAAAACAAGGTATCTATTTCCCTCCTCTGCCTAAATCACAAGGACCCTGACTTGTCACCAACTGCAAAACTTATCCAAAAAGCTTTTGAAGATCTCCACTCGCTTTGCTTAAAACGAACTTCACAGGTGAAGTAATATCTTTTATTAGTCCAACTTGTAATTGCAGACAGCACATATAGTACACACATCTAAAATGAAAAATTAAATCTTAATGTCCTTGGCTTGTAAGGACCAGAACGTGTTCCCCCAGGGTGATATCATTACTTGGAAATAAAATAATAGACATTGATAGGAGTCCCTCTGCGAACCTAAATGCTCACGTAGCCCTTGTAGCCCTATAAACAAAAAGCCTTATTTCCAGAATGTTGCCTTGGTATTGCATAGCTCAGAAAAAAGGGAAGTTCAAGTGACACTGTTCCTAAAAGACACACAGTGTGGGGTTTTGTTTGGTTGGTTGATTTGTTTTGTTTGGGTTTATTTTTTCCAAAAGACAAAAAAAAAAAAAAAAAGAGTGGCTTGTTTCCTTCAGGAGAGCGAGGAAGATGTAAGAAGTTGCTGAGTCTGAAAGACCCAAGATTGTAGTATCGCACTCAGTCCTGTATGCACCGCCTATTCCAAAAGCTGATCTAACACTTTGTGAATTTTACAGCACAGACACTCTGAAAACAAGCTCGGTTTTGCAACTACAATGAAGAGAGACATGTTCAAAAATTATTAGGTTTTGTTGTACCTTTGTGTCAAAATGGGCTCAGGATTCTAAGAAAAATGCATGTGTGACCTCAACATGTGAATTTTCTCTCCTCTTGTTGGGCAAGAGGGGGGGGCTTCAAGGAGCAATTTTTATTATTTTTTTAATCAATTATTTTGAGAGAGAGCACGCGTGTGTGCACAAAGAACCTGCTTCTCAAAACCAATTTTTAAAAGGACTGTTTGCATCATTAAATCTAGTTTGCTTTGAAACAGATTGTTTCAGAGACAACAAATTACACATATGTATTTCATTTAGAAGACTCAGAGTACCATCAAGCAGAAAATGCTGGTTTTTTCCAACCACTACATTTGTTACCATTTCTCCTTGTGTTTAAAAGGAGAGACTAAAATTCATGAGAATCACAACTATAAGTGCTCCAACAGCAATCTTTCTTGGGAGTACATTGTTAGTACTTCAGTAATTAATAGCTATGACTGCCTTTAAGAACAGACACAGGTTGTGGGGTTTTCCCCTTGAGAAATTACAGATCAGCTCATGACTAATCCTAAAGGAACTCCCCTGCTCTCAGAAAACACTAAACAAGTAATACACACTGTGCCCCCAGGTTTCACTGTCCTACCATTTCTTCATACGTCCTGTTCATTTCAACAGTCGTAGCTTTAAAAAAAAACCAAAACCCCACAACAACCCAAAAAGGAAAGGGTGATTTCCTTTTAGCTTGGCTCAAAAGGCTCACTGCTTCCTCTATAATCTAGACCACCAGCCAGAAATCATGCTCTGATGTTATGAAACATTTGGCTACATCTCCATAAAAGTGTACATCTTTATACTCTTCTTTCCTACAGGATATACCACAACAACAGCAAAGAAGTACACATGTGCAATTACAGGATGCCAAATATTTTTATTTCATTTTCTGGGACACAGTGCTTACAGTTCTATAAAAAAAAAAAATCCCTGGCCTGAAGATACTCAGTTTGGGTCAGTTTCCTCACATAAGAGAAGAAACCTGAAAAATCTAAAAATCTGCACATTCAATTAATTTATTATTCAGCAGAGTCTACTTTTGTTTTCAGAACAAGAGAAGAAAGCTCACAGCGATCCATACAAAGTTTTGGTGTTATTCTAGAATTCAAACCCTGAAGCATCAAGGAAAGAAGAAACAGCACCTCCTCAGAAAAAAAAAAAAAAAAAAAGAAGGCAGAAATAATTCGCTTTGTGACCTAAAGATTGCAAGGGAAAAAACCAAACCCAAACCTCAAAACTTTGCATGAAACTATTCCTGAGTAGTTGGCTTCCTTCACTAGAAGGCTTAGGGAAAAAAATACAGATGTTTCCAGAAATCGGGGGGGGGGGAGATATCAAGACTAAGCCACAGACACAGGACTCAAGTTACTCAGTCAAGCATGCTGGTGACCAAAGAGCAAACCAAAAAAAACTGCAAATGCTTCTTGGTGCACAGAAGCGGACAGACATCAACACAAGCAAACAGACAAGGCACAACAATGGAGGCAGCAGAGGTAGTCCCAGTCGCAGAAACAGGAAGGAAAAAGGATGGCAGCAATGGATTTCATTACTTTTAAGGAAGTCTAACCCAACGCCATAACATAGCTTCTCTAACTCCACAAAAGCAATGGCTTTGTGCAATGGAACTGCAAACGCTGACCGTCCTTCTGCAGGGTTTCCTGGCTAGCCGGGCAAGGTGTTTTTACCTGGGCTGGGCACGCCTCGCTGACACTCAGGAGGCCACTGAACAGCCACGGTCCAATTGCTTTGACCAGTTACTACCTTGCAGGCAGAATACGAAGCGAATGATCAATCCTACCGTCAGAGAAATATCAAGATGATGTTCCATTTCCTTTAGGTGTTCATTAAGTGAATTCACACTTAAAACCTCTGTGGTATTTTACAGTTTTGGCCCCAGAACAGATTTTCGGATGTGCAATTTTCACACTGTAACCCACACAGAAAAAGTTCTGCACAGCAAAAGCAGTTAAGCACCAAAGAAAGGTTACGCGGCTTGTAGAATTTCCATTCTGAATAGCACACTTCTGAATTCAAAACTGAATAGCACAAGACCACGAGTAACCCGACTTGACTAAAACGTTGGCCTTGCTTTGAGGAGAGGATTGGACAAGGTGATCTCCAGAGGTCCCTTTTAATCTAAATTATTTTATGAGTCCACAGAAATCTTAACTGCAGCAACTATTCCCAAGGTCAATTTAACTGCCACACCTTCCCAGCAAGGGATTATCATCACTTAAATACTTATATTACACTTTTCTGAACAGGTATCTGCTCATTGGCTTATGTCAGACCTACCAAGTTACCTTTTTCACACTAGTTAAGATAGACTGATTTTAAAACCAACACCAATTTTCAAGTACACAGACTCATATAACAAATGTTTATCAGGCATGTTGTACTTCACAAACCCAAAGGCAGAATCCTTCTTTACGGAATGTTCAAGTTTGTCTGGTGACTCCCTATTACAGCTCTGAAAAGGAAGAACAATCTGCAAAATAACAATATTTCTAAAGTAGGAGTTCATCTTTCCATAATCTCTCAGTTTCACTGTGTTAAGATTAAACCACCTCATTCCACAACTGTCCCTAATTTTCCAGGCAGACCTGATGAAGTAACACCTAAAATCACTTTTTTCTTCCCCGCCAGCTTGAGCACAAGCTGCAGATCAGACCTGTAGAGTACCAAGCATATCTGTTACTGAAGGGCATTCCAGTGTAATTATAAACATCATATGAAAAACATGCTCCAGGTTTTTCCAGATACCTGGGAATTTTTTTTTTTTTTGGGTGCCTGCAGCCGGACAAGATGCGTAAGGAGAAATAACAGCAAGTATAACCAAGAAAAAAAAAAACCCCAAACACAACACACCAAACTTATGGGCAGAAGTCCTTCTTTATCCTGCCTGCACAAAAATCTGCCCCCCTACCACTGAGTCAGGACTTTACCTTCCTCTACGGGTCTTGCCTCATCTCTATGGTCATATTCTTCCCACAGACAACCAGCCTAATGAATATTTTACCAACATCACGATGCAAAAGTTAATTTATAGGAGCATTCACTAACAGAAATATGCGTCAGCATTACAAGCGTCAGTGTCGCAAAGGCACTTCCTCACACTGAAGATCTACAGTGAAAGGAGAGAGAAAAGAAAGAAACTAAAAGAAGCTAAAACAAAAGAGCTGCACAAGTATGTAATTCAAGTTCCAAGTCATCGAGTCCAAGTGCCAGTTGTGTGTCAAGGAAAACGTTTGACACAATCATCCCCAAAGCCTGAATCAGGGTATATGCACAATGGGATTTTATTAAAACAAATCTGAACTTTTATGACACATTCAAAGTGGCAGAAGGAAAGACAAAAGCATTTCTTAAAAACAATATGGTCTTTTAAAATAAACACACTAGAAACAGCCCTGGATATTGCTCTCTCAATCTGCTTTCATTTCAGGATACCACCATTGAGACACACGATAGCAAAGACACAACTGAAAAAAAGGAACAACCCTCTCAGAAACCAGGTCACGGCCTCTAGGTTTTACTGTGTAGGCAGAGGACTTGTCCTTTGACTCCCCCCTAAATTAACACAGCAAAAGAAATTTCACAAACCAGGTAGACATTATCAGGATAAAACAATTGCTACCAGGAGGACTGTGTTACTAGGTGCAGTAGGATGCACCGTACCTCTCCTAACATCTTGTACTCCAGAGAAAAGAGAATCGTTTGCACTTCTTCCCCAGACTAAGACACCTGGGCTGAACAGGGCTTGGGAAGCTAGGAGCCTGTCCTACCATATCCCTTTCCGGGTACGGTTCTGTCTCACAGCTTCCTTTCCTTGTCTGCTGGCCAAGTACGAACATTTGGCCAAGACTAGCAGCAGCATGCCAAGCCAAGATGAGATTTTGGCACTGCCACGTGTGTTCCTGGGTCCTCTGCACTGTTTTGAGCTGCCAGTGGTTTTCTGAAGTTTTTTTGGAGGACAGAAAGATAAGATGGAGACAAAAGGAGCCTCTCAGATTTCTCTCCTACTCTGCTGACCTGCTTCATTTTTCTCCACAGTTCACCTATCTTTTTACTTTGTCCCAGTCCCCTCTTCTTAATTTCTGAAAGCTCAAGAAAATTCACACTTCTTACAGAAAAGCCACAAACCAAAATCAACTCGATTTCTACTCACATTAGTCCTGCAACCCTTTACATGCCTAGAAATACTTCTGCCCTTTTCGTGCAGAAATTTAAGATTAAATCAGTCTTCAACCAACTATTTAAACAGGAATACGAGGTGTCTTGGTCTGCTTCACCTAACGGTTTTCCTAAATAAGCCGCTTTACTAATTAGTATCTATGTCACCCACACAGTCTGCCCTGCGTGTGGCTGTAAGAGATACACATCATGGAAAGGATAAACCTCTGCCCCAGGGAAGAGTTAGTATCGTATGTTTAGGGAAACTCAAGTAAATGAGAAACACTGTACTACACCTGTTTCTGGGAAGATACCATGATCTGCATGCACTTCCATTATACCCAAGACGCTGGGAATCCACAAATTGTTTAATAATATACTAGGCCATGTGAACAAGTCCTATTTCCTCATCCAGGAACTCCCAAGGAAAGTACAACAAAGGCAGAGACCAGCAACACAAGCAAACCAACTGCGGAGCGGCAGCAGCCAGTTGTCTTTCACTGAAGCTCTCCTGGACAGGAGCAAAAAATAAAGTGAATTCCCCAGAGTTTTTTTTCTTGCACTACCTCAGCGTAAGGCACCGCTAGCACTGCAGGAGCCTCTCGGGACCCAAAGCCGAGGGAGAAAGGAGCCCTACGGGCTTGTGTATGTCGTGACAGACACGAGCCCTACGGGCTTGTGTATGTCGTGACAGACACAGAGCGGCGCCCGGGACAGGTTTTCCAGGGTTACACAATACGCCGTTTCCACGCAAAAAGAACTCTGGGAGACGCGCGGGCGGGAAGCCCGCCACGGCCTCCGCGGAAGGCCTCCGCGCTGCCTGAGGGGCGAGCGGGGAGCCCAGCCGAGTCGCCCCGCGGGGCCCGGCCCGGCCCGCCTCGCCTCCGGCCCGGGCCCCGCGGCCGCCCGCCGCTGCCCCGGGGCGCTCGCAGCCCGTTGCTAAGAGACACCGGCGACCTCGCCGCGCGCTCGCCCCCGAGGCGGGAACGGGCGGCATCTCGGCCGCCTGAGGGCCCCGCCGCCCTGGGGGCGCCCCGCGGCGGGGGCGGTCCCGCGCTCACCTCTCGAAGAGCAGCCGCACGGCGAAGATGCCGAGCGCCAGCGGGAAAGCGGAGAGGACGTGGCCCGCCCGCGGGTACTGCAGCCCGCTGCCCGGCGGGCCTGGCTCCCCGGCCAGGTCCGCCCACGTCACGTTGTGCGGCAGCCAGAACCGCTCGTTCCAGAACCAGGCCCGCAGCGCCGCCGCCGCGGCCGCCGCCATCTTCCACCGCCGCCTGCCTCCCTCCGCCTCCCTCCCGGCGGCCGCAGCTGAGGCGGCCACCGCAGCCGACAGCGGGCGGCGCCCCGCGCCAGCACCGCCCCGCCCCTCCTCGCGGCCGGAGCGCATGCGCAGGACGAGGACGGATGGGCGAGGCTCCGCTGTACCACGCCCCCCTCCCCGACCGCAGACCGTTAGCTCGGAGCAGGCGCGCGGCGCCGCGCGGACTCGTGAGGGAGTGGCGCGCGCGGGGTCCCGCCGCCGTCTCAGCGGTCGCTGAGGGGACGCGGCGCGAAGGAGGCCGGTCAGGCGCTCCCGAGCCCTCGGGGGGCTTCCACAAACAGAAGCGCGTTGTTCTGACAAAAAGTCCTCAAGGAAGGCTTTAATGGGGCCTAAAGCACAAGCTCCTTGTGGGGAGTCCGGCCTCTTCCCCCAGGAAGGCCCCGGCTGAGGCAGGCGCCGAGCCCAGCCTGAACACTCTGGAGGCGATTTCTACTCCACTCCGGTAGATGAACCACCTCCCACTCACCCCGCGGGGCAGGATTCCTCAGGCGGGCTCGTAGCCCATTTCACTCACCTCTGAAGGGAAGGGCCCCAGAGCTACTAGCAGGACAGTGCAACTTCTCATGTGAAGTGTTTATGGTAAGAAACTAAGGATTAGTTTTACTGCTAGTAATAGCGATGCAGTTTAACATTTAAGCCCAAAACAGAGAGTGAGAGGTACTGGTGGGCAAAGTTCAAGATATTCCTTGTAGCTTTTAAAACATTCAGAAAAAAACCATGGTTTAGCTTGACAGGCTTGGGATGATGGTTACCAAGTAACAAAGCCTAGCCTTTCCGTAAGCTTTTCAATTAGGTTCTCAAACTCTCCATAAAGGTGATCAGCATCAACTTCCTTGTACCTTGTAGCAAATGATCCATTTTTCACATAATAGCTCTTCTGGCATCTGTCCAGTTGAGAGCAAATTAAGTGGCCCATTAAGCACTCAAATACTATGATAACTAATAGATTCAAGGACAGGCTAGTTCATGATTGTTCACTTTTTTTTTTAATCAACGACTTTATTTTAAAAAAATACCATTTGTGCTAATTTCTCCTTGAAGATGTTCAGCCAGTCTGAGTGAACGGTAAGGGTCCTTGTATCTCAGAGACTCACAGATGCCTCAGATTTAACTAGAACTAATGGCACATAACATTAAAGTCTCTGCTAACTGCAGCCAGTGTTGCCTTAGTATCATGTAACTGGGGATGCATTGTAAAATTCAATCGTGTTTCCTAAGAAACAGGTAGTAGGCATATTCAATAAATCCAAGTCCGCAACAAATATTCTTCCTTTTCAAATACACTTAGCACAATTTCCAGTCAGAAAGATCTCCAATTGCTTAGTAATTTGAGAAAATCTGACACCAAACGGATTTTGTTAGGAAAAAGATAAGGGTTACGGAAAGCAGCATGTACTTGCACATCAGCTTGCTTAGTTTTGCAGTACCTCAAGCGGTACAAATCAAGTCATACTGCTCCCTTAAAGTTAGCAGTAGGTTGTATACCTCATGGTGTGCAACTGCTAATACCTTCCAGCTAGATAGCAGGCTTCCGGGGCCAGACTCTCTTCAATGGTGCCCAGTGCCAAAGGGCAACGGGCACAAACTGGAAAGACAGGGAGTTCCATCTCAACATGAGGAACAACTTCTTCACTCTGAGGGTGACCGAGCACTGGGACAGGCTGCCCAGAGAGGTTGTGAAGTCTCATTCTCTGGAGATATTCAAAACCTGCCTGGACGTGATCCTGTGCAACCTGCTCTAGGTGATCCTGCTTTAGTAGGGAGTTGGACTAGATGATCTCCAGAGGTCCCTTCCAACCCTGACCAGTCTGGGATTCTTTTCCCTTTTCTATCCTTCCTTCCCCTATATACGTGTCATACACATGTGCATTTTCTTATGCTGCTGCAGGTCACTTACTGCATTTCTTCCAGGTCTTAGCCCCTGTCTATCCTAACCAAACCCACCTCAGGCAATACTGAAAGAAGAGGAGGGACACTTCCCCCCTCCCAGTTGTCCTCAGCTACCATGCCCAAGAACCACCTGAAGCCAGAGATGGAAGCGTAAAACACCTGCACATGCTTATTTCTTTTACTCATCCTATTCTATTCCCTCTTCCACCGTGCTCTTGCATAGGAGAGCACAGTCTGCTCATTTGACAGTGAACCAGAAAAAAGTGGACACACAGTGTCACCTAGTGGCACCAGAAAAATCACTGTCTGGTCTCCAGCTTCCAGTAAGAACACCGGTATTTCACCCATCTTTTTCCATCTTTAAAATGCCTCCTCTTTGTGACACGAGTATGAATCCAGTCTTCAGACTTCAATTTTAATGTAAATGACCGAAGTTTATTGAAGGTTTCATAGTTAGCAGGACTGTTAAGAAAGCAGAATATTTTACACCTCAAGTATAGTTAAGAGCTAATTCTCATGAGAATACAGTACAAATAAAAGCTAATATAAAAGGGCATCCTTCTTCCACCGTTCAAGATTTCATTATTTGAAAAATAAATGAAGTCAAGTTTAAAAATGTACTAAGCTTCAATGCTAGCAATCAGAAAGTTTCACTGTTCAGATGGTTTTATTCCAGAGATTTTGCAATGCAGCATAATTTCAGAGCCATAATGAAAAGATTTATGGCAGCTCAATACAAGTAGGATTTCAGAGTTGTCAAAAGGCCTTAAAAATATCATCTGTAGTTTTAAGTGAATGATGATGAACTCCAAGAAAACAAAAAAAGAAAAAACCCCCAAAAAACCACTTCAAATGCATATGAAATGCAAAAGTAATGCCCTACAGGCTACTGCAAAGTGTTGACTTATCCTTAAGGAGCTCTGTCAGTCATCACAGGTTCTGAATAAGCACTAAAATACATCCAGCAATGGGCACACCATTCCAGTTGCACAGAAAGTAGAGTAGGGAGTCTTCAGTTGATCATAGGCAGTTTAGAGAAAGAAAAAAATCACATTGCACTCAGTTTAAGATGCTTTAGTTGTTGAATACTAAGCACAAACTTAAATGTTTTTATTATTAAAAAAAATAATCCCAGTTGTGCCCTTTACATGTATTAAAGTGCCTTAAGTTACCATTTTTAAAGCAGGCCAGAAAGTCCCTTTGAAATTGGTCCCTAAGCACTGCAGTAGCATTTGTAGTGGTAAAAGTAGTGTATTACAGAAAGCCTGTTTCACACAACCATCGTAGGTACAGTGAAATTCCGTAAGTTGTTAGTGAAATAATATTGAAGCTCAGAAAGGATAAGACAGTAGGAGTACAGAACAGCTCTGTTCTCGTGCTGTGGACAAAGATTACCTGTTGAAGCTATCCCACAGCCAAATGCTTGTTTCCATGCACCTAAATATACTTTTTCCAGGCTTCCAGGGTACTCTTCTAGTTGAGATAATTTGTATGTAGGATTCCCTTAACGTCGATGTGCAGTATAGCATCGCTTTCATGGAGGACAGCTGTCTGTTAAAGCTAAGAACACCGATTTAAAAAGGCCCAGCACCTTGCAGCAAGTTTTCTAGTAAAAGGCCAATCTATTCTTCATCATCATCATCTTCATAATAACGATTCCTTTTGATCTGTTCTTCCACAGATAGATCCTCCATATCTTCACCCTCCCAGAAACCAACATCTTGGGATTTGCGATTCTGGTTAGGAGATGATTCCTTAGCAGTCACGACATTGGCTAAGCTGGAATGTTTAGGAGAATTTGGTTCACGGAATTCTTCATTTGGAAGTTCCCGCTCTTCCATAGCATGTTCTTCCTCATCTGTCTCTGCATTCAACTGGCCATTTTCTACAAAGTTATGCTCTACTGTTTTGACACCAGACAATTCCTGTTCTTCCTCTACATTTTTCTCTTCAGCACTCTGGATGTTCCTGTTCTCAACCTTCTTTTCCTTTTGCTTTTTGTTTACCACGACCTCTCTCTCCAGTTCCTCACTTCTTTTCAACATGTCTCTCTCTGCCTTAGAAGGAGAAGATGAATTCTCTGTTTTATGGCCTTTAACAGATATTGTTCTAAACGAGGCTGCTACTGTAAAGGGACGACTTCGCTCCTTCAGTGAGGAAGATCTTCTTAACTTTTTGAGATCCAAATCCACATCCTCCAGCACATCTGGCTTGGAAATCTCTTCTTCTGGAGGCCATTTGGGTTTGAATACTTTGATGCCCTCATCTAAGGCACTTCCTTGAATACTTTGGTCAGATGGAGGCGGCCAGGCAATCCTGAGCTTTTTTGTTTCTGCTGGTCTCTCTTCTCTTTCAGGCAAAGCTGAAGCTTTTGCTTCCATGCTTGCTGCCAGAACTCCTACTTTTGCAATTGGGGCATCCTCTACTCCTGGGCTTTGTGGACTTTCTGTTGCATTTACACCATGGACAGTTTTCTCCGGGGATTCTTCACATTCAGTTTTGCCTGCCCATAATTCCTTGTGTTGTTTGTGTCCAAAGCCTTCATCATAATTGCCTTTAGATTTGAAGAGCTGATTGAAGTGAGGCTTGCAGTAAATATTCCCACGCAGAGATGCATATGTTCCAAGACTGTTCAGGAAAATACGAAGTCAGATGTTAGCATTCTGTGTCTCAGCCACCAAGACGGGTGTATATTTTAGTTATGTTACTGAAGAGATTCAATTTCTGTCTTCCAACACGTTTAGAAAAGACAAGCTTACAGCTTTCGTGAGTTTACTTGGCCCTCTTTTCAAATGTCAGGTGGTTGTTTTTTTTTTAAAAAAAAAAAGTTGGACATTATATTTTCCCCCACATAAAATTACATTAAGAGTTTAAAAATAGACTGCATCAAGTGCAAAAGCCACTGGCAGAACTAGGACTGTATTACCACTCCTTCGCTCCTCTCCAATTCACTGGATTATGGTGGCTCAGCTAAACCGGAACAGCTCCTTACTCAGGTGCTGAAGAGGAAAGCTACACTTCCTAGATGGCAGCCAAATGGAGCAGTGTGTTTACCTGAGTTTACTGTTACAATAGGAACAGCGGAAACAGCTGATGTGAAACACTTGCTGGTTGGCAAAGAGCCTTTCCATCGGGTACACAGTCTTCTGACACCCAACACAGGTTTCCTTCATTGGCAACTGAAATTTCTATGGGAAGAAGAGAAAGCTTGTGAACTGGAAAATGAATCAACTGCTAGAGGACTTGGCTTGGGTTCATGCACGGCTTCCAGAGTTCTCAGAAAAATTGCAGCGTTCACTTTCTGCAACTCAATGCTAATTATGGTAGAGTGGGTTCTGGTGGACAATGAGTGAGGAAGAGGCTATGGCAGGCCCACAGGATTGCTGTGGCTTGACAGCGAGCCAAGATTTTGCCCCAGTGAATTCCACAGCTGAAGCATCACGAGTTGAGCAATGCTTGAGAAGGAACAATGGAAATACTAGAACTTAGTTATAACTTTCAGCCAGTTCCCAAAAAGCTGTCTAATCTATTTCTGCAACTTCAATTTTTCTTTATAGGAAAACGATGAAGAAATATTCAGGTAGATTACAGTTAGTACGAGACTTACGCCTCAAAAAAAAAAAACATAGAAAAAGGCTGAAGTAACCTCAAAATAAAAGGTAGAAGGCGGGAGGGAGAGTGGATCAGACTGCTCAACAGTTTGAAATGATCTGCTTTTGCTTAGTGCTGAAATAGTTTCACAGCACAGATACAGGCAGCAGGAAACACTTCTGACTCCATTTGTAAGCAATTCCAGTTCTATCGCAAAGGAACTATTCTCAGGTTTCAGGACACGCAGCCCTCAAATTTGCTCAAGACTTAAAGTGAGCAGGGCTTTGAGGTTAAACAGCTAAAATTGTTCATGTGCTCACTAAGAGAATTTCCTGAGAGTTTAGTGCAAGGGTAAACTTAAACACTAAGGAGTCAAGTGTCACTGCTGTGCTGTATGGGAACAATTTCAGATTTTGTTTTCTGACAGCATCAAGGAAGCAAGTACATTGTCCATGAAAAAAAGGTCACTTGATGCCATTCACTTCTTGGAAGCTATTAAACTTGGCCAATAGGGAAGATACTTTAAAGGAAAAATTAAATAACTTACAGTTGAAAAACTGGCAGGCTTGGGCTGCATGTTGATTACAACTACTTTAGCAGCAGGGTAAAAGAGTGCCTGGGCTCCATACCGTGGGTCTGCATAGACACATTGACATTGTAGCTTTTCTTTGACAAAGAATTACCTGCTAGAAAATTACTAAAAAGCTTTAAGGAAAAATATGATGGCTAAAGAAAAAACAGGAAAGTAACCGGAAGACATAATTACAGCAATTTATTTATAACAGTCTAGAAACAATGGTTAGGCAATGAAAGTTATGATACGTGAGGGACAGGTTGCTGAAGACAGAGCCAGCTGAAGTCAGTTTGTCACAGCCATAAAGTTTGCTGCCAATTTAATTCCAGTTTGATAGGTATTTCAATTTTTAAGGCATTGCTTCAAGTTATAGTAGATTAAAGTTCTAATTATGATGACAGCTTGACCAACAAAAGTTCAGAGTTCCTTTAAAAAAAAAAAAAAGAATTCCACAATTTCTAGGTGCTGCCAAAACTGCATATTAATTCTGAATTTTGAGTTGCTAAATGAAATATCAGAAAAGAATTTACCAATGCAAACAAAAATCTAATCATCCATGCTTGCCACAGGGAGCAAGGCAGCAACAATTTGCTTGCCCATCAAAAAGTAACTCTCCCTGAAAGCTTAGTTTTGCAAGATGACATTAGGGTGCTGGCATGTGCTTCTGCAATGCTCATCCCCATCCAAGAAGAGGAACTTACTTGTGTAACAATGAGACCTATGTCTGATGGACAGGCGTTTTGGGGTGTGAAGAGAAAGAAATTCCTTTCCAGACATACTACAAATAGGAGCTACAGGAGGAAGGTGACGCCCAATAAATATAAAAAAACTTGAGAGAAAGCTGAGAGTTGAGCTCACATTAGGAGGGAAGCAGAAGGCAGGAGTAGAGGTTAGGAACCGAGAACAGGAAACAGAAGCTGGAAGAGACAAATAGGAACCTTACATGAATATACAGCATCTGGGTTTCTATCTCAGCAGTGTAGCATCTAAAGCAGTAACAAGGTAGAGAACTTAAAATGGTTCTAATAATATAAAGAGATGGCACAGAGGACCAAGACACACAGCTTGTGTGTATCTTGTATGCTGTAACAGACTGAGATTACAAAAATGTTATAGGCAGCTCTACTTTCACATACTGGCTTTTATACTCCAGAACACTAGGAAGCCACATCTCACTGGTTTTCGTGAGGTCAGTGCTGTTCCTCTCAGAGATGGGGAAAACAACAAAAGCACAGTTGTTTCCTCAGGAGTGAACCAGGAAGTCTGTGGCAGCCCAGGGACTAGGCATCCTAACTCCAGACAGCACACGTGACAAGAAAGTACAGTGTGATCAAAACGTTCAGCACTGCCGTTTGTGTGTCTAATAAGATTAGCAAATACATTCCTATCCAAGAAGTTCTCCATCCGCTTTATCCTTTATAGCTCCCGCTAAAGAAAATGCAACATTAAGGACTTGCTATTCAGAATGTCAAACTGAATCTTTGTGGAGTCAGTCGCCACAGTGTCCTTACCAGAAAGTTACTACCAATTGCAGTTACTTCGGGAACAGCTGGAAGAGGAGAGTGGAAAGCCAAGTCCCAGCCTACTAAAGGCTCTGAAGAGCTGTATCGGGACCTCAGCACCAGTCTCTAGGAGCGCTGACTTTACAAGAGGCATAGACAAGCCCTGATACAATACAATCCCCTGCTCAAACCCCTTTTCCCACACTGAAGAGAAACCGCCTCTGTTGCAGGGGCATGCTGTTGTAACAGCAGCGGGGCAACTCCCAGCAGGCAACTCAAACTTAGTCTTTGAATAAAACTGACAGTTTTGAGGTGCTTTTCCATTCTGAATTAAAGTTCCCTCGTGAACGTGGTCTGATGAAGACAGACCAGATATCGATACAGTTACTACCAGACACTTTGTCACCACATTGGTTGCGTTAAGGCTTTTCAACATTCAGTAGAGAAGTTAGTTGATTATAACTGTCACCAATGTTTGCAAATAAACAGCTGCTTTACCTTCACTGCTTTTGGCGGAGATGCATCAGTCTGGCCAGCTGGTTTAGAACCAAAGTTTTGCTGCTTTGTGCTGACAGGTTTCTGAACTTCAGTCTCACTCTCCGGGTTTTGTCCAACTAAGGGAGCGGAGGAGGAAAAGGCAATTACAATGACTTTAAAACCTTGGAAAGTTTATGCTTGTAAGACCAAACAGCAATCCTACCAGCTAACGGCTAACACATTTTTTCTTGAACATCTACTGTTAAACCTTTAGATCTAGGTATTTAAACATGATCATTCTACTTTTCTGATTTACAGTGAAAGTTAAGTTGATATGTAAAGGACACAGGGGATCCAACATCTAACTTCCAGGAACTGTTCTTAATTTCTGCAAAGTGCTCATGTGTGGGCTTGAATTTAGGTGTAAAGCTAAGGCAACATGAGAATGTGCTTATGTACTTTATTGAATAGGAACTTGTCTATCTCTGGACAACACCAAAGACACTTGGTAATTCTCCTGCATTAATAAGTACTTCGGCCTATTGACTGATGCAGTAGTTGTCAGAACTATTAGTTTAGCTTAAGTCCAAATGGTGAGGAAGCTACACTTAAATGTGTGCAATCAGAGCAAACAAGAGTTACAGATATCTTAGAATTACAATGGCAAATGAACTTGTAAACCTGAAAGAAATTCTTAGAAAGTTTGAGTTAGCCACAGGACAGATTTTTAGTACAAGACAGGTTTTTCTTGGGTCAAATTCATCATTTGACAGGACTGATCTCAAGCATCCTCCACACAACTGGGCAGAGTCAGTGCTTTTCATCAGCCACGTGCTTTACTCATGTTGACGCAGTAGAATGAGCGCTTACCACTGCCGTCCTCTAGAAGACCAGAGTGGAATGACAAGCTGTTCTCACCTACAGAAACCTGCAAGAGAACATGAGACAATGAACACCTTTGACCTTCCAAGGTTTGAATAATCATGGCCTGAGTAACACAACAAGCAGTGTGACACTGTAAGCACTTAAACAGGAAGAGACTGGCCACACTGAGCTGCACATGAAGCTACGTGGTGTTTTATTAGGCAGAAGGTGGAGTCCAGCTGACTGCCAAGACTGTTGGTCCTTCCTGCAAGGTAGACATCCTCATACAGCTCTTGCAATATTCAGATCGTATGCCATAGTGTTCACACAAACATCATGTTTTTGTTTTCCTAAACATCCGCAGCTTGTACACCTTTATCTATTAGTCTTCAGAAATCCTTGTGATTTCACTGGTGTACCTCCCAGGTTTTCTTACTTAGAAATCCCAACACCAAGCAGTACACATTTACTGGAAATCTCATCGCTCCCTCCAACATTTGACATATCTTTGACATTTAAACATTTAGAAAAGACAGTGCTTTTGGGGAAAAGAGGAAAAAAAAAAGGAGAAAATAACAGATGAATTTTAAAAAATGCTTTTATAGAACTAGAAGTCTGCTGTTCCCAGGTTGGGACAAACATGCCTGGACCTATCCTGTCCATCCTCCTTCAGAAACAGATCATATTTAAAAAAAACAAAACAAAGCAACTTTTTAGAACAGTGGGATATAAACCAGTTTTAGACACTAAACTTGTTACAGATAAAGCTCTTGATGTACATTTCTTTATTAAACTTGGCACTATTGCTATTAAGTCAAATAGTTGTAAGTAGCAACACTCAGAAACTAAAGTACTGTAACAAGATTAACTACAAATCATCTCTCACTCACTTTAATGATTGAAAGGCCCATGCAAGCAACTGAAGTTTGCAAATTAATGAGGAAGCAAGTTACATATATTAACAAACTCTGGTCTACTGAAAAAATAACTATAACACTAGCATAGTGGGAAGTGCATCAACATATTCTGTGGCAGTGAGAGTCACGCAGGTCTGGCTACTAAATCTTTCACGGATTCAGTGTGAAAAATGACGGAGAAGGTTAGCAAGTTTCTTTTGTTTCCTTTTTGCCAGACGATTCCTGTTTCTGACATTTACTACTAGTAGTTTTAATTAGGCTTATTTCCAAAGTTCATCATGTAATTTCAAAAGGACAATCCTGGCTCTCAAACAATGTTCTATTCAGGCTCTTTATTGCACCTGGACACCTCAACAAGTAACTTCACAATTACAGCTGAATACAAGAAATCTTATTCAAATCTTCCATTCAACAACAGGGATATATTCTGATTTAACAGGTGTTCTTTTAATTAACTCACCTTTTAGCAAAAAGCAGCCTCCACCAGTTGAACATGAAGCTGCTCAGCTGTCAGTGAGCAACAGCTGAAAGCAACAATTTGGCCCCTTGCCCAAGGAAGGCTGGAAAGCTCTAAAAGCCCTCCTGGCATTAGGTTGCCACGTGTTCCGAATGGCTGGAATACACAGTACCCCAATTATTATTCCACTACTTTTATCCCATCTGCTGTCCCCAGTTTAGTATACAAATGCTTGAGCATGCTTTATTATCTCTAATTCACAGAGTAATTGAGTCTCAATTTACAGTTGAAGTTCAAAACCAGGAACAAACCCAAACTGGCATTCGCAGTTACTTTAACCAAAATTTAGCCAATAAATGCAGAAGAAACAGTGACAAATTCCTTTTACTTGCATCATACAAGGCTTCTCATGGGTTTTTTTTCTGGTGTGGTTTCTTTTTTGTTAAAAAGCAAAAAAAACGCCAAATACCTAGCTGTGAATCATCCTTTTACAGTTAGGGAACATGACACAAAAAAGTTTAGGTGGCTTCATCAAAAATTACTGGCAGAATAAAAACAAAAAACAAAACAAACACCCCCCCCAAAAAACAACAAAACAAAAAACCCCACCAAACCAGAACCAAAAACCCCCATGAAACCATCAGAGGTTTCAGCCTTAGTCAGCAACTGAAGCCATCAGAAAATACCTAAATATGATACTGAAGGATTCTGCCAAACTATAGGCATGTCATTACTGAGAATACAGTGGAACTGTCCAAGAAAACTTAAAACTTGTCTTTAGATGTTCTCTACAACTGCTTAAAAGTCTTCCACAGAGACTTGCTAGCTTCTAATTCAGATACAGTCTAAAAAAAAATAATCAGGAATTCTGCAGTATGTCAACAATCTGTATCAGCTGCTCGTATTCAATTTCTAGATTGCATATGGAACAAGTATATCAGCTGTGCTTCTAGAACTAGTTCCACTTAAAGTGAAGACCTTGATCCTCACCAGTATGAGCATCTTACCTTCTCCCCATCCTGACAGGAAATGGAGTCCTCAAGATTTGGTGGCATATTCTCCTTCTGCTCAGATTTGTAATTCTTGAGTTCACTTTCACTGGCTTGAATCTCATTCTACAGAATAAAGCACTTGAAAGTTGACAGGTTCTTTTCCCCTAGGAAAGCACTTGCTTTCTATTTTTCTTAAGTTTTTTTAAACTGTTTTCCTAGTATATACAGTGATGATTAAAGGAAGGGGCCTAAAAATCTATACAAACTTGGGAAGTGATACATTCTAATGAAGAAAAAAGATGGGGCTGTAGAATTTTACTATACTCTATGGAGGTAGTGTCAGCATTTTTCTAAACAACTACTTTTCTCTACTTCCAGATTCCTCTTTAAAATCAACTCTCATTTCCCCTGCTCAATCCACATCATCTTTTTCAATAAATGTTAACTTTTCATTTCAAATTACAAGTACTATCTAAAGCACTGTGTAATTGAAAAATACAATTTGACATAAAATCAAATTCTACCCTTGCTTCAATACTACTCAAAAGCCTAATTCTGTTATTTACTGAGGTTTTTGTTCTTGACAAACTGACTTAAGATTTTCACAAAAGAATCTTTCAGACTTAAAAAAAAAAATCCAGTGAAACCTCGTGTTTCTTTCATTGCCACAGGATACAAGATAATTGGAGAAAGACTCGTGCCTTTCACAAGGCATCTTCTCTGTAACATGAAAGAGAAACAGCCAAATGCCAACACCAGCATCTTACCGGATTTTGTAAACAAGTCTGCACAAAACCAACCATGTCTAATAGGTGTGTAATTGAATGTTAGAATTTTAGCGTATAGATCTCTAAATATGCTGTCCACTATCTCTCCCTCCCCTTCCTGCATCACTTACAATGCTATAGAAATGCTTGCTTCTCTAACCAACTGTAAAAGTGTCTATCAGTTTTAATCCAGTCCTAATTACATCACAACACCCTCAAAATAGTTGCTCCCCAGAGAGATTATGGCTTTCCTTTGTAGCACAGATGTGACACATTTTAAGAGAAAGGAAGTACAAATACCACACTACCATATCAAAAGAGCCCTAGTTGCTTTGTCAGCAGGGAAGGAGAACATCCAGAAGTTATGGCTGCTATTGGAACACAGAAGTACTGCAAACACTGGCCTCAGAAACCGTTTTTTGCTTATGTGCTGCCCTTGTCCATGTGCCAGGCCAAAATCAAAAGAGATTCTGCCAAATGGGACATCCTAAGAGCATCAGGCTGCACTGGCACTCAAACTGATAGCGCTGGGGATTTGCAAACGGGAGTCTCAAGAGGCACCTATGGTAAATCTCTTGCCATTAGACATAACTTAGCGGATCAGCTACCACTCAGAGCCACAAACTGGAAGAGGCAATCTAGCAAACTGAATCCAGGCAAGAAACAGGATGCAGAAATCAGCAATTAGCAGTTAATCAGATTTGGTGCACTGGCTGCAATTACTTTCCATTCATGCAGTGAAGTTTACTCAACTTTCCTCCCAAGGGTTGGAGAATTAGACCCACACTGTATATGAAATTCAGAAATCGTTTCAGCTGGGTAGAGAGTTTTGCTTCTCTACAAAGATACCCAGGAAGCACGCACTCTTCCAAAGCTTAGAATAATTTTTGGCTTTTATTTCCAGTGCGAGTTTCCTAACTTAAAACAGTCTATCCTCTTAAAATTTATTACTCTGGCTAATAAAAGAAATACTTAGGCAATAAAAGTTCCCATCATTAAGCAGAAGTATCAGACAGTTCCAGCAAATGTACTTAAGCACTTTTTAACAAAAACTTAGATGCTTGCAATCTCTTCAGCTGCAATACTTTACCATGAATTCATTAACTGCTCATTCCCTGATCAAATATCTGCAAAATTGGCATGGGTTCATTCACTGCAAGAGTCTAATCGGATTCAGATAATGGGTGAGAAGACTTGAAGGGATGTGAAAAACAAAAGGGAGGAAAACTGACTGGAGGTCCCAAAGCTGCAGGCCAAGAGATCCAGGTTCTACGCACTGTACGACACTGATACTGTGCCTCAGTTTCCCCTAGCTTATAGCTAATGTACAACACAGAATTGAGTTTGTTTTTTTTAAAAAAACCACAAAACACAAACATGCAGAGAACTACAGACATGCAGAAAGAAAAAATGTCAGCTATGTTTCAGAAGGACCTCAGTCAGGGTGCCAGCAATTAATTCCTTGGAAAACTTGCAAGATTATTCCAGGAAGATGCAAATACTTATTTCTTCCTGCAGTATGTAGAGGCAGCTCTTCATAAGAAAGACTCCTATGGGCACAAAATTCTTTTCAAAAGAAGATGGGATTATCTTCAAAAAGCCTGGTTTCCATAAGATCTTCTTTCCAGTCTCAGGTTGGGACAAAAAAAAAAAATCACTTCTACACAATCCAAAGAACAAACTTACCGTAGTAACGAGGCCGGTGGAACTGCCCTGCTTGGACACCGCTGCCTGATACTTTGCCAGCCTATCCTTTATTGAAGTCTCCGTTAAGCGAGGCATCTCCAGGCTTTTCTTGGTCTCTGCCTTATCTGGGCTGAGTGCTGGACTAGTATCTACAAGATACCCCGGAAAAAGAACTACATGAATAAAGGGTAACCTTCAGGAACACCAGTAGACCTGTCTACAGAAAGATTTACAAATCCCATCCCTTCACCACTCCCAAGACCACAGAAATTCCAGATCTGAAGAGCACAGAAATGCTTCAGTCAAAGGTTTATGTTCCAAGTCTCATAATTAATCCAGCTAGTTTCAGAAGTAGCATATTCACCAGATGCAGAGTCCAGCCAGTGGTCTCAGAAGTAATGAGAGCAAACAGTTTTAACACTGAAGATTGTTTTGCTGTTATTGTCAAATGAAAGCAGCTGCTACAGTGGCTAAATGGAAATACACATCATTCCTGTAGTGGAATAGTTGTCAAAGCCTTTTGGGGAAAACATGGGAAGTGAGGAAGGAAGTCTCACCTGCCACTTCCACCTTCTCCATGAAAATAATTTATCACATGACATGTTACAGATGAGGATCTCAAGAACAAGCACAGTATGAAATAATTCAGCTTCGTCTCACAGGATCCTTTGAAGCATCTGTTTTTATCTCAAGGGGAAAGAAACCTTTGGTAGCTAAAGTCTTTGCATAGGTGCAGATCTTCTGAGTCTCAGAACTATGCCCCATTACTTGCCATCCATCTTTCATTTTTGCTGTCAGACATTAGCCAAATAGGCTTAAAATGCCAGCTCCAGCGACTACTCTGCTATCTGACTTCCTTGTATAACGGTCAGGTCTTCAGTAATAGCTTAATTGTTCAATAAAGAACAGTAAAAAAATGATCTTTCACTAGCTAGTGGCCTTGAATGACTAAAAAGTTGTATGAATCATTAAGGTCCCTCTTGGGGACAATAAACAAATGTCAGTAGTTCTTCCATTCTCTCCAGTATTGCTCAAATAAGGACACAACATGCATCACTAAGTAATAAGTGCTTTGCTAGAAAAGAGTCTCCAAACATATGAAAAATACATAATTTTGCTCAAGTCATAAGGCTGTTGTTCCCCGTGCCTGGAGAAGGTTGCAGGGCTGAGAATTAAAACAAGAAGGACAAAGTCATATTGTCTTGTCTGTCTGTTCACTAGTTTCTAAATTAGCTTGACTACGAAAAGTAGTTCTAGGATTGTCCTAGACTTAAGACACAGGGGAAAAAATGGGTTCCATTCCTTAACTTGCTAGTTACATCTCCTGTGCCTTGGTTTCCCGTACTTAAGGGTATAATGGTTTAAAATTCACACCAAGACTTAATTCATTAAATGTGATGCTCGCATGGACTTTACAGATGGAAGATGGCTGCACTTCCTTCCATTTCTGAAAGGCAAAAGGTATTTCCCTTGTATTGTATAAAGTAGTTTTATTTTATGAACTAAACAAACAAACCAAAACACAAACCATGAGGTTTACTGACCTGATGTACTATGGCTCTTCTCTCCTTGGCCAACATCAAAGTCCTCAGAAGAGAGGCTGTTGTCAGAAATCCTCCTACCGACTGCTGTCTTCCTCTGGTCTCTAGGGACCTGATAGAGACAAAACCCACCTATCAGCTGCCTGGACAAACAAGGATTGTTGTGTATAATCCTTTAAGATGCACAGGTGTCACTAGCAAATCTGTTTTACTGGAATAAACAAGTCTAGCAGGTGACATCTTATTTAACCAATATAAAGTTTGATCACCGAATACCTGACCCTCCGTCACCTGGAAAGCACTTTCTTGAAGAGGTCAGTAGATGCCTTTTGACAAGTTATCTTTGTTGAAAAGTCAGAGAACAACAAAGATCAGATTTTTAAGCATTTACCACTGCAAATACAAAACTTCAGTCTAGATTTTTGCATTTCATACAATTTCTCCTGAAGCTAATGTTCGAGGTCATTTTATGAAGATTTAAAATCAGAAAAAGGATGAAAGGAGTGAGCTATCAAAAATTTGCATTGATTTTCAGCAACAGAAAGAAGAATAAATACTGTCGTAGTAAGTTATCTAAAGTTACTGGTTTTGATTTGTATAGCTCACGCATTTGGTACCAAATAGTTCCCTAATTAAGTCTGATAAGGCTGAAGCTTAAGCAGGAGAATGCTAGAGATAAATATTCTCAGATATCCAGGATAATCGCTATCGGCAAGGCTGCAGTGCTGGACAGGGTGTTTGTAGCACTACCACACAGATGCTCTGGCTGGCTCAATCAGGTTTGATACTCATTTGTTGAGACCAACTCCCCAAAATCTAATGCTCAGTAAAAGAAATCGTGAAAAGAAGTTTCAGCAGCTTTGATAAAAGCTCGTGAAGCGTAGATTTTTATTTCACTTCATCAAGATAGGATGTTTTCACAGCTGAAAGTCAACCTATAAAATACTAGAAGGTGATAGATCTTTGTTCCCTCCCTTGGAAGAGTTAAATCACAGAGCCAGTTAGGAATTAAGATTGGGGCTAATGTAGGGAAAAAGGCAGGTTTGGCAAGATGCTCCAACCACACATTCCACCCCCCCACCCACCTACCCCCTAATTTCCAACAAGTTTCTTATTTGCTGGTCACCAAACTGAAGGAAATTCCAAAGTTTTATTTTAACGGAACTGCACTGTAAGATAATCACTGTGAAAAATCAGGCTGCTTTGGCATACAAACCAGCAACTTTACCAGGAAAGGAAAATGCAGCTGGAAAACCTTTTTTTCCATTAGTATGGGAAATATTTTCTATTTCTGTGGTTTAAGACTTTGGTAACTTTTCTTACTGGAAAAGAGCTTAACTATGACAAGCCTTTTCCTTCCATTGAGTATGTTGATAGGTTCAGTTTGGGAGTGTCTGCACGCTTGTAAGGACTTGCAGATTCCTCATTCTGTGCAAACTATCCTTAGATGATTCTTATTCAGCCCATGCCCACTTTAAAGTCACCTTGAGCCCACAAGTCTGAAGTTCTTACAACTTACAAATTTGTTGTTCAAAGGATCTGGCTTTTGAGTAGCATACAAAGAAGATCATTACAGGCAGAATACACTTGAAGACAAGATCCTTTGAGGACGCAGAAGAGAAAACATGTTATTAGCCCACTTGAAACTCCTGACTATTTTAATGCTGCCCTGGGTTTGATGGGGGGTTTTTTTTGGGGGGGTGGGGGGGTTTGGTTGTTGGTTTTTGTTTTGGGTTTTTTTTGGGGAGGGGTGTGTGGAATAATATGGCACCACACACATTTTCTTGCACACAGCAGGAGTGACAAAGCTACAAATGAAAAAACAAGTTTGCAATACAGATGCATGGGAAGTTTAACTGGCAGCAGAGTACATAAGGAAGTTTTCACTACTAGGGAACAAAGGTCTTAAGTAATTTAGATACAGTATCTGGGATTCCAGCATCACTGAAAGAAACCATCAGCACTTTTCAGGAGAAAACGACAGTTAGAAATCAAGATTGGAAACTTGTTCAGGTTGCCTCTTCTCATTCTCCTTTGTTTCAGAATCTTATTTCAATTTATTTTTACTGTAGCCTTACTCCAGTAACATCATGCTGAATTGCCCTTATATTGAGAAGGCAAAGAATTCTCAATTATTGCTGAAATCAATTATTAAACAAATTAAACCTCTAAATAAGAGTTGGCAAAGGGCCAGCATGTCAAACAATTATGGCAAGTGTTCAGACAGCTACCACCAACAGGAATTCTGCATCAGAGTCCAGCACCTCATCTAGACATGTGCACAAAATCAAGGTTTTCTTCCAAACAACCAAAATCCATATTTTTATCAGCAGCGAAGGATTCAATATTCATCAGAAGCAGACTCTTCTGCTTGGACTCTGAGACCTTCATGAAGGCTGGTGAGTTCTGACTTAAGAGCAAAGAGCTTCCCCCCGCCCCCCACGTTGTACCACCTTGCTGTGGAATCCACTGCAGCAGGAAAAGTTCAGTTAACAGAGGCAGCCATCTCATGACCAGCTAAAACAGACCGAGTTAAGGAGTACTCCAACTGTCAACTGAATCACCTCCAGTCCTGCCAGCTCCTCTCCTCCTGTCCTCTTTGCCACCTCAGATATCTACAGGTATTGCAATTTCACCTGAAGAACTTTTCTGTAGATAAGTTGTGTAACACAATTAGCCTAGGTCTTGTGAGTAAAAATCCAAAACACTAAAATACAAAAGCTTTAGAGTTCAGAGATATTTCTGTACAAGTCTTGTACTAACACCTACAAATATAAAGCCAATGTTGTGTGATTTTATATCAACAGTTTTATACTGTGAGAAAAAAGAACAGAGTAATAGGGGAAAAAAAAAGTTTAACAAAGGGAAGATGAGGGACTTTCCCCATTACAATCAGTAGACTGACCAACCACAAGTAATTAGGGTGATTACTGCTCGTGGCATTACGAAGGAATCCCCAACTCCCAACCTTATGCATATGCCACTCCATTCCCTTCACAGTCCTAGCTGGGCCAGAATTCCCATGCCACAGCTTCTGCTACTTGCAAAATGAGATAAAATATTCCTCATGTCTGGAAAGCCCCGAGGTTCTAAGACAAAAGAGGCGAGTGCAGAGGTACCACAAACAGAGTTAACATCATTTCTCCTGGGGCATAAAGAGTTGTTGGGCAAAAGACCAAATAAAAGTTACACCTATTTCATTATAAACTAACTGTGTTAAATGTGACCCTGCACATAAGGTTGGCTACACAAGACAGTACGTTTTTGCCTTAAAGGAAAAACACAAACCAACTTGGAGACAACTTTTTAAGAAGTATTGCAGATCTGCTTGCTCTTTCTTTTCTTCTGATCTTCCTTGTGTATACTTTTGCTATCACTTACAGAAAGAATTCTTTGAAATTGATAAAAGTCCTGATATTTAGTCTTTGCTTAGTGCTGAACCAATCTAGACCAACATGCCTGCCTCTAACGCAGTTAGAGCATTTTTTTCCATGAAGATGCAATTAAAAATAAAATCTGCCTTGCATTTAAATTGCAGAAGACAGAGCAAGAGCTGAATGAATAAATGAATAAACTAGGAGATTTTGCTTATAACCCTAAAAATGAGAATAGGTTTGTTTAGAGTGGGTGATTGAGTCAGGAAATCCAGGCTCTAATCTGGATTCTTGCCACAGACTTGCCCAGCAACCAGCAAGTCATTTTACCTTTACTGCCATGAAGTTACAGCCATGTTGCTACTTAGTTGATAGAGATGTTTTGTGTTGGCAAAGCTCTGACAGTGCTTATACCTCAAGACTGAAGTAAATACCAGGGAAAATTGCTATCTCTCCACTGAAGCCTTGCTTGCACTTAAACCAGGGGTTTACCAATGGACAGAGTTTGGGAAAAGCATAAATGGAAGAGGCAACTGCAGAGCTCACAGTTAGCCAAGCTTACAGCACTGCTGTAGTTGCTCCCTACCTTAGTGAAAAAGATCTGTCGCCCCATAGTGCCTAACTATCTTCATTGTACGGGACTGCATGACATCATCCTCCAGTCCTCAGATAAATTCCCAGAACCAGAAATCTTACAATAGTGCTTTCTAATTACAAAGACACATCCTCCCTCCCCCCCCAAAAAAAAAACTTTAGAGCACTTCCTGCCTTTTCCCTTCTAAAACTAAAAAGTAACCAGATGAACTTGGAATAGGAACATAATTTGACCCTAACCTGAATAGTTTCATACCTACTGTATGGAATTTACTCTGTTCAGTCCATTTTCAACACTATTTGAATTAGTAAGCTTGACAGAAATATCAGTTCCAGATTCAGTCAGCTCCAAAACAATTTATTCCCCAGGCCAAGATGAAGTTACTTGAAGCCCATCTGCAAAACGGTACTTTCCTGTGGAATCCCAACTGATTAATCCCCCAGCAAGAGTTCAGAGAAGCGCTATCAGGAGATCACCCTCAACCACCCGCCCTCTCAATGAATGTGATAGTGTGGGCAGCTCTTACATAATGACAAAGGCTACAAAAATCTAAGTTGTGAAATTACTATATGCAGACCTAAAACTCACTTTCACACAGACGTGCTCCTCTGAAGCCTTTAACTGTTACATATTTAAACAACTTTTGTACAAAATTTGTTTGTTTTACTCAATACTGCAAGAAAACCACCCGCAGTAAAACAAAGCCAGGAGTATAGGAAACTATGAGAAAACTGGAAAATCCACCAGCATCAAGGCCTCAGGACTATGTTGCAAGTCACTAGCATATGCAACTCATTTTCTAGTTAAGCAATTCTCCCTGGGGACACACAGTCTGCAGTCCACACGCAGGATCAGATTTCATGAGCAGTTGTAGGAAAATGCAAGCCCTGTGCATTTGCAAGTCAAAACTAGTGAAGGCAGAAGCTTGTCTGGCTATCTCTGCTTATTTTTCCCTGGGAGGATTTTTTTTTCGATAAGAAACATTTGTAAAGATACAAAGATGAGAGAACAGCAAAGAAAAAAATGGGAGTATTTCACAGTACTTTATCTATGTGTGGCTCACATACAGATATGTATATAAAACCCCCCTCTTAACTCTGGCAGTACTTCCATCTCAACTGCAACCGCCCGAGATTGTTGAGCTCACTTCAAACAGTTACTTTTTCTTTTATATATATATCTATATAAAAAATATATACTTTTTTTTTTTTTTTTTTTTTACACAATTCATGTTTACATAACTCATCTTAACCTTCAGGCAAGATACAAACAATCCCAACTTGCTTTAAAAAAAAAATCTTAATAAATTCCATACTTATTTTTCCCTTAAATTGTACCCCTTCCACAAGCAAATTCATTTTACATCTCCAATGAGCAATCACAAAAAGCCACAACTCCAAGCACTCTGCATGTATTTCTATAGCTCAAATAAGTTATTAACACCAGCTATGTTATGTTTCACCTAAAACAATGAATACAATTATTTGCAGAGTCAATAGTTCGGAGCCACTCCCTCCACGGACTTTTCCTGATGCCCAAGAGGCAGCAGAGTTTTAGTTTCTCTTAAGATTTGAGGGGACAGATCCTTACCTTCGTCTGAGTTGCTTCACCCTTTTCAAACATCATCTTGAGTTTGTTCAGTGGAACGCTGTATTTCTCAATCTTCCCCGAAGAGTCCGCGTTTTCGCTGGCTTCAGGCTTTTCCGCTTCTCTGGACTCTCTCAGACAGTTTTCCATTTTACCACTCTCCGGTGAGTGGCTTTTAAACTTTCTGCTGTCACCACCAGGACACTGCAGCTGGCCAGGGGTGCTGGAAGGGGCCTGGGGATCAGATGTAGCACCAGCCTCCGGGGTTTGCTCCGCGTCTGGGGAAGATGCAGGGCTGCTCCCGGCTCCAAGCCCGGGGCTGGCGACCTTGTGCCTAACCTCAGCACAGCTGCTTTGCAGCGTTTCCTTCCGAGGCTCCGTTCCCAACGCTGGATTCTCCCACTTTTTCTTTAGTACGCTCAGATTCCCCCTTTTAAAATGAGGGGGAAGATTTTCTGTGTTCTACAAAGAACAAGAAGTTAATTCCAGTTATATGCCTGATGAAGCATTAAAGCACTTCCTTTCTATGCGAAAGGAAGTTAAAGGCTCAGTACTGATCTCAGCTCTCTGCTTTTTCAGACAGCTGTGAATAGTTAGAACTGTGCCACATGGAGAAAGCATCCAGGACAGGAAAGGAAGGAGGGGGGAGAAGAGAAAAGTCAGGAGCTAAAGCAGGAAGTGAGCAAACAGGATGGCCTTATAAGGCAAAAGGCAGTCAGGCCCTAATGAGTTAAATGACACACAAAAGGCTTGAATCCACACGTGAAGGAAAGGGGACCAAAATCCACACAACAAGGGTCTCTAGCCCTAGAACAAGCAAACAATAGCAGAAGCAGCCATATGAGATGGGTGGTGTGCCAAATGTTGCAATGTCTTCCAGCTGGTTCAGAAGACAATTAGTAGGCCTTCCAAAAAGCCACAGATTAGCTTTCAGAAACCACTATTTTTCTGGAGTTATGTATTTCTACTATGAGTTAACAGTAGTGTTTTAGTTACAAGAGATCTGTCTTCAGCATTTTATACCATGCAGTGTAAGGCTCAAGCTTAGCACTGACAACAAATGTCTTTTTGCTCCCATTTATAAATATCAGATCATTTGTTGGAATTTTTCTTTTATTTCACTCAACACATTGCAAGCCTTCAGCAGGAAACATGCACACAAGTCACAAGCGCTGTCTTACCACTGTGAGTTAGATGGCAATACACGGAGCAGCAGTACCCCTCATATTCAAGCGTGTTTCAGACTAGTTTTGCTTACAAGTAGTTACCTCTCCCCAGAGTAACAGACCAGCGCATGTTTAATTCATTCAAATCTAATACCTGCCACCATCGCATTTTTGCTGTCTCTCCCTTATGGAGACCACTATGTATCAAACTCATTGCAAGTGGAACAGGTCTGCAAGGCTTACAGGAATTAAACAGGATTAACAGCTATATTAGGATTTAAGTCTCTCACCCTATTACTCTTCTGGTCACATTTTGAACACTGCTTTGCAAATTAACTTGAATCCACCTAGACTTCAAAAAAGATCAGCTTCCTTGTTGACTGTGTTTAAAAGAAAGTACTAAAGTTATAAGGCAAATGTTGTAATGCAACAGAAGTACTGAAAATTGCGCAGCAGGTTTCCACAGGAACACTTCTGGACGTGATGCCTATGGAGTCCTGGCATACTTCGTAACACTAGTTGCTCTTGCTTGGGACTTGCTTGTTCCCTGATCACATAAGCCACAAAGAAAATTTAAGACTGGAGAGTAATTTTTAGAAAGCTTATTTTATCACACCTATATCCCAAGCAGAAAAAGAATGACTCCCCAAGCATTAAAGACATCAAGGCAGCATGGTCTAACAAAGACTTACCCACATATCCTGAAAACATTGCTAGCCTTTTTAAATAAAAATTAAACTGAGGACGTGCTTATACAAAGACCTGCAATCTTAGTGCCTGGTATCTCAGCCAGGTTCCCTGACCCCAGAACAGTAAGTGCAATGGAGTTTACGGGAGGGAACGCGAGGCTGTAACCGAGCCAAAAGGGATGGCTCTCCCTCATCCAGGGGCATTTTGAACCCTGTAAGCCACTTCAGAGGAGTTCCCCTTAATGGATTCTCCAGCTATCAAAGATATACACGTTAGATTTCAGAGAGGCTGACAGCTTCTTTTAAACAGACTTTTAGATTTAGTTAAGAAAGGAAGAGGTAACGCACAACTGCCTACAGCTAAGAACAAAGAGGTGGATATTCATGTGTTGTGGTTAACTCATTTTGCCTTCTGCTTAGGAGCGAATTGGTGATTCAACATATAGCTTTGGGCAAGGCACTTGATTTTCTTTCCTTTCACTCACACTGGGAAAGGGTAGGAGGAATGAGTCAAAAGCAAACACCACGTCTAAGCCTAGTTTTATGAAGGAGACATGGCAGCAACTTTGATATTCCAAAAATCAACCGTGTCAGAAACATTGCATATAGGTGATCCGTTCTAATTGCAAGCTGTCGCTTATTGCCTAGGAAACAAATACTTACACTTCTTTTTTTCTCAGCAGTGGCTTCTTCAGCTGCTTTCTGATACCTTTGAGAAAGAGGAAAGAGAGTGGGGAATAAAAACCACAAACAGTTTTTAAACAGAATACTGAATGCGCTTGAAGACAGCTGAGATTTTTTTTTTCCCCCACCAAGGATTCTGTGCACTTCCCTATCAAATAAAACCTGAGGCTGGAAAAATAGTAGAAAATAATACCAGAACAATGCAAAGTGATAGAAACATTTTAAGTCATTCTGTTAACAATAATAGCACACATTAATATTTTTCATTAGCTAAGCACTCTGATTCTGAAATATAGACAGTTTACCTTGGAATAGCTGTATTGTTTCCGCCACCCAGCTGTCTGCCGTGCCCCCTTGCAGGAATAACTCAGCTATTTATACAGCAGCTGCTGAACTGTAACAAATTACAGCTTGGCATACGCAGAAAATCTACATAAGTGCCAGTTTATTTTACTATGCTGGGTTGTAAACTGCACCAATTCAGCAGTTGCTTCACGAGCAGCTGAACATCCCAGCAGTGGAAACAGTAATCACAGCCTTCTGAAGATAAGCCACCCTGGATCATGAATCAAAGTCCTTTAAGAAGCTATAGAAAACTCCCAGCAATCTGCACACCACTCCACTGGGTGTAAGTACCTCCAAAGCTAGGAACACACAGACCGCGCTGATTACTACGCTGTGCAAGGTGATTGCACTTCGGTTTTGAAATGCACAAATTAGCCAGGTGTGATAAATTTGGGCATTTGTGAGTAGAGCTGTGCCTTTCAAAGAGAAGAAATGTCACCCAACGTCTGCTTGGGCAAGTGATGTTTCTGTCTTTCTTATATGTGGAATTCTACTTTTGAGGCAACTGTGCATATGTTACAGGCAGTACATGAGACATTAATATTATAATAGTCATCCACTTCAGACTTTAAATAATTGCTGGTATCAAACCAATAACTAATGTATAACATGGGCTCAGTTCCTTCAAAGAAAAAAAATTCTTATGTGCAAATACCTACTCTATCACGTTTTTTCTTTATAACAATTGATTTTTTTTCCTGCTGTGCATGGTGTACTCCTATGTAGATTTCTCCTCTTGTTACACTAGAGAGTAGACAAATTGTACCCTTACTTATTTCTGCTTTACAAGCTGCATTTACTGTACAGACCGAAAGCTGCTAAAGAAGTGTAGCTGGCCCTCTTTAATCAATGCAAACATATTAACCTATGTCTCTGTACTATAAAGGTTCCAAAATTTGAACGAGACATGCTGAGAAAGTAAGTTTATGGAGGAGGAGAGATCAATACTGGAAGAAACAACAAAGACAGACATGGGGATGAAAGTGAAGTACCACAGTGGAAAACAAACAAGGATTGAAGTGTCCCAAACACCACTCGCTCTGTAAGTTAGCCCACCACAGCGTGCTGTTTAAGTCTCTGCTGTTGCAAATTTGCGTGTCTCTGGCCTGACAAAACTGATAATCTAAACACTACATGGAATTTTTTTTTTCCCCACGTACAAATATTTAGGTAATAGCAATTTAGAAAAATTACTCTCCTCACGCTGAGCATCAGTGTTGGCAAAGCCAGTAAGTAGGACTGTGTTTTCCCAAGGAACTGATGCTGCTTATGTAGAGGGACCCTACTTGATTAAGGAATAGCAGTTTGGATTACTTCCAGTAAGCCCTTTTCAAAGGATTATTGACATTTAGCAAGATGACCAGGTTCTGTAATCGAGCTTCAATGAGTGAATAAATTACCTTAACAAGAGTGGTCAAAGCGAGCAGCTTCTCCCTAGGACAGAGTACTTAAAGAGTAACTTAAAGAGCTATGTTTGTGTAAAGTCCAGATAGCAATTATCCTTCCCCCATAGACCCCATAAAGTTTCTCCCACACTCAAGATTTAAATACTCCAAAACCTTGCTATGCTATTAATGCAATAACCTAGGACATCTGGTTGCCCAAATCCCATTGGCAAGCCAAGCTGTAAACTATATATTTCTTCAAGGAAACAAAAGCTTTTCCAGAAAACATGTATAGTCTACCACCACTCAGCTTTCTCAGTGTATAAAATATTACTTATGACTTGACCAAAACCCATCCTCCGTCTCTCAGAGAAAAGGGAAGGGTGATATTCCTTTTCTACAGAAGTTTTGTGAGACATCTGGAAGGAGACATCTGTAAAGAACGTAACTACTGTGACATTCTCTGACAGAACTCTTACCTAGAGGGTTACATCTATCACCTGCAGTCGACAGAACTACTGTTTCTAACTGGTCTCCAATTAACTGATAAAGCATTACTGCTACTTTTGATAGCACCAGGCCGGAAATGCCACGTTAACAGAGAAACCTATGTAATTCATGCTTAAGCAGTGAAAGATTATTTCTGATTAAGTAAAACCCTAATGGCAACAGCCGCCTACATTCCAATGCTCTGCCCCTGAAAACAAATTGCAATTTGTAGTTTGACAGATAATTTTCTACTTTATTTTCTGACAGCAGAAAAAAGATATTATAATTCTGACTGCTGAAACAATATAATGCCAGCAACTAGAAAAACTTTTGCCCAGCACATATTAAACCAGGAACTTAAACCTACATCATTTTTAGGAAATAAAGCAACTGTCAGTGAGGTAGTCATTGTTCAGGGTACCAGCTGCCGACCTACACACACAGCTTCTGTTCAGCAGCCTCACAGCACTTACTTGGAGAACCTCTCTGCAAGAGCTGATGACTTATTCTTGTTGACTAGAGAAAGCTCTTTCGCAGTGATTTTCAAAGACTGTGAAGTCCATTGTCTTCTATTAAATGGGGAAGGCTCCATTTTATCACCACAAATACCTGTTCAGGAATAAAGTACAGTGTCAGTCAATATGAATTATGTCAGCAGAAAAGTAGTGTCACAAAACAATTCGATACTAAGTCACCACTCAGGTGCTTCCAGCATACTAGTGCCACTAAGTCCTGGTCATTCAGGATCTTGTCCATCAACTGACTTAAAAAAGGCATCAGATTAAAATTATAATTTCCTCTGCAGATGCCATTGAGATGGTACCCTTGATAAAAACACTAGCTACAATGAAAGGGGTGAGAGATAAGCCAAAACCAGGACAGGAGGAAGCAGCAAGCTGCGACTGAAGAAGATGCTAACGTGAAGCTCTGTATTTCCTACACACACAGGGGCTCCAGGAAGCCCTGCTATGCCCTCTCTTGTTCTGGTTTCTAAACCAAATGTGCTGGCATTTATGTAAGAAGGCTTGAGTTATGAAACCTAAGAGGATGTAATTCCTATGCAAACATTTTTCATTCACTCTTGTGGCATTCATTCTTAACACAGCAGCCGTTTCCCCTGTGAGCTGAAACAAGTCTTCTGTTCACGGAGGCAGCTGTAAACCTCATGTTGCAATAGCTATCAGTTACCTAAAGGAATAGTTTTAACTCCTCTGTCCTGCTGTAAATGGGAAGGTTTTGTACAGCTTTTCACCACAGAAGCCAACAAGACTCTATCAGATTTTTTTTTACATACTTAGCTTTCTTTTGTGGAGGAGGAAAGGAGGGGAGATTAATTTAAAGAGTTCTCTGATAAGACAAAAATAAAGCTTGTAGGGCAACGCCTTTCCTTTTTTCCTCTTTTCTTTTATCCCTGGTTTCATGTCACACAATGCCTGTGGCAAGTGCACTGACTGATCCTACAACGCTAACATCAGGCAGGCTGACCTCTTTCTCACATTTTCCATCAGTTTCTTTAACTGATTTGTACCATTAGGTTGTAGAACTCTAGAAATCTGCATACAGGTCTGCTTGACCACTAGTCACACTGTAAATGGAAGCACCTTAAGACAACTTGATATAAGCAGGCAATCAAATGTAGGGAAGAACACGTTTCTGAAATCATCGTAGGCACATAATGCAACTGCTCAAAATGACTTGGGATTCTGTAACGCCTCGGTCCAAAAGAATTTGGCTGCAGCAAGCGGAGTCTCAGCCATGTCCAGTGCCGAAAGGGGAGCTCTGGGTCTGTGGAGTGCCCAGCTGGTGCTGGAACCAGAGGCACCTCTCCAGTGCTGCACCCTGCTGCTGCGTAGAGATAAAACAGGCAGCAGATGAACACGTTGCTGTCTTGGTGGCTACAGTCAGGAAGAATGGGACTTTCTCTAACATTCCTTAATTCACCTGATGTAATGGAGAGAATGACACACCATGCCAGTACGTGTTTTTTCAAGATAGTGATTTAGATGGTGCTTTTAGAGGTACAGGTTGAACTATCGTGACAAACAAGAACAGTTACGCTATTTTTCTTGTGATGTTGAAACACATTGAAGCTACTTATCAACATTACATTTCCAGGTGCAGCTCACTGCACCTTCACACTCACATCTCCCACTCAATGCAGTCTCTGAAATCCATCCATCGCCCTTCCAACTGGCGAGAGAAACTCAGACTGAAGAGTTACTTTCTGAAATTCATGCTTTCTTGAAAACATTTTGCATCACCGAGTTACCCTCTTCTGTTAAGCTGCCAACTTTTGCCCAGACTGGACCAAAAGAAGGATGCTCTCCATTTGGCTGGCTTAAAATAGTTACTAACCTTTGCCAACTGCACCAATGATCATCCACAAAGAAAAAAGGATCTAATTAGAATATGAGGAGTGCTCAATTTTCTCCCTTTTTAAAAAGCATATTGCACATGCAAATAAATACACATTTCTGTGATTACAGTCCCAGTGCTGGTGCCCAGTAGCTAACATTTAGCATTTAGATTTAATAAAGCCACAGAATACATAGATAGAAGTTACTCCTGAAAAATACAAGTCCACATTGAAAAAGAATTCTGATTCAGCCATGTAATGCTACAGTTTAAACTTTGGTTTATGATTAATCTTGAGCCAAAAGGAGATCACCTGAAGCCCCACTTTGCAGGTTAAATTTCCCAAAACAGAGTCAGTTTTGCGCAGGAAACAGCAGCGGGACATTCACTGGAAGCCTCCCTTGGCAGAGATAACAGGTTGCTCATTGACACGCACCTTACACGGAAGGACAGTTTCAGTAAAACGCTGAGAAAACAAAACCTAGTTTAACTGTGCAGAAAATAAGCCCAGTTTTGATGCCCAAGCATGCCACTGCAGCTTGTAGCAATCACTGTTTGTGGATGCTTTCTCTCCCCTGGTGCGTTCTTGTTCTGTTTCCTGACCGTTTTCTCCATTAAAGCCACAGGTACAATCAGGCCCGGCTTGGCAAAAATGTCTTTACAAAGGCAGTAGCTACTGCTTGGATATTCAAATAGGAAGTTAAGAAGCATATTTGGAATCTCAGTTGCTACAAAAGACATAAACCAGAACACCAAGATGCCCTGAAATTTGCGCTCCCACATTTTTAACGCCATTCCACATTCTTAGCACTTTCCCATACGTTTATAGTTTCACCATGTTCAAACATCTCTGTACATTTTTTGCTGCTCCTTCTGAATAAATTATTCCAAGTCATTTCAGGAAATAGTCCTTCATTGTATGTACTAAGATTTAAACAAGATCGCGAGCGTTCTGCATACCGCAAGAGAGACAGGTTACGTTGAAGACAGCATGAAGTCCAGAGGGGACACGGAAGCT
This sequence comes from Grus americana, assembly GCF_028858705.1. Classification (NCBI taxonomy): domain Eukaryota; kingdom Metazoa; phylum Chordata; class Aves; order Gruiformes; family Gruidae; genus Grus; species Grus americana. The sequence goes on from NC_072882.1 coordinate 2,401,037, forward strand.
AGAGTTGTGCAAGGTGTGGAAGAAGGGAAGGACTGTGATTTAGCCACTGTAACGCACCAAATCTACCTCCAATAACTTCAACCAGGAGTTTAACAGTAGAATAAAAATCCATATATCTGACAGGTCCTGAGAAAAAAACTTTTTATTAACACCTGCCCCGAAGTGGAACTGGTTGACTTCTGAGAGGTGGTGGAACGGGACATCTGCCGAACCGAGAGCAGCCCGGGCACCGGAGCAAGACGCGGAATCGCCGGCGGCAAGAAGGGGAGAGCGGGGGCGGGCAAGAGCGGAGGCGGGCCGCCATCCCTCACCCCGCACCTCTGCGACTGCTCGCCCGCCCCCCGAACCACCTTTTCCCGACCAGAACCTCCTCCGAGCTGCGGTGCGGCGGGACACGGCTCCTCCCGTGCCCCCAGGCCTGAGCGGGCACCGCTCCCCCCGCCACGGGAGGCGTCGGGCTGAGCGGAGCTCCCGCGGTCCCGGCGCACAAGCCAGCCCGCTCGGCCCCAGCCCGGGTGAGCCCACGGAGCCCCGCTGCTGCCCGCGGGCGCCGCCGGGCACCGGGCTCAGGAAGGGAAGGGAAGCCCGCAGGGGCGCGCTCGTGCCCGCCTCCGAGCCTGCCTCCGGGGCGAGTAACGGGCTCCAGGCGCCGCCGCAGCCCCGCACGGCCCGTGCCCCACTGCCGGGCTGCCGCGGCCCAGCGCCCGGCGGGAACCCCCGGAGCGGGTCCCGCTGTGGGCAGCCCCACGGCGGCCCCGGCCCCCCCCGCTGGCAGAGCCCCCCTCCGCCCCAGCCCCCCGCTGACAGGGCCGCTGGCGGGAGCGCGCCCCCCAGCCCTGCCCCCCCCCCCTCACGCACCTGCGGCGGTCGGGAGGCGGGTCCCGCGCGCACACCTGTCGCAGCTGAGGCGGCGACTGCACCTCCGCGCCGCCGCCGGCACCGGGCAGCCGCGTTGGCCCCGCCCCCGGCCCCGCCCCGCCGCATCGGGCCCCGCCCCCTCTTTGGGGGTCTTCCCCGGCGCATGCGCATCGGCCACCCCGGCCAGACTCGGGGGGGGGGGTCTTCCCTGCGCGCGTGCGCACCGCGCACCCCCCGCCTTTTGCCGAGGGCGGCGGGTGCGGGCGGGTGCGGGCGGCTGCTCGATGGGCTCCTTGTGGTGAGGGAACGGGGGTTGTCTGTGTCTCCCGATCCCCCCTTTGGGCTGCTCTCCGTGCAGCCGTGTCCTGGCGGTTGGTATGTACAGCCCCAAGCACCGCAAGGGTGGGTTGGGGCTGTGGGGGCCCGCGGGCTCCTCCTGAGTCTGGCAAGGCGACAGCAGAACGAAGGGCCTCGGAGCCACAGCCTGTCACCTCTCCCAGAAACCACCCCGTCCTCCCTGATCCGCTGGTGTCTGAAAGGCGCTAGGCTGTAAGAAAGGGCTGCGTGCTGAGGGGAAGGAGGGGCCGTGTGAGGCATCGGGGTCCCCTGCAAGCTGGGTTTGTTTGAAAACAAGAAAAAGGGTTTTCAGCAGCCAAACTAGATAACCTGCATTCCTGAGATACTGGAAAGTTTGTGTATCTTCATTAGTATGACACGAGTGCTCGCTCTCCAGCCAGCATAGCGGCTCCTCAAGATGTTTATCTGAACAATGTACTTTCAGGAATAGCTTTAGGTGTTTGTTTCTTTTTCTTTCCATGTTATTCTTCATAGTGTGTGAAGTACTGAATTCCTGAGTTTAAATAATTGCATGTAATCAGTGCTATAGCTCAGTCTCCTCGCTGCTGCAGTTAATCAGGCTGAGTTTAACATGGCCTTTATCATACCCACAGCGTGCGTCTACTTTGAGCTGTCCCAAGTTCCCAGCTGCCTTCTGCGTTTGTGGAGCAGCTCGTGAGCCCCCACCAGATCCCCTGACCATTAAGACAGGAAGTGACTAGTTAAAATTAATATGCTGGTATTACTTCTGGGGTAATCTCAGCATTGACATGTGAAATTTAGTCATTCCAGTAAAAAGCATGAATGAATGGCCCAGAAAATACATACACTTCATAAATTACAGGCTTCATAGCTTAAACAAACAGCATAGCAATCTGTGTACTGGAGGGTTGGAGGTATGGCCAGGTGGAGCAGATGTGACACTGTTATTAGAGCATGTCAGATGAACTTCTATGTGCTGTTATTAAATGCATGACTTGTACAGGAAATTGCATGATATCTAGGTTATGTGAGCAGGACATTTCAGGTTTGGTTCAGTTGCCTAAGCAGAGGTATGTGCTGCCATTCCAGACACCCTCAGCTGCCTGAGACATCGCCACAGGGCCAGCCGGTACAGCACAGGACCGCTATGGGCTTGCAGCTCTCTGGGCTGGCTTCGCCCCTACTTCTGGTGATTGGAGCACTGTGGGGCATCTCAAATGATGCCAAATGCCAATGTTTAGACCCTTTTAGCAAGCCATTCCCGCTTTACTGATGTCCAGCCCTGCCTGTAGAAACGCTGTAGAGATTTGTTTTGACTAAGGCTTATACAGAAAATATTATTTCAATGGACGTAACAAAGATTTTTGAAGTGAGACGATATCATCTTTCTCTATGAATGCATACTTACAGAAGTGATTGTTTTAAGAGTTACGTACATATGATGGAGTAGTTCTTTGGGAAGTTTAATTATCCAGGTGTCAAGGATAAAATGATGCATCTCATGACTTACGTACATTACAGCAGCTCACAGATTGCTAATCAAAATCAGTGATGAGTAATAACTTAGGAAAAAAAAGTCAAACTGTGCATCAGAGATAGTCTAAAGCCTCAGCCTCTGTGCTTATGCCACATGTGCAGCTTCCTCTCCCCAGCAGCGTCTGGCTGTGCTGGTTTCATCTGCCTGTAGGGTCAGTGTCTGGATGAGGCCGCGCTGTAACGTGAGGCATCGTGCACAGCGGCAAGGATAAGCTGAGAGGCAGATGTGAGTAGCAGTTAGAAGATACCGCGTTACCTTAATTAGTTGTGCGTAAGGTTTTCAAGATTTAATTTAGAATGTTAAAAACATCCTCTTGGGTCAGACCAATGATGCTTCTAGCCCAGTAGCCCATCTCCAGTGGTGGCAACAGGAGATACTGTTTGGGCAAGCACGTGAGCCAGGGTACTTGCTGCTGTTCATTTCCTTCTTCAGCATCCTGTATATAGTAGAGACGTTAAAGGGTGCGTCCTTGCCCTTTTAGCGGCCGTTTATGGACACGTTGCTTGTGAATTTATGTAATCCCTTTTAAACTTGTTGATAGTGTCTCCACAGTCTTCTGCGACACCAGGTTCCAGACTTGTGTCAAAAAATACTTCCTTCTGTTTTAAACTAAGCTTGTAGTTTCAAAGTATGCCTCCTTGTTCTTCTGTAGCAGGATGCCATGAATATCAGGTCTGCACTCACTTGTTCTACCACCTTCATGACTTGGTAAACTTCAATAAGACCCCTCTCAGCCGCCTTCTCTCTAAATTGAAGTGTGCCAGCCTTCTGGGTTGCTCCTTATTAAGGCAGCTCATCCCTCCCCTCCTCTCGACCCTCTGTAACTCTATCACCTTCTTCTTGAGCAGTTGAGGCCAGAACCGCACTCTAGATGCGAGTGCACGAAGGATTTCTATAAATGCGAACTGAGAGCTTTAGCCTCACGTCCATATCCTTCCTGAAAGCAGCCAACGTTCAGCTGGCTTTTTTTGGCAGCCGTTGCACCCTGAACTGGTGGCTTCAGAGAACTGTCAATGACAATGCTGCAGTCTCTTTCCTGAGTTGCAGCTGACAGCTCTTGAGCTCAGCACTGATTTATAATGTGTTTTCTGGTGGATTGGTAAGAGGTTGTTGTGTATTGCAGGTATAAAGGGTGACAAGTCAATAAGATACGAACAACCTGTTCCGGGAAAATAATCTCAGGTGTAATTATTAACACGTTTATGGTGCTTGTTTCTTTCAAGGGGCGGCATCTTTCCTCGTGTTACTTTTACAGCAATATAATGCAACTCTGCTAGTAGATTTATACCAGAGAGAAGAATCCAAGGAAATATTTTCAGTCTTCTCAGTCCTCCCTTTTTGATATTTCATCTAAGTGTCTCACTTTTGGCATAGCAGTGCTTCCTGAGGGAGTCTGCATTCTCTAAGTGATTCTCTGATTGTTAGAGCTGCCAAACTTCCTACAGAAGAGGCCCGGCACTAGCAGATAGGGTAAGGCAGCCACTGAAGAAATACCCAGTGGTATGGACAATGCTCATACACCCACGTGGCTTTTTTTTTTTGGTTTTGAGATCTCCACCCAACCAGTGAACTTTGTGTGACCCCACCCAACAGCACCACTGGTTTGTTTAATCACTGATTAAACTGGAATTTTACTTCCATTTCCAAACATACTCTGTCAGTCCTTACATTCCCTTTCTGTTTTTAATAAAGCCAAGGCAATAGAAAAATACAAAAATCATTAAAGTACCGTGGCATGACTTTACTAAGGAGGCATCACGTGTCTGTATTAGATGTGGTGACTTTAGGGCTGAAAAGCAGAAGCTTTAAGCCCTATGGAAAGCTGCTAGTCCAGAAAGTGAGACGCTATGACCTAGTGTCTCTAAAATTTAAGCTACTGTACAAGTGTCAGGTCCTGGAGCACTTTCTAAGCTGTCAGGGAGGCAGACAGTTCAGGACTCCAGGATTGCTTCTTCCAATGGCATGTGTATCACCTCGACCAAGAAAAACAAACCTTAACTCTGCAAGTGAAGTACAATAAAAATGTGAGGTGGTATCCTACAAGATCAGCATAGGTTTTTCAGTGCAGGTTTTTTTCAATGTTGTGTTCCTTTTAAAAAATATTTCTTGTTTTCTAACCATCAGTGAGTGCAGAGTTGAATACCCCCTAACTATTCCCTGAGCTCTTTCCTGAGTGGGAATAGCTAACTCAGACCCCATGGTTGTCTAATTGTAGTTGGGCTTGCTTTGTCCCTGCATCTTCGTATTTGTTAGCATTTTGTTTTGCCAGGAGTTTGAATGCCTGCATACTTGGTGTCGTGAGATCCTTCTCTAGCTCTTTCCACTTAGTTTGGATGTCCTGAATAATTTTGTATCATTGGTAAACTCTGTCACTTCCGTTGCTTACCTCTTTTTCCAGCTCACTGATGACTATATTGTACAATTCAGGTCTCAGCGCAGATGGTTTATTATAGCGCTACACGTTGGAGGCTTACAAAGCATAAGCTGCTGTTACTTCATGATCAAAGAATCCCAACCTCCCTCCAGTACAGCAGCACCATTTCCCAGCAGTACTGGCAGATCAGCCTGATCTCTCCCCCAGTGTGCTGCAAGCCTCTTTTTGTCTGCAGGTGACTTTAACCACATGGTTGCTTACTGTGAGTGAGCTCTTTCATTCTCGGATACTCACAGTTTCTTCTTTTTCTGAAATTACAGAACTCATTTTCATTCAGCCCTCTAAGGGACTGAGAAAGATATTGGATCTACCTGATGAACACAGTTATGGATTTCTTCCCTTTTGTACACATTTCAGGTTATTGCAAAGGCAACAAATAGAAGGGATGAATGGATTCCCTGCAGGATGTATGTTCTCCATGGGACAAAGCCAGAACTGCTGAACAATTCTTGTAGAGCCTTTTCCTGGCAGCTCGTGGCTGTTCTTGGCATCAGCAGTTTGAGTCTAGCCTTTGGAGCATGGAAACCTGGATTCCCATCTGAGAGGCTCCACTAAGCAGTCCTCTAACAAGTGAGTATTTCATAACCACTAATCTAGTGATTTGTTTGTGGATCTTCCTAATTAGCACTCATTAGGTGACTCTCGCATTAACAGAAGTTCAGGAAGCACCATTCCCACTTTATGACAGCTGAAGTGAGGAAGAAGAATCTGAAATGGCTATTGAGCAACCAGTACCAGAGCTGGGATTAAAGTTTCGGGTCCTAGCCCTGCCTTTTAGGCGTTATACGCTCTTTCTTATCGAGACAGTCCTGTAAAGATTTAAATGCCCTTGGGAAGAAGAATGAGAGATGGAGAAAGAGAGGAGAGCGAAAAGGCCAAGTTGCAGGTGGCTCTGCAGTGCTCCTGTGGAGATCATCAATAATAATATTTCCCAAAGAACTAATCAGCTTTTCCTTACTTAGCGCATCAATCTATCCTCCTGAGCTGGTGTTCTCAGCAAAGTGCAGGGCTGGGGAGAAGAACTGGTTACTGCCATTGGTTTTATCCATCTCTTTCCTGGAGTTTATCAGATGTTGTGAGGCCCTTTGGACTTAATTGCCTTTTGAAAGGCACAATCGATGACCTGACCACTGAGGTTCTGTCACCAGCACAGCTCCTGGTGAAGCAAAATATCTTCTGCCAGAAGCCGATGAGTCTCAGATGCCTTTTGCTAAATCGGGGATTTTTGGTGGAGTTAAACATTAACATCCTTCACAGCTCCCATCTGTTCAAGGTTCAAGCGGGAAGCCACGCTGAGTCAGCCTGGCAGCTGTATTTCCTGCTCCAGCTCTCTCCTGCATGATTCACTTGCTCCTCCTCTCTGCCAGGAAGCCTTAGTCCTGGATGAAACAATAAGCAGAAGGCAGAGGGATACATCAGCTATCTTGCACTACATCACTGGAGATCAGCTCCTCAGAACTTGATACCCAGCTGGGTTTCCTGGCTGGCCTACAAGTAACCTTGCCACACCAAGAAGGGAAACTCTTGTGTGCCAGAAGACCCCCTGGACCTGCAGAAGAATTTCCTTCAGCTGTTAGCAAGCCCACACTATGCCACACAGCAAGGCCATGCTCCTTCCAGGCAGCGCTGGGCAACGGGCTGTGAATTCACAGGACAGCTTATTCTTCTCTTGCTGTTCCCCATGTGGATTGCTTTTATGTGGGCACTTTAAATAAAAAGGTAAATCCTTTTAACTGTGGCAGTTTCAAGAGAGTGGCCCGGTAGCAGGGAAGGAGGGTAAGCAGATGAGAAGAGCTGTTTTATTTAATGTTACTGCCACAGTACATATGCTCCAGCACTGCCAAATCTTTGGGCGTAGCCAGAGTCTGACATGGGAAATTGATTGTTCAGCGCTGTTGCCTGGCTGTCTCTTGGAGCGCTGTGCTGTTTGCCTTGCGCTGAAGTGTGTTGGAGTAAGACCGAGCAATTGCTGCTCATCAGCTCAGAGGCTGCCCAAGGCACCTATCCCATGCTGGTGGGACTTAATTTTGCCTGGAAAGCAAATCGTTTACTTCAGCATCAATGGAAGTTTGTGAAAATGCAACTGCACAATCTCTGCTGAGCTCAGACCGAGAAACAGAGCCAAGAGTCTCACTGGCTCTGGATAAAACTTTGCTGTGGTTACAGGCATCATGGGATCATGTGATGGTGCAGCTGATGTTGCCAACATCCAGCATTCTTCCTTTAGGCCCCTTCTGCTGCACAATAACACATTCAGACTTCAAAACATCGTCTCCTTGCTAGGGTCATCATTTATTGATACCAGAATTATTGGTCAAGAGTTGTTGAGGAAACTTCTCTGCTTCTGCTTACATTCCTGATCCTCCCAGGCTTCTTCCCAGGGTGCAGCCCATCCACAAAGTCTTCAGCATCCTCAGCTAAGGGATTTCTAAATAGGCACAGCTGCTCCCTCCAGCACAAAGGCACTCTCTTTCCGACTCAGGACTCTGTCTATTCCTCAAGTGCTTGGATTCTCAGCCCAGTGAATTAAGGGGGAGATCAGGTCTAAGCTGGACTCTGAGCCCCTTTGAGACATGTTGACAGGGAAATGTATGCCTTGAAACAACTTGAAAAGAGCTCCAGGGAGGGAGAAGAGCAGGAAAGTGTCAGTTGTGAGCTGCCGCCGTCTCCCAAGATCTCTCCTCCTGCGAAGAGCACGGCCCTGGCTCTTCTGTGACCTCTTTCTTCCTGCGGGATAACGCAGGGTGATGGCAGGCAGAAAGTTGGCTGCTCTGCCACAGGGTTAGTCCTCCAGATAGATGAAAGGAACATAGTTTGGTGTCCAAATGAATGTCATGGCTTTAAAGAAGAATTAAAGCCAGATGTTTCCAGCAGCCCTGCTGAGACCAGCCTTTTCTGACATACTTACCAAGCCACCAAGGCGGCCCAGCCAGCGTCTGCAGAGCTCCATGCTGGGAACACCCTGTAATCCCAACGGCTCCGCTGCAGTTGCTGGAGGCACCCTGGCTGTCTGGAAGGACAGCACACAAGAGCTGAGGCAGAAATAGTGCTGCCAGCTCAATACTTAACTCAGTGTTTAAAAATACATATTCCTCGCAGATAATGGCGATGGTAGCAAGGGTATAGTAATCAGACCAATTTAGCACCTTTGGACAAAACACCAGGGCCAAAAGGTGGTCTAATTTCTAATTAAGCTCTAATTTCATCTGGGGGCTTGCAGGTACAAGGCAGCGTATCGTGGTTAATGGAGCCCAGAACATCATCCCTGTCCCAGGGACTGACCTCAGACCCCCTTGGACAGGCTGATGTTCAGGTAACAGACAGGTGAAGCTTTTACTGTGCAGGGACTCCATCAGAACCACAGAGAATGCTTTTTATTCTCACATCACACATGTGGTGTTTGTATTCAGCTGTGACTGAAGCTTACGACCGTTCCAGCGTGGGTAGAACAGAGGTAAAATACTAGGAAAAGGGAAACTGAATCCTTGCCTCAGCGCAATCAGGGAGAGAGCAGCATTTCCCACTTTGTGAGGGAGTAACCAAAACCTCAGGACTGCTGGGTGTGCGGCTCCAGCTCACACCCAGGAGTAATTAATCTTTTTGCCAGCATAGCTGCTCCAGGCTTGTGACTACAATAGGTATTGCTCTTTTGCATTCATCAGTCTGCCTGGTGGTTATAACATTCAACTTCTGGCCTCTTAAGGACAAATTCCTGATGCTGTGCCCTCAGCGCTACCTCGAGGTGGAGTTTCCTCTTGCGAAATCAGCGGGTGCTGAAAACGTCTCTGGTGGCTGGGAAAGGCTTCGCTGGCAGTTTCAGATGTACGTGTCACGATCCTCATCTTCCTCCTGCCCCATCCCGACTGCTGGGATGCTCACTGATCTAGAAGAGCCGGTAAGATGCCCTCGAGACCCAGCGTGCTGCTGGATCGCTGGCTTCTGCTGGGGAATAAATGATAAGTTTAGAAGGTGCACCCGAAGCAAAATTAAATAGAGCAGAGGGAAGTTAGGTAGCAGGAAATCCCAGTTTTTACTGGCACCCGCTCATATCAGATAATTTGACCTATAACAAAAAATAAATCCCTCCGTAGTCCAGTTCCACAAAGCTGGGCAAATGACTGCCATAAAAAAAGGAGCTTTCTGTCATGCCCTTCATTTGTTCTCACAATATGACATCTCATTTCAGTGTGTGCATCAATTCACTCTGCTCTGTAACATCATGGACAGAAGGCACAATTGTTTCTGCTGTGATTCCAAAACCAACTGTCGAGAGAAGGCCTTTGGGAGAAGAGCAGCGAGCCAGACAGCAGGCTCCCTGGCAGCGCTGGATGGAGTTCAAGGAAAACTGTTTGCCTCGCCACCCTCCTGTGAGTTAACAGTAGCTGGTGACTAACAGGGAAGAAACTTCCCTGTGGTGTAAACACAAAAATGTTTGTATTTGCCTTCCAGATAGGTATTAACGTTATCTGATTAGAGCACGTTCTGTTTCTTGAATTGTATCGCTTCTGCATCGCTCCCTTGGAAGACAGAGAATTATTGTTACAAAGCATGAATTATTTACTAGCTCTAGAGACTGGGCCTGCTTTTCCACCCCATCTCACTCAAAGCCAATGAGGTTGTAAGCGTGTACAGACTCTGCCAAAACGGGAAGCGTCCTGGTCGACGTCCGTGGCACTCACCACTTCACCAGCCGGGTGTTTCAGTTCAGTGAGGAGATCTTGCGGGAGTCGGGCAGAACCAGCTTCAGGAAAATGATCTAATTTGAGCATTAGCGATAATTTCCATCCCGTCAGGGCCTGGTTTCAGAATCCTGAGCTCCTCTAGTGTATCCAGGTTCTCAGCAGGTTTGAAAATGAGGCTCAGAAGTACTTTGTGCTGCGATTTCTCTATTGCTCTGGTATCTCCGTTTAAAGCGATAAGCACACTAAAAATTAATGAGCAGATTTGTAGATAAAGAGGTCTGTAAAACAGAGATAATACTTAACTGCTTCACAGGGGGCATAAGGATTAATGAGTTAATGTTTGCAAAGTGCTTTGAAGATGAAAAGTGCTAAGTCTGATTACATCTGGTGCGGGAAGTGGATGAGAATGAAGGAGAGGTTCTCAGTTCTGTACTCTTAACTGCAAGGTCTCCCTAAATGCCAGAATAACTGACGACCTGAGGATGGTTTGCTCTTGTGGCGGTTTGCAGTCGGGCAGCCCCTGGCAGAAGCCAGGATTCCAGAACGGATTCCGCAGTCTGCAAATAGTCGCTTCTCATTTACTCTGCTCAAAGTTACCTACTCGGTTTCTGCTACTTTCGTTTGCTTTTTTCACGCGTGTGTGTCTCGGAGATGCTGGTCAGAACCTGCCAGCTGGACCGTCAGTTTGCAGTACAGCTTGTGCTGCCGTTTCTAATCTCTTCGACGGACCCTGATTATTTCGCTGGCTCTAAGTTAAACCCCTCCGATTTGCGAGACGGTAATTGCGGGTAATAGCGTTACGTGGGGTCTGGCTTCCCTCGCGGGCAGGCGGCAGAGTGAGCGATGCAACGGCCCACTGACAGGGACCCCCAGGGCTGGAAGCTGTCCTTCACCCCAGCAAACCCACTGCAGGGTGCGTGACGCCTTTAGAATACTTCTTCATCACCTGAAATCCCCCAAACAGCCCTGGTTCCCCTAAATCTGCCCTAAGAAGTGGATCTTTCCCTGTTGCTGCAAAGCGAAATGGTTTCAAAGCGGTTTTTCCTCGCAGGAATCCCCTCCGTGTCACCGTCCCCCACGGCTGCGCCCCGCGGGTCAGCGCGACGCCGGCGAGCTGAGGCACACGCGAGCGGGATTTCGGTGTTGGGGGCTTTCAGTAGGTGAGATTTGGTCCTTTCTGATCCTCTGGTCATCCCCGCAGCGTGAACATTACACGAGTGAACGGTTCGGGCTCCCGTGGGCTCAGCTCGCCCTTCCCGGGGACATGAGGGGACGTGCACACGTTCCCGTGGGCACAGGGAAGGGCGGGGGGAGGAACGGGGTCGGGGCGGGGAACCCCTGCCCTGGCTCGGCAGTGACCCCTGCGGGCTGCCGAGGGGCAGAACCGAAAAGAGGAAAAACCGGGAAAAAACCCGCGGGGGCGGTGGGGGTCGGCGGGCTCTGCTGCGGAAAGACCCGGCCCGCCGCTGGGCAGGGGGTCCGCCGGCGTTTTGTGACGGAAAGGGTATTTTGGGCTCTCATTTAAACGCCCCAAGCCCCAGAAAGTGATGCAATCCGGCCCCGATCCATTCCCTCACCCCCCGCCCCGCGCTTCGGCCCTGCGGGGCAGCCCACTGCCGCCCGCGGGGGGGCGCCGGTTCCTCCCGCGCAGCGGTGCAGCGCCGCGCCCCCTGCCGGCGTGGTTCCTTCCTCCTGCCCCCCACCCCCCCGCATAGGGAATGGGCCGGCCCGGCTCCGCCTGTGCCCCGGAAGCGCTCGGCGTGCCCCGGAAGAGGCGGTGGGCGGCGGAGGGCGGGAGGGGGCCGGGCCCTGGCGGCAGCAGCAGCCGGAGGCGGAGCCCGAGTGTCCTTATCGCTGGCGCTGGCGCGGCCGCCGCCGGGCAGCGGGGAGCGCGGCGCGGATCGCGGGCCCGCCGGCCTGGGCGCGGGCGGCAGGATGCTGCTGTTCGTGGAGGTGAGGCGCGGCGGGGCGGCGCGGCGCGGGGCCGGGCCATGTGGCGGGAGGCCGCGCACGCCGCTCCGCGCCGCCGGCCGCGCCGGGGGGAGGGGACGGGGCTGACACAGCAAATCCGGGGGCGGTGGCCGCGGGCCCGGCGGGCGGGGTGGGGGGGGCGGCTCGGCGCTCTGGAAGGTTCCGCCGGTGCCGGGGCCTCCGCGTGGGGGCGGCGGGGGAGGGGGGTGGGGGAGGCACCGCGGTGACCTTCCGGGGAAACCGCCGCACCGCGGCCTGCCGTGAAGGTTACGCGCGGCGCGGGCCCTGGGGCGGCTGGGGCCGCCGTGCCGGTTCCGCGCGGCGGCGGGCGGGACTCGCGGGGCCTCCCGCGGGGGGGCGGCGGGTAGCGGAGCGGAGCGGCCCTGGCGGCGGCGGCGAGGCGGGCCCGGCGCCTCTCGGTAGCACACGGCCGCCCCGCGGGGCTGCACGCCGGCGCTTTCGGCTGGGCCCGGCCGCGCTGGGAACGGCGGCGCGGCCCGGCCGCGGCGTCTGCGTTAAACACGTTAGTTAAACCCGGGGGTTGATGGCGGGGGGTGACCTGTGGCAGCGCGGGGCTCGGCCGGCGGAGCGGCCCCGCCGTTTCTGAGCGCGGCTGGCCGGGGGCCGTGCGGGGGCGAGGAGCACGGCCCGGGAGCGCGGTCGGCCCGTCCCCAGGCTGGAGGTGACCCGGGGAGGGCACGGGGTGGGGGGTGGACGCGGCGGTGTGTCCCTCCGGCCCTGCCTGCGCCACACGGACGCCTCGCGCGGCAGGAGGGGCGGTGGGCAGCGCGTGGGCCCTGCCTGCAGCTGCTGCCCGTTCCCGTGCGTCGCCTGTTCACGGCGTTTCACGGGATTCGGTGAAGCCTTTTTAGCATTTGCTAGACAAACCCGGGCAATTGTGCTGCTTCGTTAAACTTTGCAGTAAGTTTTGCCCAAGAAGTGTACCCAGCAAGGGGCAGCTGGTTAATTAACAAATGACTGAGGGAAGCCAGTTGATTGCTAATGGTGTGTTTGGCTGAAGCGTGGCGGTGTTTTACATGAATGCCGACACGCGTTCTGCGGTTCAGAACCTCTAAATAAAAAGATTCGGGAACCACCTTCTTTTTCTTAAGCCGATTGCCTCAGTTCTGACCTGAACGTTACTTGATGTGTACTGGGAGGAAATAAAGACATCACGAACACAGAATGACAGGTCTTAGGAATTTGGTTTTACAGTATTTAACTTGAAGAGGAATGGTTCAAGCTAATGGGAGCTGCAGCCTGATGACCGCAGCCTGGAGCTGTGAGCGGCCAACCTCATCTGAGGCCGAGCGCGGTGAGAGGAGCCGAGCCTGCGAGACGGAGGTGGCCCCTCCGAGCAGCAGGCGTGTGAGGCAGGTTCTGGAACCCGTGGCGGTGACATGGAGCGGTTGTGTCGCGGATGGGCTCGAGCTGCTCGGAGGGAGCTGGAGCAAAGTGGGAGCCTGCAAAGCCAGGCAGTGTGCGTCTGGGCGTTTGGTGAATCCTTTTAACGTTCAAACTTGACTTTGGTAGCTTTGATCTCCTCCTTTCTTTTCTGCTGATAATGATGCGAGTTAGTTTCTGTGATCTTCGTTCAGGAAGCATCAATAATGTTTAATTTTGAGTTCCTGAAGGACAATCCAGACTTTCTGAAGGTGCCTTTTCACTGCCAGGACAGGGAACTCAAAGCTCTTGACCAGGTGTTCTGAAACGCCGTGGTCGGATACTTGAAAGCAGACAGCAGCTTTTATCTCGGGATCTTTGGGGTTGCCTGAAAAATAAGGTACAGAACCAGATTGTGTTAGAAGTCTTGAAGCTGTTTTAGCTGTCAGCGTTATATTTTAGACTTAACTGAAGTATCCACGTGGTGATTGTGAATTGATTCCTTCACACGGTGGAATTTTGTTTTCCTTTAATATCACTTAGCTCAAAAACCTTGCTGCAGTGAGGGAATGGTGTAAGGCTCGTGCTGTTTTTCATGCAATAATGTTTGGGGTAGGTCTTGTTTTTCACTTGCAGCCAGGACCAGCACGCTGCTAACGATCGATAATTAAGGTGCATTGGGAATATTATTAAATGCACTGTGAAAAATGTAATTGAAAATGGCTTGCTGTGCCAGCTTTAGGTTTTGGTCTGTTGAGTATGTGTTCCTAATTCAATATATTGGTAATTTATTGGGGAAAACGGAAATCCGTGCATTTCAGATGGGTGAAACGGTGCCCTAATTGTTGCCAGTGATGTTTCCTAGCTAGAAAACCAGGGCTGTGTGAAGGACTGAGTATCGCTGGCCCTCTTTTTTAGCAGGTGATGTTTCCTGCTCCTCTCTTGGTGGCAAACTCCCCAAACTGTCGCTGCTCACGCAGGAGTGAGGGACATGGTTACGCAGGTGAGGGTGGTGCCATCTTAGTACGGCACAACTGTGCGGGTAAATGAGGCACCCCTAGTTCTGGGGTGCTTGTTCTGGCTGATTGAAAAAAAACATGCTGCACTCAATGGAAGTAACTCTTTTATGACCATTGAAGTTAACGTGCGTTTTGAGAATTGCCTGGGACGTTCAGAGTGCTGAACCGTCGTTAGGTGATATCCCACAGCCAGTTCCAGAGGCGTTCTGTGTGTTGCTTTTGCTTTGACACCAGCTTTCTCTCTCTTGGTTTGCTTTGCAGCCTGGATAAGCTTTGAAGAGGTGACAGGTAGCTATGCTGGCACGTGTCCCTTCCCGCTGCAGGTGCCTGTTTCCCTGCCTGTCGTGTCCCCAGCCAGCACAGGGCTTCTCTTTGCCAACTGCCCATAGGCTTGCTGACCTTCGGGGTTTTTTTTTCCCCCTCTGCTTACACTTCCACTTCTGGAAAATGTTTCGATTCTCACCTCACAAGTTTTATTAAATTCTCTTCTAGATTTTTCACTTAGATTCCCTTTCAGAGAGTCAGTCTGCTCTGGGAAAAGAGCAGACTCAGACAAGCTCAGTGTTAAGATTCTAGTTGCAGGATAATTTGAATTAATATTAAAATAGAAGACTGTAAAAAAAACTGTGAGTATTTTCATTTTTGTTGGCTCAGTTGAATCTGTTAAATGTAATTTAGACTGTTACAATAAGAAAAATATTCTTTGCCATCCTTTCAAAATGAGACAGATTCTTCGATAGTCAATTTTGAGGAATTGGTGGAGGAGAATCTTTGATCCACATTTGCCGAAAGTACCGTAAACTAGAGAGAAGCTCTGCTGAGGAGGACAGCTTTGTCAGCTCATGGATACCAGCGAGTGTTCCTAACCTTTGTAACTCTGTAAAGCTTTAACCTCATCATGAAAGTTCCCGATAGCGGCTGGGAGGATTGTTCTGCAGCCAATCAAATGGACTCGCTATTTGTTAGCCTCAGTTAAATAAGCAAGAATTGATATTTTGGCCTCCTCTTCAGAAGAGCCGCTTGCCAGAATGGCATGGCGCTGCTCCTGGAGCACAGCACACTGCATTTTCAAAAAGCTTATGTAAATTAGGGACTTTTTATCCTCTCGGAGTCTGTGGTGTCTTGCTATTAAGATGCATGACATCAGGGCTGGGTCTTGCAGAATTGCATTACATGTCACGAAGTGTTTCTAGAACAAAGAGGAAGTAGCCCACGCTCTGTTTCAGGTGTGTATTTCAGCCGTTGCATTAATAGGTCCATTCATCACTTTATCGGCCTGAATCTATTTAGTTTCTTAGCACTTTTCACTTGGACCTGTGATTTCTGAACTTCCGTGTTACCACGTGTCTCTTCCGGTATTTGCTATAATATCATACTGCCATACCAAAAAGAATTGCTTTTTGCTTCTGATCACCTCCAGAAGTGCAAAAATCTGTCTAAAGTGTTTGTTTCATTTTATCATACTTATTCCTTAAAATTACTTTCACTGTAAACTGAATGCTAACCTCAAAGACATAAGGTAGCGAGGCAGTGTTTATTTTTATAAAATAATGAATTATCTCCGGGGCATGTCTTGTCTTTCCTTGCTTTGATGAGAAGGAATTTCAAAGAAATGGGATCTGCTGGTTTGCAGTTCTTGAGCAATTGCTCACGCTGACAGGTACGCTGTGTCACAGGAGCAACCAGCGGCTGAGCAGAGTTCAGTTTTGAAATGGCTGAACTGCATTGACAGTGAGAGTACATGGGTGCAATGGGTTGCCAGTTTGTCTTCTCAGGTTGTTCTGTTGGAGGACAACTACTCTGAAAATCAAGAAGGGAAAATGTAGATGTGTCCTTTCACACCGAACTACTTCTAGTTCTTCTTTCTGTTTCCAGCTATATTCTGCTGCTAAGATTAACGAAAGGGGGGAAAACTCCATTGCCGTGCAGATTAAATCAGGTGTGTGTGTGTGATTTTGAATCCCAAATTGGGCCTTGCAAAAGTTGTGATCTTTGTTTTTCCTTCTCGCATGATTGTCTTGAACCTCTTCGGTGTTTGGCAGCTTTTTGTTACTGAATTTGGGGTTGTCCTTGCAGCAAATGGCTTTGGAGCTAGGTGTGACCTTGGCAGAGGAATTATCTTTAAAGCTATTGCAACTGCTTCCTTATCCTTTTGCTTTATGTTTGAGGCCTGGTAGCAAGCCACTCCTTAATTTCAGAATCCAGGAGACTGGCCTCTGAAATATCAAACTTCCTTATTTGTGGATTTGTGAGATAGGAGTTAGGATTAATGGCTTTTGCCTTCTAAATTCAAGCAAATGGCACGAGTGAAGTGGACTGTCATTCAGCATCTGAAGGATCCTGTCTGGAGGAAACCGTATTAGTTGCTTGTAAGGTGTTAGGGAGCCTTGGGAGGAGAAGTTTTGCAAAAGCCTGGTTTTCTTGTCGATGTGGAAGGAGTTAGTTTTGTCATGGTGGAGCAAAACCCATGACAACGCTTATCCTGCGTGCTGTTGCGGATTATTGGACTCCTTACCCAAATGCCTTTGAGCTTCTGAGCAGCTCTCAGAAAGGGACTTTGGAGGGCGCTGTCTTTTGCTGTAGAATTAAGTGTTTATCTGTCAGGTTCCAGGTTGGAATCCAGCAGTTTCTCTTGCCTGTCTCATTGTTTACTCTCTTACTCTGATTATGGTCCTTGTTGCCCAGTCTCAAAGTGAGACAATCCTGATCCCCCCTCCCGGCAGGCTGTGATGGTGCGTATGTTTGTCTGGGCACTTCAAAAACTTCTAATCTCCTTGGTTCCAGGTTTAAGGAAATCGTTAGCATACGTTGATGTGTGTAAGATGTAGGTAAACTCATGGGGAAATCGGGTAGTACTCAGGTAAGTTCATGAGGAATCCTGGCATAGCATAGGTGATGCTTGGTTAGTATAGATGTCACTAATTCAGTAAGTCATTAGTTTCTTCTCCTTGAAATATGTTTTTTTACCTTCCTTTCTAGGAAGGGGTCTGGAGGAGGGAAAATTTCCCTTTCTGGTGAAAGGGGACTGGAGCATTATGACAGTCAAGTCTTTAAAAGCTTATGAGTTACCAGAGTCCTTGACGGCTAGCCGCTTCCTCTGCTGATGTTGTCGGATGTCAATAAAGAGAGGTTGAAGGCAACACTTCTAATGGAGGTAGAAATGAAATACTTGGAAAATACCAAGGATTCTCCTGTTTTGATTACTGAAAAATCACATAGATGCTTAATAGCTGGTTAGACACTTGAGATATGGAACTCTATAGAAAATCACTAAATTTACCTATATTGTCTGGCTTGACTTCTAAAGTGTCTTTGGATTATTTTCCGTAATAAAAGTGTTCTGGTCTCTTCAGCAGGTAACATCGAAAGGTGCTGGCTTAAACCCTAACGCAAAAGTGTGGCAAGAAGTACCCCAAGGGAGCGGTGAGGCTGTGCCGCCAACAAATGGCACAGAGCACTCGTGGCAAGAAACGGCGGCTGCACAAGGGACTCATGCCGAGGGTGAGATGTCGCAGGCCCACGTTAAACACAAGCCGTGACACGTCCCCCGCTGGGTAGTGCTGAGGGTTTTCCCTAAGAGTTCAGCAGTGAGAAACAACCTCTTGTTCTTGTCCTGGAGGCTGTTAATGCTGCTGTAGCAACACGTATGACATGGACGTGAGAAAGACAGTTTATAGAGATTAAAGGTCTGACCAGTGAGCTTTGGTTTAGGGATTCAGGAAGGTGTCCCGAGCTGCACTAGGACAGAAAGCTTCAGCAGGTGACAGGATCCAGGGGGCCCGGTGATGACTGAGTAACGCGCTAAGAGGGAAACAAGACGCTAAATGTGTAGAAATGGATTCATGACTTGTTCACCGTTGCTGCACTTTAGCGTACACTTGACCCTGTGAACACGAAGATGAGATCTGAGGGCCACCTACGATCCTGGTAGATAGATCACCGAGGTGCTGCCGAGAACTGTTGGACAGTAGCGTTTGTACTGGAGTAGAAACTGCAAAGCATTGATGGTTAGCTCCTTTCGGTTTCATCTGTGTTACGTTTCCGTCCCCATTTTCCATCCTTGCCACATGGTTGGTCCTGTCATCCAGGACTAAGTATTCAAACAGTTTAACTCTTCTGATTTGGCTTAGAGTCAATAGGAAGCCAATTGTATAGCTGAGGTAACTCAAAATACAGCAGAGGCGTGTTAAGCAGGAAGCAGAAGATTCCCTGGAAGAAAGTTTAGGAAAAGTTAGGGATAACGAAGGGAGGATTCAGTTTGTGCAGCCCTGTCAAAAGTTTCTGGTAAGTCAGCAGAAGTGAAGAGAGAGTACTGAGTTTGTGCATTGGCTGAGAGAAACTCATTTGTCTGTTCATAACAATATGAGGCAATCATGGCAGCGTTACGCTGCTGGAAAATTAAAGGCAACTTTTCCAAATACGATGGTGTTGCTTTTAAGCAATTTCTAATGTAAGTAGCTGAATAGTATCGCTTCTCAAAGCATGGTTTTAGTGGATTCATCACTAGTGTTGAGTGTTGTTCCACTGTGATTTGTAACAATCACTAGGTGCTCCTGAGTCCTTTGCATAAATAGGAGTTGTGTAATGCATTGAAGTGATGTAAGCTATTTTAGCACTTTGTTTTTAGGAACCTCATTTAAATATTTTAAATTTCAGGTGGAAATCCTGTTTTATAGATCCTCTGCTGCTTTTGGGGATCTTGTAGTTTCACGATCCTATTATTTACTTATCCCTGAGGTCCTAGTGCAAACCAGAAAATCTTTCTGAAACTGGAGAGGTAGAAAGTGCTACCCAATACAAAGTAGACTCTGAAGTCTAAGAAACATAGACTAAGTCTAGACACTTTCAGTTACAGCATTCTTGAGTATTTCTTTTAACGTTGGTAGCCAAAATTTTTCAGATGGACTATGTTCTGAAGCTTATAGTAGGTTTTCTGTTGATGATGTGTGGTTTTTTGCCAGGTAACATAGAGATTTCAGAGGATAGCTGCAAGCAATATGAAGTGATGTATTCCCCATCTTGTGAAGCCCCAAGAAATGGCACAGGAGTTGATGAAGCATCTGCAAATGGAATTGTCCTAGCGAGTGAGGATCTGGGATACCAAATCTATGAAGTGTCTGGTGAGTATTCAAGTTAGAATACCACTGTCAGTATCTGTAATGCTCTGAAGTCTGCTGCAGTTATTATGTGACTTGTAAATCCCGAGTAGGACCTTTGCAACGTTCCATTCGGTGCATATTCGGGAAGATCCAAGCCAGCTGCAGCACTTGGCCAAGTGGGATCCAAGTCATCTTGAGAATGTGTGGTCTGGTGGTCTTTAGGCATGTCTCGGATACCTTTTCCTCTTGGTCTCACCCAGAAGGATTCATTCCTTTGTTGTACAATGAAATGTGTTCTTGCATGGCGTTCTTACCTGGAAACTGAGATCTGATGGTGAATGTGGTAACTTTTAGGTGAAGGCAGCTCCACTGTGTCCACAGAAGACATTAGAGAATGTTTGAAAAAACAACTTGAATTCTGCTTTTCACGGTACAGTACAGTTAATTTTGTGTAAACCCTTCATTAAAATCATTGTCAAATTTTTCCCTTTTTTGGCTGATACGCATTGTCATCTTCATCAAAATGAAGATTAACTGTGAATGAGAGAGTTGGTTGCCATATGAAACAAGATTTGCTATGTGCTGTGGAAACCCCATGGTACCTCTCGGCTGTTTCAGTCCTGTCCGCGCGTCCTTATCCTTTAATGAGGATTGAGTATGACTTCTGCGCTTCACAGTTCTAAGACATTGAGATAATTTAGCTGTGTATTACCAGAAGAGGTCTCTTTGGCAAGATCCTCTTTGCAGACTAACGCGCAGAGCACTGTAACATTCATTAAAGTCTTTAATTATCTTATTCTGTTTTGTGTTGATCTGCTAGGATTTTTTCCAGGAGAGAGAATCTGAGTACGTTTTGGCTAGAGTTAGCCGTGAATGGTATTGGTGAATATTTAAGCCTGCAGTTATCCTGTCGTTTTGAGGCTTCTGTAAGTAAAGTTCAGAGTTTTTATAAAATACTGAACTTATGTCTTTTTAGTGAGAATCTTTCGAAGGATCTCTACTTGATGTCTCAAATGGATAGTGATCAGTTTGTTCCAATATGGACAATTGCCAACATGGAAGGTATTAAGAAGCTGACAACTGATATGGACCTTATTCTTGAAGTTTTGAGATGTAAGTCTGGGTGTTTCGTGCGCATATTAGTAGAACAAAGAATTCTTCTTTGCTTTAAAGAAATCTATTAGTCTCTTAGCTGGTTGTGGCATGTTGTTCTGGTAGATGGTGATGGGAACCTTGTTCTGCAGATGTTTGAATAAGTGGCTGTTCCAGACTCCTGAATTCTAATTATGCTTTATAGTAATCTGCCTCAATCTGCGCCAGTAAGAGGCTGCTCAAAGATATTGCTAGCAGAGACAGTCTTATTCTGGGAGTAAACCTAGTCTTCTGATTCACTGCAAAAGTTTACTAGAAATGATAAAACGAGAAAAAGCTTATTAGAAAAAGTTAGCTGGAATTCTTCTGACATACTGTCCTGTGCTGATCCTGCACATGGCTTCTTGTGGAAACAGTTGTAAGTGAACAGTTCAAGTCTTTATTCTGACTTGATTTCCTTCCTCTTATTTGAACTTTTCCTGTTAGGGCTCTGTCTAGGAATGTTTTTATATCCTCTTACTTGAATTGGAGCTGGGAGTGAATTGGATTTGGGACTGAGCTTTTCAGACACCTGAGCTGAGGATGGAGGCAACATCAGACAAACTGCTAAAGCGTACTGAAGATCTGACAAACTGTAGCTGATAAAACAGTCCTTTGCCCTCAATTCAAGAAATCTGCTTTCTTAAGCAGTCCATCACAGTTCTTTGTTACAAGTTGGAAAGTGGAGCCTAGTACTGCTGACATGTTTTGCAGTGCACGACGTCCCATATTAAGCCAACTTTTGTATTTTAATTTTAGCTTCTCCTATGGTACAAGTGGATGAGAGAGGGGAGAAAGTAAGACCAAACCACAAACGATGTATTATCATTCTCCGTGAGATCCCTGAAACAACACCTATAGAGGTAAATAAATAGAAAAGAAAGAAAGAAAAGCCTGTTGATGCTTTTGGAAGGTATCTTCAACAGTGCTTCAAACAGCAACAGGAAGTGGTGCTTAAAAGGTCAACTAGGATTTAATTTGATTAAACACAGATATTTTTCTTATAATTTTTTCTGCCTGGATGTATTGTCAAAAAAGCCAAAGCAAAAATTTGTTGTCATCATTGTCCCTTCCCATTGTTTACTAATGTATTAAAATGCTCTTAAGTAAACTTTTTTCCACCAGAAATTGAGCTAGCTTGGCTTTTCTGGAAGGAACTTTGAACTGGTCCCTTTTCAGATCCAAAAATACGATCAGTCC
This sequence comes from Grus americana, assembly GCF_028858705.1. Lineage (NCBI taxonomy): Eukaryota > Metazoa > Chordata > Aves > Gruiformes > Gruidae > Grus > Grus americana. The sequence continues at coordinate 2,422,669 of NC_072882.1, forward strand.
AGGGCATAGCTTGGAATTCAGGCTGAATTTTTGTCACAGTGGTAACTTTACTTGAAGTCAGACGGTTGTTTTGGCAGCAAGAATGTTACTAAACATTTCTCATTCATTGTAACCCAGTGTGAGCTGAGCTCATTATGTTCAGAGAAGGGAGGATAATAAAATTCCTACTGATATTTGGCTAACAGAATGATTTAGTTCTTTGTTTTTTGAAGTTGTAACACAGGGTGTTTGTCTACTAGCATTTTTAATTCTTTTAATGCAAATGCTGAACAGCTGCTTTGCCCTCTCTTTAAAATCTGATTATTGCAAAGCTGTCAGGTTGCCTTGATTTAGAAATATTTCTTAGAATCATTCTTGGCTAAATGGCTGTTCTGATCTAAAGCCGTGTTTTTGTTACCTCTCTGATGCCGGTTCTACACTGATCTTGATTTTCTTACCAGATGGGCCTGCCACTTTTTATTTGGGGAGCTCAGTAGGCTGGGCTAGAATTCTTGGGTTCAGAAAAACATAGAGGATAATTTGGTGTCTGCAGACCTGTCAAGGGAATAAAAACATCCCCAATCAAGGGAAAATTGCAGCTGAGGAGCGGGAGTGTAAACTTAGGTTTAGTGTTCAATTTACAGCTTAGAGCTAAGTCCCCTTAACTGCCAGACTTCTTCTCTCCCCTAGGAGGTTAAGGCTCTGTTTAAAAATGAAAACTGCCCCAAAGTGATAAGCTGTGAGTTTGCTCACAACAACAACTGGTACGTTACATTCCAGTCAGATACAGATGCACAACAGGTAAGGCCGCCTTCAGCTGTTAACGACATCTCAGTTTTGTTACTAATACTTCCTCTGCTCAGGAGAATCGCATGCATGCTTCCTGTAGCTAAAAGAAATGGTTATTTATTGATTTCCCCCTTTTGTTGTTTTAAGAGGTTATTGGCAAGTTCTAGTTAACAGAGAAAAAAAGTCGGGAGATTGTAGGGTTGTAATTCCCTTGTCTGCCTCTCGCCTCGGTACTCTCCAGCCATGACTGACACCTAGTATCCTGTATTTGATGTGTTAATGAATTTAGCTGGGCTAACAGGGAAGCATGTTGCTACTCACTGATGTTAAATCATATAATACCCTTTGAGAAGGACCGTTTTATCAAGATATTCTAATGTTAATCTTTTTTGTATCTGCAGGCATTTAAATACTTAAGGGAAGAAGTGAAAACCTTTCAGGGCAAGCCAGTAATGGTAAGGCTCTTTAGATGGGGTTTCTCTTTGAATTGAATTCTCTGTTGTTTCTATTTGAATGATAGTGTGTGTTTATGGGGGGGTGGAAACTAAGGAATTAGCGGTGGGATAACACTTGCTCTGTAGGCTGTTAACTTAAATGAGGTCATGGGCCGCTTTGAAAAATTACAGTTCAGCGGCTGCTGCTGGTTATTCACAGCGCCGTGTCCCATGAGGTGTGGAACACATTCCTGTTTCTCTTCCCTTCTCCGCTTTCCCCAGAATCTGGGGCTGCAGAGCTCGGGAGAGGGACTCTTGCCATCCTGAGTCTCCAGCTAGAGTTAGCTGCTCTACAAATAAGGCTGAAGCAAGCTGTTTGTACTGTGAGAGGAACTGTCAGAATTGGAGTCTGGGCAGTTACTGCTGTGGAAAGCAGTGTTTATCTTAAACTTGAGAGATTCTGTAGCTAAAGCAGCATGTGGCCCTTTCCCTTTAGCATGCTGTAAGAATGTAATCTGTATTGATTTTTATCAGAGTTTTTATTTGTAAGCAGTAATCAACCTACTTCCTCTTCACATTCCTTCTGTTATAATTGCAGCAGGCAAGAAAGATTTCATGTTCTGCTTCTCTTTTTTCCCCCAACTAATGTATGGGATGTGATTTGATATCTTGCAGGCAAGGATAAAAGCCATCAACACATTTTTTGCTAAGAATGGTTACCGGGTAGTGGATTCCAGTGTCTATACTCAGCCAGTTCAAACACAAGCACAGTTTGCCTCACCACTGTTTATGCAGCCTGTATATAGTCCTCAGCAGTACTCTATTTACAGCATTGTGCCTCAGACGTGGTCTCCAAATCCTGCACCTTACTTTGAAACACCACTGGTAAGTAACAGCTGATGAAAATGAGAGGAGCTAGCCCAAAACATCAAGAATAGTTTGGTTAAGAAATCGGTAGGGTTAGTGCGCTTTTCATCTGTAGAATGCACAGGTTTCCTAGGCAGTCCCTCTGTTTTATGATACTTCCTGTTACGTCATGGACCTGATAAAGCAAGGCTGTCAGAGAGGCTGCATGCCTTGTGATTGACTGCCATTTATTTCAAGAAATACGATGTGAAATTCTGTTATCCAGTATCTAGTGTTACTGAAAGAGCTTTGTAGCTCTTCCAGGAACAGGAGGACTCTGATGCTAAATTGCAGACTGCTAACCTGGTGGGGTTTTCACTTTAGGAGTAAGTTTACAACGTATGAGATACGGTAGCCCAGTGTAAAAGTACAAACAGACTAGATGAATAACTGCTGAAGCTGATCTCATAAAACTGCAAACGTTTTTCTTTATAGTTCAGCCATTGAGACTGTTCTGTCTGTTGCAGGCCCCCTTTCCTAACGGTGGATTTGTGAATGGCTTTAATACACCAGGATCATATAAAACAAATGCTGCTTCTTTGAGTATAGGTCGCCCATTCCATAGAAATCGGTAAGATAGCTCCGTCAGTTGTTTGCTCTCTGAGAACTTACAGTATCGAGATCCTGAAGTGTTCCTTGCAACTGTAAAATGCAGTGCCTTCTGATGGGACTAGGTTACTTACTTTGTTTATCAAATACATATAACTTTTTCAACTTGATTCATAAAATTAAAATCAAGGTGGCAGCTTAAGCTCCTAAAATAATGGACATACGTGCTGGAGAGAGCAAAGGTAACTCCTTTAAAAGCCTCAGAGGAATTTCTGCAGACAAATAAATAACTTCCTCTTAAGGTAATACTTCTAATTATGTTTGTTATACGCAGATTATACACTCCTGCAGCACAAATGAAAGCTTTTCCTGTTGTGTGATTAGTCTTGCAGAGAGCCATTCAGTTTATGCAGCTGAGAGTTGCATGCCCAGGCTGCTGTATGCTAAAACTGCTTGATGCTGAGTCTGTTACTATAATTTATTTGCTTTACCCCATCTTTCCTGTAACTGTAAGAACTCAACTCAGATATAAACACTGGGGAGGAGGAAACGGCTTTGTATTTGCTGGAACAGTACTCTGTAAATACAATGGAGTAGTAATCTGTTTGTGTGGGTGGAAATTGTTTTTATTTGCAAGCCCTTTCACTGTATTCAGCATGCGGGCTGGTAGCATGGGAATTGCTTTTTATACTGTTTGAGAAATCGGTTGACAACTGCTAGTGCCATAAGTGGTTCTGTGATGCAGTTAAGGTTTGTGGCTGTTGGCAGAAGGTGAACGTCAGAATTTGGTGTGCAGTGACTCAGCAGAGTCTTAGTACAGGCTGTGAAACTGGTAGTATGACTCTGCTTGGAAGACGGGGCAGCTGATTCAGTTATGGCTGCTCAGCGTCCATCTAAGACCTTTTTGTAAAGGGTTGGGGGTTTTTTGCCTTTAAATTGTGACCAAACTTAAAGCCTGTAAGACTCTCACATATGCGGATCCTCTCAGAAGTGTGGATGCTGAAATGACGAGAATTGTACGTACCCAAATATTAACATCTTGAAATGCCCACACGTTCACTGCTGCCTTGTAGATCACTTTTATAGAAGCCTTAAGCTTTTAAACTTCTTCTAGTTGTGTCAAGACTTTGATTTGTAAAACTTCAGTCATTGCAAAGTTACAGGGTCAACCGTGTACAGGTTCTGCTGGTCCGTCTTGGTTGTCTTATCTTTCCTGCCAATCTCGCCCAGCCTTTGTGTTAGTACAAAGCTCTGTTTTTGCAGTAATAAGTCTTCGTATTCTGGCAGCAGACATTAGTTATGCCTCAGCAGGGTTCCTTTGCAAACAGGAGACTGTGAAGGTAACAGTTTGGCCCGGTGATGATCAAGTATCGCGCTAAGAGAGAACAGGTCCAACAGTCGATTGTCTGGGCAGCCTGCACTTCATGCTTTTCCTTCTTTTTGCTTTCTCACGTCATCTCTCCTTCTCTCTGCTTTTTTTCTTCCTTACCTTTCCTTGTCTTTTCTGCTTTGCTCTTCTGCCCAGACAAGATTGTGGCCTTCTCAATGACGGGTAAGATTATGAGATCTGAGGGCTGAAAAATGACTTGAGAATCTTCCATTTTAAGAACAAATTGAACAAAATGGAAAAACTTAGTGAGCTTACCTCCTCCTCCTCCTCCCTATAGTCTTTGCTGATGGGAAACTTAACCTTATTGGGGCCTTAAAACTGGTTCTTAATGCTTCTTGAGGCTGCGAAGTATGAATTAATCTTTGTTTAGCATATCTGCTCTTGAACTGTAGAAGAGCTCATTTGGAGAGCTTCATCCAGCTGCTGCTTTTGGGTTTCTGTCCTGGCTCATTAAACACAGTTTGTTTTGTCATACAGGCAGTTAATAGTTAAGTATTGGATTTTTCTCTGTAGCTAAACATTTGTTTAAGCCCCTCGTTGTTTATTTTGCCCTAATTTGTTGCAACATCCTTGTGGGAAAGGAAGATTGAGTCTGTGTAACAGAGAATCCTCAGTACTAATGTTGGTTAAACTTATATTTTTCTATCCAGCTATCTAAAAGGTACCTTAAAATGTCTTTGGTGAAGCAGATTAATTTGCCCACTCAAAACCGAGCTATTGAAAGGTGATTTTTGTTCTGCTTTCTGCTGCGGAACTTCGAGTTGTTAATCGCAAGGCTGTGGAGATAGTGGTGGAGCTGATTTTTATAATACACACGACAACGACTAAGCAGAGGGAGGAATCTGCTGCTGCTACAGCCACATCACTGCTGTTCTGATTTAGTGCTAACAAATGATAATTTGTCACTTGTTGAATTCTCCTATTTTGCCTTCTTTTCCTCCCAACTTAAATTCTCTGACCAAGTGGGAGAGAACAAGTTTATTGGTGGAAACTGGAAGGAAACTACAGGCAGTTTGGGGTCTGTGGCATCCACAACATGCCTCTCTGTATTCACTTAGCTTAGAGAAAGGAAAAGGTGCATGATTTATGGTCTGTGGAAAGAAAGGACCCTTTTTCAGGCTGCTCCTTGATTACTCTGTAAGAGATCGTGTAGTCAAGTTAACGTCTCCTCCCAGACAGGAGAATCATGCTTTGGCTGGCAGTGGGAGAATTTCTTCTGATTGTGTGGAATGTTATCATGAGATTGTTTAAAACCAATAAGCATGCAAAATCCTCCTCCTATCCTTGAGTTATGAGGTGTGCAGGGTTGACCAGAGGAGAAAGAGATAGTTTAAGGTCCTTGCCTCGCTTGTTGAAACTGGTTGGTGCTGTGTGGAAAGGACAGTGAGGCGCAGAAGTGGAAAATAGTCTAAGGCACCTGAATGCTGCTCCAGAAAACTGTTCTGTGTTACGGTACATCAGAGTTTTTGGGGGTTATTCTGTTTTTAAGACCCTGAGCCTTAACTTGCAGAAGCTCTGAGCATGCACAGCTGCATCTCTGTTGAAAGGAAACACAGCTTTAATGCTGAATAATCAATAACTGGGTAAAATGGCTGGGGTATTGTGAACTGCAGAGTCAGTGTTGTGGGAACAGTGAGACTAAGATCCTGGCTTTTCACGCTCTTGGGGAGGTGGGCTCTCAGCGATGCTAGCCTTATCTCCCCTCTTCTCTTCAGCCTATTTAGTCGTCACCTACTTCTGGCTTCTCGTTTCAGTTCAGTTTTTTTGCTTGTGGCCCCATCGGTTTGTTCTCAGGCTTGGCTTAGTTCTCCAGATCACTTTCCAATACCCCGTCCCTGTGCTGCAGGCCCAGACAAATGAAGAATCCCTCTTTGGGTTGTTCTGGCTCTTCTACCACCCCTAGGTTTTGGGGTTTTTTTACCCCCTTTGGTATCTGTCGGGCAGTGTTCTTGATGTTTTCTTCAAATGGCAGCACACTGACAGGAGGGGAGGTTGCAAGAAAACTAACCAAAGGAATAGATGGAGGTAAGGAAGAATGATCTCTTGACAAATCTGTGTAGGAAACAACTTCTCTGATGGAGTCCCGGTACTTACTGGCTTCCCTTCTTGTCAGCTACAAATTAACTGTAGTTGATGGTAGTTGTGCATGTTGTTCTTTAAACTGGATTACACAGCTGCTGCTCTCTGTCCTGCAGCGTGAAGCCTCACTTCCGATCATCGACCAGCTCGGAACACGCTGCGGAGGGTCCAGCTGCCGTCGGTACCATGCCAATGGGGGACGGACCACCGAACAGAACCAACTCAAGGAATTTTGTTACGGAGCGACATAACAGTACGTTAGCTGGGCACCAAGACCAAGGTTATTCCCAGAAGGAGTCTCCTACTACGCAGATGGAGCAAAATGGAGATTATGGCATTGGCAGGGGCAGGTAAAGAACCGGGTGTACTGCTTTTTGCAGCCAGGTCGTGGTGTTGGAGGCTCAAATGACTTGTGTGAGCCAAGGGCCATCAACCATTGGCACGATACATGTTTCTGTAAAGACTGACCAGGAGAAAACTGACATTTAAATAAACCAGGCGTGATAAATACTTAATGGGGAGCATGAATGCTTCCTGCTTGGCTGTACACCTATTAGTTGTTCTGACAAATACCTTGCAGTAAGATAGTGAGGTGTCTTTATTTCAAAATGACTGCCTGATTTGTTCCCAGAATTAGAACAGTTGCGGAAGCAAAGATGGTATTTGTATTGCTGTAAACAATAAGCGAATCATCGCTTGGGGAATTTGATGCTCCTAAACATTGTAAGATCAACTGGCTTTATCTTTTCTCTGTTAATTCATTTAAGTGTTTAGACACTTAAAAATAAGTGACCGAGACAGATATGTGAGAAATCAGATGACTAAGTTTATTACTATAAAATTATAGGATACTATTCTATAATATTATAGTCTAATTGTCACTGTGCTTGTTCAGATACAATGCTCTAGGGTACCTCCTCCACGAGGAGAGAAAAGAAAAATTGTTTCCCATGTTGGCTCTGTCCCAAGAGTGTAAGAGCTTTGACCCCTCCTGAAGATGGAGAACATCCCAGAACTGTATCTTGAGCAGCATCAGTAGGCTGCTGTAAATCCCCTGCCACAGGCTCCCTTTGTGCAGATGAGTGTGCACTTCAGCCAGATGAATGCACTTACTGACTCTTTTTTTGCCTTTAAAGGAGGAACGTTTTCAGAGGTCGGAGGAGACGAGAAGATGACCGGGTTTCAGTAAGTTCCACTTCCCTTATTGCGAGGAGTTGCACAAAGTGCAACTTGTTGGCTTTGCACAAACAAACACTTATAGAAGGAACGACGTGATAATCCTTAAATTCTCAGATAACGTTGTGGGTATTCAGAGTTTCTGGGAAATTCCCTGACGCTCCCTCCATGCTTTTAATGCTATGGTTCTATTAACGGGTCTTTTCCTTCTCTAGAGACCTCAGCCTTCAGCAGAAACAAAGACTCAGACACCAAAGTTTGACTTGCTAGCATCAAATTTCCCACCTTTGCCTGGCAGCACAGCCAAAATACTAGGAGAGCCTGTGCTGGAGAGCAGGATGTCCGATGTCGTTAAAGGAGTCTGCAAAGAAAAGGTACCCGCTCCTGCCTCTGGCACGTGCTGTCTGTGTCCCTTCTCCGCTGCGTAAAGAATCAGTTTGTTAGAGCTGTGCATTAGAATGCTTTAAGCCCAAACATCATACTATGTTCCTATAATCGTCTTTGTCCGTCCGTCCTTGGATTTCCTTGGCTTTTTGTGGGTATTCAGCTGAAGCTTCTGTAATCGCACTGTTGTAAGCTCGGTACTGTTTTGGAAAAAGCAGGCAAATAAGGAGTGTTGGCTGTTGAAGTAGGAACAGTTTGTGTGTAGTGTGAGCAAGGGCTGTTTCCAGATGAGTCTATTGTTCGAGCTGGTGGGACCATTGATAAGCTGGGTGATACAGCCTTACTTCTCATTTTATCCACTGTTTGTTTTGGCCATATAAAGGGTGATTGTGTTTGTGATGCTTCAAAAGAAGTAGAACTCCTATAATCAGGACATGAGCAGCCTTTGGAAATATCCCACTTCTTAGGTGTCTTAAACTGGCATTTTGAGGGGCAATTTAAGCACATCTGCGATCTTTCGGTATTTTGCAACTTACGCTTTCTGTACAGGAAAGCAAAGACTTGCTGCCCAGCTGTCCAGCTCCTGCTCAGGAAGAACAGATGCACAGCACTGTCCAACAGCCTGTGACAAGTGTGAGTTCACCAAGTCAGACTGAAGCTGTGGTGTTAAGGTATGCAGATTACTTGAATCGAGACTATTAAAAAGTGCCTGTTCTAGCAAAGACTGGCTGGTGTCTGGCAAGGTGGCAATAACGTTTGTCGTTTCTTCTCCGTCTGTGGTGGGCAGCTTCTCTAGAGGCCACTAGATGGGAATAACAAATCGTGGTGGTAATGGCTGTACCGTCCTGTTCTGCAAAAAATGCAGTTGTGACTTGGAAAAGAAAATACTTTCTCAAACATTAATTTCTGTGTGAGTAGGGTTTAATGTTAAATTGTTCTCGATTTAACAGCACAGTTCAGCCAGACAGCAAACAGGAGGAAGTGTCTACTCAGAAAGATGTTACAGTCCACGGTTCCCCACCGGCGTCTGTCTCTCCTGTCGGCGCTGCAAAGCCGCCAAGGACAAATACCACTTCACCTTCTGCTAGTGCAAGTGCAGCTCCTGCTTTGCTGATGCAGGTAAGGCCCAGAGCAGGGAGCGGGTGGGGAACACGGGAGCTTTCTCTCAGATGTGCTGATGCGGCACTCCGGACCTTCCCTTGTGCAGTTTGCCACACCTGTGATGTAATTGCTTGCTGTACGTGTTCTCGCTGTTGTTCATGACATTGTGCCTGGGATGGTCTGGAAGTGCATAGCATGGTTGGTCTGGTGTGTAAAACTTGCTCTTCTCCCTTGGTTCCAAAGGAGCCTCGCAAGCTAAGCTACGCTGAAGTTTGCCAGAAGCCCCCGAAGGAGCCTCCCCCCATTCCTGTTCAGCCTCTTAGGGAACATCGCACCAACATAGTTCCCCCTGCCAAAAATGAAGAAAACGGCACGCCGGAGAAGGCTCCGGAGAAGGCTCATGACAAGGTTGAAGGTCGAATGAAGGATTATTCTGGGTTCCGAGGCAACGGGCCTCCCAGGGGAGCTGCTGGGAAAATCAGGGAACAGAGGCGCCAATTTGGACGCAGATCATCGCCTCAGGGAGCACCTCGACGTATCGGCAAGGAGCAGTACGTGCCACCCCGGTCACCAAAGTAACGCTTGTCCAGCCAATTATTCTCTATTTAATTTGAGCTGTGGACTAATAAGCAGCAAAGGAGACTGTGAGAAAGAAGAATTCGTGAAGGGGAATACGGAACTGGAGTGTGGCTTGTGTGGAGAAGTTGTGGAGGGTCCCAAAATTCATCTCTAAAAGTGATTTCACAAATGCTGGAGGATTCCAATCAATATAAATATAGAGATTATAATTTTTGTATTTTTGTTTTTAATTTGCAGAGGGTTTCCTGCTTGAAATCAGTTTTGGGGTTGTGAAACTAGCGTTTTGACAAAGTGAAAGAATATGAATTGACAAATTAACCTGTCCCTCAGTGTAGGAGGAGAAGGATAAGAGAATATTATTTTTGAAAAATGAGCATTTCTGTAAAATTAGAACTTTTTTTAACCTATTTAACATTTGGCTTGTTGGATGATGTGTCTGCCATTGATGGCCTTGCACTGCAGAGCACATCTGCAGCTGAGGTGCTTGGTCAGCGTGTGAGTGGAATGAGTGCAGCCAGATACTGTTGTCATGACTTAGTCACTGATGATAAAAACTGAATGTACTACTGTAGTAAACTTTGTGTTTCCAGCTTGAAATATAGTCTCTTGACCTTACTAATAATTCATTCAGCAAGCATTTTAAACTATAATTTTTACAGGATACTGGATTATAGGTCAGAGCACATGGTCAGCGCAAATTGTCTTCTAGGCGCAATTGGAAGGAGGCAGAAGGGAGCACGTCAGAATTTTTAATTTGCCCTTTTTCCTCGCCTCCTTTTGAGGGCAACTTTTTAGGTTTTTTTTGTTGTGTGTGGTTTTTTTTCCCCCTCTTTTCTTCTTGCTTGTTACTTTCTCTAATCTCTTTATTACAGACTTTTGTACATTTATCTTGGTATGTTTTCAGAGGCAGGCCCAGTATAGGATCGGTGGGTGGCCGCACAGTACTTGATGTTAGCTTCACCAGTGAAGAACCTGGAATTCCAGTTGCGGTTGTGGAATTCTGCCTTGCAGGTGGGAACTCTGGGCACAGAGTTCTGCGTGCCCCACTGGGTTAAACTGATGTCTCTCTGAATGGCTGGCAAATCAGAGACGTGGCTGGGGTTTCTGTATACCGACCTATCTTTGTGTTCTGCAGTAGGGTATGGGATGCTGTATGCTAGAAATCAGGGTTTATATCTCCTGGGAACTCACTGTTTACAGCTGATGTAGTAGCAACTGACTTTTTTTTAACTGTTTAAAGTGGAACTAAAGGTTAAACAAAACCCCTCATGTTCAGAGAAGCTACTTGAAAGGCAGCATCTTGCCTAGCTGTACGCTGACTAAATTTGCGACACTATTGTGTAGTAAGTGGTTAAGTTTAAAGGTGATTACCATAATGACTGAAATAGGAAAATTCAGCGCATTAATCTGCCAAAATCAGCATGCCAGGGTTCAAAGTTCTGTATAACGTGTTAGGGAAAAGTAGCTTCCAGCAGTAAGAGTTATACCTTTTCTTTTTTCTTTTTTTCTTTTTATTTTAGTGAATAGCAAGTGTACAAATTTAAAGTCGTAAGTTGTGAACACTGGAAAACTCAATTGTGATATATACCGTAAACATCTTAGTAATATATGCTAGTGTTGCCATTAGAATGAATGTAAGTGGCAGTTAAAATAACTGTGAAAATTTTCATCTTCTGATTTCTTAGCCAGATAACCCTTGGCGACTTCTTACTCAGTAGGCATTCTCTATCAACTGCTTTGAGAACACTCATATCTATTTTTATAAATATATATATAAAGCCAGAGTTGTCATTTCTCTAACTTATTATTCAGCTTGGCAATTGCTTTGATTTGATTCATAACACAATATAATGTATTTATGCAGTTAACTGTTCATTTCTACGCATGTTATATATATATGCATATATATATAAAAAAAAAAAAAAAACAAAACCAAAATCATTATTCACTTTTAAACTACCTGTACTGGGTTTGGGAGGTTTTTTTAATTTAGTAAAAAAAATCGTTGATCACGTCTACAGTTTAGGGATGCTTACAGAACCCTTCTCCATTTATTTTGATAATGCTATGTTTGTTGGAATGATAGAGAAGTTTAAAAGTGTTCAAGTTCTGAAATGCAATGAATTCCAAGTTAATTTTTAATCATTTTAAAGGCTATAAACAATTACTGCAGTGAAACTGGAAAAAACAAACCTGTATGATAGTCACGGTTGTTTAGGGTAGATGTGTGCTGTCATTGCAAAGCTGAGTAAGTGTCGGGATGGTGACGGCTCCCACGAGCTGTTTGCCATTTGGAGGAAGGGTTGTTGGGGAAGAGCAGACGTCGATCTCACCCCCGTGGTAAAGGCAGCGCGCAATTCCGATCCACGCAGGCGTCCGCTTTCGGTGCAGTGCATAGAATAACCTTGTAGTGCTGAAAGTATCTGAATTGAGAAATAGAACTTCATTTATTAGATGTGGAAAAAAACAGCCCAGAACTGCAGTTCAATCTTTTTTTGTAAGGTGATTGGAAAAATTTGACTGTGGCAAGGATGCTTCCTATGTCCTGGCTGTGCGTTTTCCAGCAGCGGATTGTGGCTCTTGTACAGTGTATGCAAATAAGTCCGTAAGCCTGCTGGCTTTTCCCAGCATATTCAAACTTCTATCAGATTAGGGTGCTCATAATTATTTATTTAATACCTACGTGCAAGGATTTAACATCAGCATTTCCCTTCTCCCCCCTCCCCCTGCTGCCATTTATAACTGTGGTTTTGGGGGTTTTTTCCTTTCTATTCTTTGCGTGCGTGTGGGGAAATAACCAAGTGAATATAAAGGCTGTGAAAACCATAGTTCTGTGTGCAAGTTCTCCTGCAGTTCTTGTATTGCATGGCAAACGTATCGCTTACACCATCCCAATGACGGACTCAGGCAATCCACGGAGTTTGCCTGCTCTGACCGACCGGGGCAAACGGGGACAAGGCAGCTGACTGCTGGTACAGCTCGTTGGTCTCATTCGAGTTGTGTCGTTCTCTCAGCAGAGGTGAAACTGTCCCTTGTTCAGCAGTGATGCTCGGTGTGCGCTTGAAGTGACAAATAACACTTCTCCGTGGTTCCTTCTTGATAGCTTACCACATGATGTAAACATAAATTTTCCTGCTCTGCTGATGTTAAATACCAGAAGGTGCACATCACACCTAATTTTTGGTTTTATGAACTGTGACTTGTTTTCAGAGTTGTTGACTTTTGTTGGCTACAGAAGTATACTTCCCTAGTTAAGTTCTTTTCCAAATTATTGTGCATGGAAAAGATTGGGCCGCTCTCTTGTACTTCTGCTGGGGAGTGAAAAGAGAAGTAATTATTTGCATGTGATAGTAAAATTAAAAGTGCAAAAAGTTTTTTCTTTTGATTTCTAAAATTTAGTTTTATAGTATCTTACATTCCTGCTATCTTTGGTTTTTTTTGGTTTTTTTTTTTTTTTCAAAGAAGTTAGCCTGGCACAGTATGATGGTGCAGTTTTAGCAGTAGGTTAAAAAAAAAAAAACCCAACAAAAAAAAAGTAACCCACTCTATTAACCAGAAGAGAAAGATGATACTGTGGCAGATCAGTAGCAAATAAGTGACTTAATCAATGCTTTACTGTAGTTAAATAGCTATGGCCTTACTACTTTGTCAATATTGGCTTAATTGTCTTGAAAATGTCCGCTATTTTTACTGTTACCCAAGTGAGTGTTCACCTGGGGTAAAATATCTGGTATGTACAGATGATATTTTAAATTTGTAAAATGCGCCATTGTATTACAGACGATGCAACAGAAATGCACTTCGGGGGAAATTGCTTCTGATAAGTTTTTTTGTAAATCCTTGATTACTACAGATATGCAATAGAATTTTTGTTTCTAATTTTGATATTTCCTTCTGAAACATAAGATTGTTGCCATTAATCTGAGTGATTTATCATGCTCTTCTTTGTGTGTATATATTACATATAGTCTGAGCTTCCTTTAGGATGGTACATAATTTTGGTTTGTTGTAGTATTTTTAGTTGGCTCTTCTCTTTGGTGCCTTTAGCATAGGCACTCCAAGAGGTTAATTGAGTCTGTTTTTAATGTACAGTTGGGAGGACTTGAAATGGAGTTAAAGCAACTTATTTCTGAAAAATCCATCTGCAAAGTAACCTGTAACAACTTTAAAATTTTATATTTAAGAACCAGAGGTTTATTTTTATGGAGCTTCAGTTATGGATACAGTTTCCAAAAAATGCAACTTCAAATGTAAACAGACTGTGCATAAATGGTTTTTGTTCTAATTTTTATAGAATACAAAATATTCAGATAATATATTGAGCTCAAGTTACTACAGACATCCTGTTCCTCCCGGATGAATCCAGCTTCCCCTTGGCATTTACGATCTCTCTTCAACGTGGTAGGGCTTCAGTGAAAGGAGAAAAAAGCAACCTATCTGGCTTCTATACTTTGTCTGTTCTGATATATTCCTGTTGTCAAGACTGTCCAAAACAAAATTTGTGTAAAGTAGGTTCATGCTTTAAATGTTAAAATGATAATACATGTATTTGTATTTGTTTTTGACATTGCCAAGGTGCTATGGGAAATTGAAATAACAGTTAGAAAAATAAAGCTGATTTAAAGGAAAAAAAAAAAACCAACAAAAAAACCCAACAAAGAACCCCAAGCTCTTAATTGTTGTGATGTTGAAGCGGCTCTCCTCTTTTCCTCCAGCTCCCTCACCCTGTCCTTGCCAGGGCTGGGGAGCTGCCCCCTGCCCTGGGTGCAGGTGACAGCCGGCATTCTCACCTGTCACGAGAAGCCGAGTGTGAGGTAAACTTTCTTCTTGGGACAGACGGAAAACGCTTTTTGCTTCTTGTAAGCTGTTTTCAGCTCCATCTTCAAGCGTCCGGGGGCCCTCGCCCCGAAGGAGAGGGGTGCTCTCCCCTCGGGGGGCCGGGCCCTCCCCTCAGCCTCTGGAGGCTCCGCAGGGGCTGCGGCTCGCGCCGAGGGGAGCGCGGGAAGCGGCGGCCTCTCCCCTGAGGGGAGCGCGGAGGGTCGTGGTACCGCTGAGGGAGCTCTTGCCTCGGGCCGTCCTGGCAAGGAGCTGCTCGCCAGGGCCGCGCCGCTGCGGGCGGTGCACAAGTGGATCTCGGCCGCCGCAGCGGCTCCGGTCCGTGCGGGAACGGGCCGGGGGTGCAGGGCTGCGGCGCGCGGCCGGGCCGCGGGGGGGCGCACGGCGGCGGTGAGGTGAGGCGCGGCGGGCTCACCGCCCCGTCACGTGACGGTGGCGTGGGACGCAGCATGGCGGAGGTGGTGGCCGCTCCCGCTCCGCCCGCGATCCGGAGCCCCCGGCGCTGAGCCGGAGCCGCGCCGAGCCGGCGGCCGGACCTGCCTTTCCCCCCCCCTCCGCCCCTCCGCCCGCCATGGCCGAGCCGGCGGCCGCGGGCGTCTCCTCGCTGCCCCGCGAGGTCCGTGAGCAGCTGGCTGAGCTGGAGCTGGAGCTCTCCGAAGGTGAGGAGCGCCGGGCCGCGCCGGGATCTCGCCTGCCCTGCCCTGCCCTCGGGGCGCCGGCCTGGCCGTCACGGCCTCCCGCGGCCTGGGCTGGGGGGGTGGGGGGGGGAAGTGAGGTTTGACGTGGGTTCGTGGGAGAGGAGGCCCCGGGGTGTGTGAGGGGGCTGTGAGGGAGGCTCCCTGTGAGGGGGCCGGGAGCGTGTGTGTGTGTGTGAGTGTGGGGCTTCGAGAGGCTCCGTGTGAGGAGGCCGGGAATGGGGGGGTGGGAATGAGGCTCGGGGGTGCGAGGCGGGGGGAGCCCGTATGCGGTGGGGCCGGCGGTGTGGGGAGGGAAGGGCCCTGCCTGCGGGCTGGGGTTGTGTCTGGGGTGCGAGTGTGCGGGGGGAGCCCCCGCCTGGCCCCGGGGAGGACCCTTTGCTCGTCCGAGGTGATCCCTGGGAGGGTTTTTCCTTCTTGTGGTCTTTTCTGTAGTTTCTGAGCTAAGGCTGTGGAGCTGGAGGGAGAGAGCGTGGGGACAGCCAGTGGTCCTGGGTGGGGGAGAGGAAGGAACTTTGGGTACTTAATGAGGACAGACCCGGTGTTCTTTCCACTTTCTGAATAAGTTCTTTTGCATAGCCCTAATTGGACAGAGCATGCGCTTTTTTTTTTTTTTTTTTGTTTGTTTCCTTTTTTGCATGGGTATGTCTTTGTTTCCTAGTTTAAAATGCTGTTCTTGCTATAGCTTTGTTGTAAAGTTCCCTTGTGAAGCCTGAGGGCGAGGGATGAATCTGAGGTGGAGGGTGAAGGTTGCAGAGCAGGTAGCTCTGTTTTGCATATCTTTTAAATTTCCTCCCTCCAAAAGCAATGGCTTCTCAGGAGGGCTTACTGCATAGCTACAACAAGCTCTCAGTATTAAAACTTATGAAAAATCAGGTTGCAGTAGCATCTTTCTTTACTCTGTCGCTTTGTGCCAGAACTTGCAGTGTATGAAGGACACCCATTTCCTATTTTGCAGATGAGGAATTCATTTACTGAGCTGGGTGCTGTCAGCCCCCGCTGCCCCCATTGTTACGCGGTGCTCGATATTTTGCCAGATGAAAAGGCCATGGTAGTGCTTTCTTAACACAACTTGTTTGTAGTTAAACTTTTAATGTTAGCTGTTGCATTTTTTTTTTTGTCAAATGTTTTTCAGATATACTTTCTGTAAACATTTAACTAAAGTGATAATGTTATCTGGTGTTTGGTTTTGGGCACTCCATGATAACAAAGAATTGAAGAACATTCTCTCGCATTGCTCAAAATGTGGTATGAAATAATTTTTTTTAAAGAATTTGCTGAATGTTTTAAGCATTCACTTGTATTTTCTGGAACTTGTTCCTTGTGATACAGAAAACCCATTATAGTTTGACCCTGTAATATACACTACTGCAAACTTTAAAAAAAAAAAAAAATTCCTTTGCTAGAATGGCTGGCTGTGACATCATGCTAATCTTTAACAAGCTTCTCAAATAGCTTGAACTTCAGTGCTATAGAGTGAAGTTTGCTACGTTATGTAAGTAATTCTCTGTATATTAAATTCGCTGCCCCTTTGTGGATTTAATACTTGGATTTCTTAATATGCATATTATGGATTTGTTTGTGCAAATCACTTTTCCTAGCAAAGAACTGAGAGTACAAAGAATTTTTGTGTGACTATATCCCCAAGCTCTTGGAAATGTATTTCATGGTATCTTGTTGCTGAGATAACTGAGGTCTGACCTGTAAAGGAGCCGAATGAGTCAGTGAGGTAATGTCATTGTATAGTTCTTGAAAAATACGCCCTAGTTTGAGGCTTAAGCTTAAAGATTTTAAGGCGTATGTGTGCATTGTTCAACTGAGTAGAACTATGGACTGTTTATAGTAAACAATATTGAATAGAAGCATTTTATTAAAAATGGCAGTAATGCTTCATGTTTAACTGATTAGTTGTTGCTCAGATAAGAACGCTCCATCCTTTTTTTTCCCACCCCCTTGTTGCAGCTTTGTCTCTAGGCTTGACTGTTTACTATGTAAATGTTTCTGTGGGGTTTTCTGGGTAAGAACACCTTACTTTTGGAACAGGAGAGGAACCGTGCTTGCAGTGAGTTCATACAAGTAGCCCGGGGTCCCTGATAGCAGGAACTGGGGGATTGCTCTGTCCTTGCTGTATGATCTTACGGTGGGAAGGACCTCAGCACTCTTTGGAAGATGGCTTTGGGTGCAGGAGACTGCAGGCTAGGAGCATAAACCAGTTTGTGCTGAGCCTTGTGGTGAGCTTTATGCAGGGCTGCGTTGGCATTAACCACCACAGTGTAGAGAATTTATAACAATATGGGGAAAATAAAGTATTAAAATCTTATCTGGCGTTATGCTTGTGAAAGATGCTGTGTCAGCAAGTAGGATGCAAAGTGGAGCAGGATTAGTTTAATGTATGCTTGAAATAGGAATCATAGTTTGCAATGGCGAGCTATGAGACTTTCTTCAGGAACAATCTGTACGGACAGAGCAACAGGACTAATTATACCTCTGCTGTCTCTGGATTATTCCTTACTGGGCCTTGTGGTCAGCGTGGAAGTAACTGTAGTCCCATTCCTGAACACACTTAAAATGTCAAAGGAAAATAGTTGAATGTGTTTCAGGAAACCGTAATTGTTTCTTAATCAACAGAAATTGCATTTCTTTTTTTTTTTTTTGTCTTTTATTGTGTGTCTTCATTTGACCTCAGTGGTTGATTTGAGTCTAACTCATTTATTTCTAAGTGTAGATAAGAATTCAGATGTCTTCTATCAACGTGAAGTACACTGTACCCAAATCTTAAACGGCACACTTTACGGAGATGCCTCATTCCCTTAGAGAAAGGATCAGTGTCATTGCCTCCAAGTAAAAATGTTAAATAACAGTAACTGTATATAAGGAGTGAATTGGGTCATGGAACTGTGTGAAACCTGGAACTTACTCATTACTCATGTTTCTCCTTCTTTTCTCACTTTTGGGTTTTTTTTTCTTTCTAGTGCTTTTCTTCCTCTGTCAGTAACACCCACATTATGCATCACTAATGATGGGAAGGGCTGTCTTTGTATTTGCATCTTCTGCTTTTTCATGAGTAAAAGTGCCAGGGATGTTAACTTTAATGAAGACTTTTACTCTCATTTTCATGTTTCTTTAAGTACGGGAGCTCAGTTTTGTGCCTTTGGGGTTAAACTGCAGCTGTGTGTGAAGGTGACTTTGTATCCGCTCTCTGATGCTGTTTCTTAAAATGTTTGCGGTGTCTGCTGATGAGTTCACAGGACAAGGTAAATGTCTGAATTTGTCCCATATTCAGCTGAAAATGTTAGTATGAAAGCACTTCAGCACTCAGCTTGGGCATGTCTAGGTGCTCTTACACTTTGGGTGAAATTTTCAAGCAGCTTCTCTCACGTTAACCTCATCACAGCTATGTTAATGGGGCTGAGAAACTCTGGAATAGCCAGATTCAAAGGTTCTAATTAAGCACATTCAGTGGATTTGTTCTGTACAGTGCACGTTATGAGACTGTTGTACTGCTGTGTGGTCAGGTTTGTTCTCTTGGTAGATGGTGGTGCGACGAGAGCTTTCGCTGTGAAAGTAGGACAGCTGTTCCCAGGCTGCACTGTATGGGCCAGCTCGTCTCTGAGAGGGTTAAGCGCTCTCATAAAGAGCTTATTTGGCTGCTGGTTTTTGTTTAACTACGGTTTCTGTCTTGTCTGTAGTAAAGGGATGTTAGTGGTGTGAACTTCAGCTTGTGATAACTATGAAAGTATGAGGTAAAGAAGGGGGAAACTCCACCTAGTAATAACGAGGGCTTCTCCTCTTAGCAGCTCAGGCCTTGAACATAATTTCAGTTGTTTCTGGGTTATATGACAGGGTTATCATATCATTGCTCTTGCTTCATGTACAGAAGGAGCTGGTTTCTGTTTGCTTTTCTAGTTAAACATACATTTGGCTGTCTGTTTTGTGATTTTTCTGTGGGTGTTTCTGTGAATGGCTTCATGCACCTGTGTTTGTTCCTTTTAAAGCTGATTGTCTCTTACGAAGAATTGAGGCTCTGTCTGCAGAGGAAAGCTTTGTATTAGGATTTTCAGAAGCTGAAGAAATAGCAAGGATGGTGGCATGCATGGAAAGAGTAGTATCAGCAAAACAGTTGAAACCCAGGACTGAAGGCCAGCCAAATAGGATAGAACCTTACTGGAAGAAAACATGTTGACTCAAGCAAGTGGGTAGAGTCTTTATTTTGTTTGGCTTGAAAATTTCCTATGGAATCGTGGTATTTTTCTGTTCTTTCAAAAATTGTGCGTTTCAGTTTTCATTCCTTGATTGCCAGGCGCCTATCGAAGTAGGTGAGGATCTTTTTTTATAGAATAAATAGCTGAAGCACAGAATGTAAACAGATCAGAGAACAGTCAAAAGAAGTAATTGTCCGAGTAAGGACTGGCTGTGTGGATTTTGCTGAGTGAGCAGAAAGGCTTCACTTCAGTTTCTGCCCTACCATTCGGAGGGGAACTGTGGCTACAGCACAGAAAAGGTTGAAAAATTAAGAACATCAGCAAGTCAGATCTGATCGTCTTGTAGGTAGCAGGACTTCCAGGTGGTTTTTGTGCATTTATGCAGCATCTCACCCACAAGTCTTGCATTAGGCAAGACCAGCAATGGGAAAGCTTTTATGTTGCTTCCTTAATTTACCTGCAGGACTGACAGCTGATGGGTACCAAATCTGCTGAGAAATCTGTGTATGGCTTTGACACGGTCTTTCTGTATTCAGCCAGCAAAGGTGCAGTTCTGAGGCAGTGCTTTGAAATGCATAAAAACCCTTTTGGAGCGTGTCATAGGGAGCTGTTTACGCAAATTCAGAGGTGATCGTTCCTGCCTTGTTTGGCTTTACAAAGATTCTGATAAGAGCCTTCACTTCAGATGATATTGTATTTTCCTTACAATTATTGTATTTGCCTTACAACCCAGGAAAAAGTGATGCAAGCATGGTAGCACGTGGGTTCCTTGCAATGTCTGTGTCTCACAGGAAAAGGAAATACAGCTCAGGTCAAGATCAAGAGGAGCAAAGTAACAAATCTGTCACCAGTGCATCAAACAGAAGGTCCATGAGATGATCACAAATTTCTACTATGCAGATGGTCAAAACAGAATGGTTTAAATGATTAATGGCTTGGAGATAGTTAAATGCAAATATTGAAAGAAATATTTTGGCTACTGTGATTCGGAGAAGATTGTACTCGGTACATGATTGAAGCATGTAAATATGGTGAAGAAAATGAAGGGGTTTGGAGCATCTAGGCTGGTATAAGAAAGAATAACCAGGAGAGTTAAAGAATATGCATATTTTTGTGTTGTCCCTTTTATACTTAGGAAATGAGGAGTGAGTTTGGGGCTGTTTCTAAAAGCTGCAGCTCTGACCCTTTGCCTTGGGGAGAGGAGGAAATTAGAGGCTTTAAAGAGAGTCCTCTACCTCCTCCCTGATTGCTTCTCTGGAGCTTTGGTAGAGTTAGAACCAGTTTTCCTCAGTTGGGTGGAGGGGACATCTGGTAGCAATGATTCCTGGTTTGTCTTTTATGATTCTTACTACTTCTAGTATGGGTGATATTTGCAGTTTCAGCTGGACGCTTAGGCTGGAAGTGTTAATCAGACCTGTTAGCCTGACAGATCTGCACTAAAGCCGCGTTTGGTGTTCTTTTTGTGGTGTCCTAGATAACTGATTTTCAGTTTTCTATTTTAAATTCTGTGGCATGAAATATTAAGTAGTAAATGTGATGGATGGTAGCATAACTGCATGGAGCTGGATTGCTGGTCTTTCAAACACGCATCTAACTAGGCAATACTAGGAGCTCCATAGGAAAGTATGCGTGCAGAGGACGCCTCGTTTTTCTAGTTCATTGGTAATGTTGTGGAAAGGGTGATGGGTTCCTTCCTGATTCCCTCTATCTGATTAGTTTTTGTCATGAAGCTTTCTATTCATTAGATTTATCATGTTTATTCAGTGGCAAGTTTCAGAAGCCAAAGAGTGAACTCATGGTGAGAAGTCCCAGAGGTGCAAGCAGAAGCTGAATAGTATCCTGTTTTCATTTGTTTCAAATACAATGTTCAGATAATTTCTTAAGATGGTTTTCTTTAAACTGTGTGTCTCGAAGTTATAAAAAGCATTTCCTGAATCTCTCAGTGAGTTGCTCGGCTGCTTTTTGGACCTGGATTAATAGAGAGAGGAATTGAAGCATTCCTCTGTTGAGGTTGATTCAATCCAAAATTTTTCTTGGAGCTTATGAAATCAGGGAAGAGTCGTCAGGCCAGGATGTCCCATTCTATTAATTAGAATGGAAGACTCCTAAATTTGCACCATGTGTGAGGAAACTGTGATTTATAGCTAACGGATGCTCTGCAGGCAGCAGCATTCCATCTGCTACACAAATTTTCCCATTACATTTTGATGAAAAGTCTTGGGAAAAGCCTCACACCTGTATTTCTCATTCTGAATAACGTTTGCCAGTGCTGGGTTGTTACTCTCATCTGGATTTTTTTTTTTTTTTTTAGTAAAATGCCTGTTTCTATCAGCTTGCATTTTTTTTCAAACTTCAAAGCTGAGAGTTTCTGAAACACTACTTAGAATACATACAAGCAGCAGAGGTTCTGTTTCTACCAAAGATAGTCAATGTAAGAGTAACTTTCCTTGCTGCTCTTATGAGCAAACACTTTATTTAGTGTAACTTAAGCTGATTAAGGAAAAAAAAAAAGCTTGCTTAAAGTTTTAGCACTTCTCTGCCAACATAAACTTTTTCTAATTCTTGTTGACTTGAGAATTGCTGATACAAACTAGATCTTTCTGGACTTTGAATTCCATGGGGATGGGAGCCCACAGAGCCTACAGGGCATGCATTAATATATTTTGGGAACCCAGGCTGTAAGTTACTGCCTCAGTGATCAGCAACTGAGCCTTTCAGAATTGTTCCCCAGCAGTCAGGCAACCTGCTTTCACCAGCTCCTTGTCCCTAGGGAGCAAAAACAACCAGGAGAATTGTATCCCTGCCTGATAAAATTAGGTCTTCTGTAATCTCTCTCAGAACAGCCGGATGGCTAGCTGCCTTGAAAAACATATGTTTTAATGCAGGAATAATGCATTCCATTTAGGATGGCTATAGCCGTGGGAGCTGGTTGACTTAGTGGATAAAGCACTCCCATTTTGCCTCTGGGATCAGGACTAATGTCAAACATCAGGTCTAAAGTGCAACGGTGGAAGAGAATTGTTTGAGATATTTTTCCTGTCTTTCGCTCTTAACAGGGATATTGTTCCTCTACCTTAGTCCTAAAGGAGTTTGAAAACTAAATCGTCCTATTATTGGAGATAAAGTGTAAATGGCAAAGAGGAGGAGTTAGTGTATGTATTTCTAGATTTTTAGCTCACTCTGCATTAAGAAAACTTAGGAATAGCAACATTGGTGTTTCTCTAGAACAAGTTTATAATAAATCTCTCTGAGAACAGCATAGGTAACTTGCTGGAGGAAGTTCTGCTTTATCCCTTCCTCTCATAGATCCTGACAGAGCTCCTCTGCACAGAGGGAAGACACTGCTCTCATTGCAGCCACACACATCTCCGTAGTGCAGACAAAGGCCGCTGTTCTGTTGGGAATTGATCGTCATGTGGTACTTCCAGCTCCTCCTTCCGAGCTGCTGAACTTCATTACAGGAAGCTAAGAATAAGTATTTTCCCACTAATAGTTTTCCGTGTGAGCCGTTGCTGTAGTTGCCGCAAGGATGGACTGTGTGGGGTGTCGAGCTGTGCTGCTGGGAGTGGGAAGGAGTGACCAAGATGATAAGCTGTTTGTGTGAGGCAAGCCATGGGAGCTTACCGAAGTGCTGAGTTTGGAACACAGTTGTGATGGGGCATTTGGTTGGCCGTAAATTGGAAGGATGTAATTTAATGTGGGAATGATACAGCACATAAAGCACCAGATTGAGAGCGGAAAGATTTGGGTTCAGGTCCTGTCCCTATGCGTGACTTCATCCCGTAGCTCCACAGCCACTGTTCCACAAAGGGTAGTCAGGTGAGGATGTGTTAAAGAAGGTTTTGTGTTGCCTGCTGTCCCACCTGTACCTTTAACGCATCAACTCTTCATTTAGAGTGCTGATTAATCTTTGACATGAAGAACCATTTCAATATGAACACCTTTTTTGGAAATACTGTAATTTGCTCACTCAGAACAGCAGTGAACGCCTGTATGTCAGTATGGATGTCCTGATAAGACTGTTGTCTTTGCCTAGTGGCTGCATCTTCATCATCACCTTTCACTGTAATTACCCACTGTGGAAGCTTTGTGTGCTTCTCTGGAAACAGTGATCACATAGATAAGCTGACCAGCCAAAAGAAACCCCGAGGAGGGGAAAGAGGCTTTGAAGTTTTCTGCTTACTTTCTAGAAAGAGGTATGAGCAAAGTTAACAAACAGTTGTAAAAGGTCACTCTGTGCCTTTCTATCAAGCAGGCAAGATGTGTAGCTAGTGTGGTTTTGTGCTACATAGCAGCAGCTGACATTCCTGCTCGCAACGTGCATCGTCACTGTGGTAAGGAGAAGGAGAGTTACTGTGAAGAGCTGGGAAGTGACATGGCAAATTCCAGCCTGTGATTATTCACCATGCGATGGAGAGCTGAGTCAGGTGATCTGAGCAGGAGATAAAAGGTCCTTGATCCTCAGGAATAAACAGATCTGCAGCTTATTAAACTATGCTTTTCTTTTTCCTTAATTGAATATAAGCGGAAAGTGCCTATTAAAGGTGTTCCATTTCTGGCATTAAAAAAAAGATCGTTACGTGTCCCACAGGGTGGTTCTAACAAGGTACTGATGGCATTTGGTTGGATAAATGCAGGGCTTCTTGTGGTGCTGTTTGTGGATGTGAAGGGAAAGGGTGCTGCTGAAAAGTTTGCTTCAGGTGACTCCTTACTGTGTCTCTAAACAGGAGAAGAGCACGTATATTCCTATGGTGTGTCCTCAAGAACTAGTCCTGATTTCGTAAAAAAGCCTTTGACAGCAGTATTGGCTCAGGATGCTCTCACCTCTTAGCACTTTACTCTTTTCCATCCTGGAGAGCACAGGCGCCTCAGCTCTGCATTTTGTAAAGCTGTGAACTTTGGCGAACTGGAGAAGGCAATTGATTAAACTTTTACGAATGTAAGCTTTGTTTCTTAAAAAAATACTGAACCATTTGCTTCATTTCATCGGCAGTGAAAGCATTTGGAGGTAGCCAAACTTACAAATTATTTTGATAACTTTTTTTTTAAGCTTTTGTGGCAATCCTGAAAAAAATACAGAACAACACAAGACTGTAGCCCGTCTTGTGTTAGCAAAAAGTTGATCTCATAATAATAAAGTGCTCATGTAAATGTTTTTTGAGACTGAGACCTGTGTTATTTTTAGGGCAGAAACTTTAAGTGATCCCTTGTGGATTACAAAAAAAAGAACAATTCTTATTGTAATTGGAATGAAAACCTCCATACTTAGGCAGTTTTGGATTGCAAGTTGCTCCAGTGAAAAGGGGGAAGTATTGTTATTTTCAGTTCACAGACAGGAAGCTGAGATGCACAGAGGTGAGGTGAGTTGCTCAGTCACACAAAGAGGCAGCAAAGCCAGGCTCAGATCTTTTGACACTCAGCTCTCTGCTCGGTAGCTGAGGGTGCATTATCACTAACAAAGGAAAAGGCTTTGAAATTCGCAGCCTGATGCCTAGTAACTGGATCCTGCACAGTGCTCTGGGAGTTTGCATGTTCTTCTACATGCTCAGGTAGTTTAGCTATGATGGTGACAGTAAGTTTTGGTTGAACACATATTGATATAAACCAACTGTATTTGTGGAATTTATTGTCTCTGCTTTAAATCCTCAAGTCCTTCTTGAAAATATCCTGAATTTAAGAAGTCCAGTGCTGCAGAAAAAAAGTCAATTATTGAGTCCTAAACAGGGAGAATCATGGATGAAGACAAAGCAAATGAGTCAGATATAAATAATCCTATTATGTCTTGGCTGCAGCCACACCTAGAAACCTTGAACAAACATTGCTGTTCTGTTTAGTTATTCCTCTGTTTGATACACTTTACTTGTTAAGTCCTGTTTTAAAATTGCAGCATGTAAAAATTGTGTAGGGCTAGATGCCATTAGTGTTAAATACTTACAAACGTTGTTTTAGTAATTTTGACCAGAGACATGGTTGCCTGTGCTAGAGCATAGTTAATTTGCTCTCGTATTTCCCCCAAAACAGAAAAATACAAAACTTTGGAGTTGGTGTTGCCTTGGAAGACTTTCAAGACAATTCTTTTATGCAGTAGGCCTTTAAAAAAATGTCTGGCTAGAACAGCAAACAGGAAGATGTAATTACCCTTTGGCTTTTGTGTATCAAAATGTCGTTTGTTGTACAAAGCTTTGGTAAAACATTTTTAGTAGTATCTGGTTAAAGCAGGGAAGCCATAGAGAAAAGCATTTGGGTCTAGCAAAATCATACTTGATGTATTGTGATTACTGTCACGTATCGTACTAGGTAGTTAGCTACCAATAGCATGTGTCTCTTTCTTCCCTCTTTCGTGGTGGATAAGCTGATTTTTAATAAATCTGAACAAAGCCATTTTTCAGATAAGACTTAAAAAAGAAAAGTTGGACGCTTCTCCCTCCCTTCTCTAATTCTCATTCTTCTCTGGTAGCTCCTGTAAAGGGGGGGCTGAAGTCTCATGTGCTAAGTGTGGCTGTCACTGATTCCAGGGTTTTTTAACACAGGTTAGGGTTTGGTTTTTGGTTCTTGTCCAAACACGTACCATTTGCTTTGCATTGTTCTTCTGTACTGACTGCTGTCCTTTGGGCTTTGTATGTGGCCTGTGAAATGTGATCCTCTGGCTCAAAAGAGTTGTAGAGATTTATCTTATGCACGCTTACCTGCAGTAATCCTTCTCCATTTATCAGTGTTGTGGTGTGACAGCTCATGATATTCAACCCATTCATTTCCCTGGGCTGAGAAGGTAATTTCTTGTGTTGAACCTGGTGGGAAAGCCAAATAGAAATAAAGGTTCATGTACTGGCAGCTCTTCAAGGGCTTATTTATGGAGGCTCACTCTCATCTACAATGAGTCTGTTGCAAAGATGACTCTTTTTTTTGCATTCTAGAGATTTAAATGGATTCAGCAAAGCAGCAAGGGAGAGGGGACCTGAGGTAAGGTAAATGATGGTGACAAAGTTTTCCATGCCATGCAGGATGCTGTAACCAGGCCTCTTCTCTTAGGAAAATAATTACTTCTTATGCTCTCTTTTTTAAAATTATAGAATAGCTTCCTGTGAACAATAAAATGGTGTGAAAGACACAGACATGTTGTACAGCACTGCAGGCACACTCCCAGCAGAGACAGAACTATTTGGGCAGAGGGATAAAAGGAAAGACTTGGCATGGAGAACTGGGGAAGGAGTAAATAGTCTTCCATTAGAATTGAGTTTGGCTTCAGGTTATGAAAGATCTGGCAACAGTACAGTTCAGAGTGTGTTTGCTACTTTCTAGTGTTCTTGCCGTGTAAAGTGACAGCCTCTTGGTTGTGCGGGTACAGCTGCTCGTGGGTCTGTCTTGGGATCTGGAGGATCTGACAGGCTTAAAAAAATCAGCAGTATTGCTGTTGAATACTTGACGTCACGAGAAGTTATCCTGCAGAATAATCCAAGAAAGGAAGAATGAAAGGAACTAGTGAAGTGGAGAGATCTGGGAGATGTAAGAGCTGGTTTTTTTCTGTAATGCTGCTATCAAGAATAGCTATTTAAGAATAGCTTAGATTTTCTGTGGGTGAAATGTGACAAAAAGTCTCCAAGAGTTATTGTCACACTGGAGTAAGCCAGCAGTTGTTGGATTGTTTCCATGTTTTAAAGGGATTGTTTGAAGCTGTTTCATAGATTCCTAGTTGAAAGGTAGATTTCTGCTCCTTCAGCACATTCTGCCCCAAGCATTTGCAGACAGCATCTCTCTTCTTAACTCACTAAACCAGTTAATGTTTGAGCTTTGAACATATTGACTGCTATTTAAGTGTTACATACTGTTAGATATGTAAATGAAAAAGACTGTGCTGGTTGTTCCAGGGAGTTACCTCATGGAGGGGAAAAGCTGACTTGGGTTTCCTGTGATATCCTTTACCTCTGATTGTGCAGGGTGCAAATTCAAAGCCGCCCTGTGTTATCTATGGACGGAGGCACATATGAAAAGGAAGAAGGCAGCTAGGCTAGGGCAGCTTGCCAATTGCTTAAAGCCTTTGCTAGAGACTAAAGGAAACCTGCGCCCATTTAGGCACTAGTACAGCCCCAGGGGCTTGCTTGGACTCATATGTAAAGAAGATGAAGGCAGCCGCATGGAAATGATTGCACACTTCTGCATGTCAGTCTGCATTAGCTCTTTAGGCCCTGGTTGTTGTGTTTGAATGCTAAGATCTTGTGCTTAATTCTCGGGATTTTCATTCTGTGGGTCTGTTGGTATAACACTTAACCCATCTGTTGAAACTAAACCATGAGGAAAGTGTCTTCTGCGCAAGAACGCTTGCAAAACCGGTCTCTTATTGAACTGCTCAGAGCCTGTATGTGACTTCCCTCTGATCACAAGGAAGGAGATGTCTCCAGTGGTCAGGCTTTGCTGCATTACCTCTGGGAAAGGTGTTTGCCTCTGTGATGACTGGTTTCATCATACGATAAATTCCTCATTCTCAGCTTGCTGTGTGCTGAAATTAAAAAAGGAGAGACAAACTCTAGTAGCAAAATAAATGTCAATTTTAAACCAGTGCAACCAAGCAAATTAGAACTGGGCATGCTTTCACTCTCAAATCTGCACTGTTCTGCCATTTCCTTTTCCTCTGCATGAAAAGATTTCTAGCTGTTTTGCCAGTCTCATCAGGACTGCTAGGTGCAGTACTGCCTGTGTAGTTGAGTGGTTGACTTCAGCAAACCGCATTTCTGGGCTAGGGGTTGTTTTTTCCTTTTAGAGCTTTTAACATGAAATATTCAACCACATCTGTGCACAGCACAATTGATACAGGTATCATGCTTCAGAGAACCGTGATGAAGGTGTCAGGTTGCGAGCACATTCTGTGTTTGTGGCTTCTGTGTGTTTGTGTATTTTCATGGAGATGGTAGCTACCTGAGCGTGACTTTGGGGAAAAATTTTGAGGAGAAATTTTGTTGTGGTTTCCTCCAGCAGAATTAGCTAGAGCCAAAAGGAGCATCTCTCCAGAGTTTCTTGAATAGAGTCTGAGGTGCTGCAGCCTACAAGGTAGTTTTTATGGATGCTCCAGACTGGCTGTCGCTGAAGAGGCAGGTCAGCGTTGTATTTGGTAAGAAGATCTAAGCTGGGATACACCAAGGAATTTATTTTGTTTCTATATTTTTTTGTACAGTACTGTGTTGCGCTTCTAGAATGGCCCATGCTTAAGAAGAAATGATCCTGTTGTACAAGGGATATTGAAGAGAAGTGGTTACTTTATTTCCCAAACATCATCATTTCTCTTAAGAGACTATTACATAGCATGGCACGAATTTTGCTTATATGAAACATATGGAGTCAGCAGACAAGTCTTACTGAACAAATTGGAGGGCAGCAATCCAAACTGATGTCTGTTGTCTACAGTCCTCCTTTTTCAGAGTTTTTGCTTAATTGCAAGCTTTCTATTTGGACTTAATTCTTTAGTTTCTCTTTCTTGGCAGAATATCTTGTCTCAAATTATTGCTGTCAACACGTCCTTAGCCCTTCCTGCTTCCCCCCATCCCCCTAAATTGTGTAGTACTGTCTGTGGTGCTTCAGATTGCTATAAAAAGGCCATTATGTTTGCAGTTGAAAGCAAAGCCTGCTGTGAATATAATATTTTATCAAAAAGATACAAGCATCTTCCTGTTAATATTATTACACTGACACACTGGTTTTATAAACATTTTAGTGCTCTCTGAAATGGTTGATATCTAGTGATTATGGCTCCATTAGGCGTAGTAACAGATGGTTAATATACAAGTACTTTTTATGTTGTCATCTATAGCAGAAATACTGAAATGAATGTTAAATTCTCATTTCTTCAATGGTAAGGCTGAGGAAGTTAGCAAACGGTATGGTGGAGGATCTCATATTAATGTGAGATTGTGTGACCAAGGAGGAAGTAAACTAATATCTAGGATGATGCAGAATAGACTGGAGAGGGATAATCAATCATGCTGGAGCAAGACAGTAGAGAGCACGGATACTGGAATGGATTGTAAGCCAGTGGAGCAAGACTACAATTAGGATGATCTTCGGATGGGTAGACTGCGCTATTCTGTTGGATTTCCAGGTTTTAGAAGAGGTGGCACTCCTGCCTGAGTTAGAGGGAGAGGCCTGGAAAGTCCTTGCCTTCTTTACCAGCCAAAACAGAGGTGGAATTAGGCCATGGACACCAGGTAACTTTGCCAAGGTCATACTGTGGAGCTGAAGCAGCAGCTTTGGCAAACATCTGCAGTTGCCCTATGCACCTGCATTCGTTTGTGGCTTCCATCATGGTTTTTTCAACAGGCATGATATGGAATTTGAGACCTCTGTGTCCCCACAAATGACTCTAAGAAGTCTAATTTAACACTGTCTGCAATCCTTAGCTTATTTTTTCTGGGATGCTTTTGTTGAGTTTTGTCTTGTTTGGGTTTTTTTCTGGGCATTTGAGAGTTGTGTATTTTTAAATTTTGCTCTGTCCATGCCTAGAGAGAAATTACCTTGCACTTCAGGGTTTTTTTCCTGCGAGATTCAGAGAGTTCAGTCTTGGGCTTCTGTTTTAGATGAGTAAGTTGGAGGGCTGACGTGGTTTTTTGCATAGTAATAAAAACAGGCTAATACTGTTAGACTTAAGTGCTACTGGGAAATAAAGCAATAAAGATTAGTTTGTTATTTAAGGTAATTCTGGCCACATCTTTGAGGGAGATTGGCTATTGCTAAGAGAAACTGCACAGTTACCTTTGCTTTAAATTTATTGCAGAATGAAAAATTAAAATATGATCTCACTCATTAAAATTAAGTAATTGATGTCATCATTCAATTAAAATATTTTTGGGAGCTTTTGGCAAGTCATTCCAGGTTGCCATTAAGACCTGACCAACCAAGCATCCTCAAATTGGAGGGAATGGGGGATAGTTCTCTGTTAAGTAACTGAAAGATGAGGGGACATCTCAACAAAATACCTAACTAGCAAACCCAACCAACCCTAAACTACTGTAAGGCAGTGCTACCAGTGGACTTCTCCTTCGTGGAGATTTCTGTCATGAGGTTAGTTAGAGTCAAAGCACAGTTCTGAAGCAGAGTTGAATATATTCAAGTGTAGGGTCCTGCACCTTGGAAGGAATAACCCCAAGCACCAGTACAGGTTAGGGGTTGACCTGCTGGGAAGCAGGGCTGTGGAGAAGGACCTGGGTGTTCTGGTGGACAACAAGCTCTCCATGACCAGCAGTGTGCCCTCGTGGCCAAGAAGACCAATAGTATCCTGGGGTGCATTAAGAAGAGCATGGCCAGCAGGTCAAGGGAGGTTATCCTCCCCCTCTGCCCTGGTGAGGCCACATCTGGAGTTCTGTGTCCAGTTCTGGGCTCCTCAGTTTAAGACAGACAGACAGACAAACTACTGGAGAGAGTCCAGTGGAGGGCTGCGAGGATGATGAGGGGACTGGAGCATCTCTCATATGAGGAAAGGCTGAGAGAGCTGGGTCTGTTTAGCCTGGAGAAGAGAAGACTGAGAGGGGATCTCATCAATACTTAAACGAATATCTAAAGGGTGGATGTCAAGAGGATGGGGCCAGACTCCTTTCAGTGGTCCCCAGCGACAGAACAAGGAGCAACAGGCACAAACTGGAACACAGGGAGTTCCATCTCAACATGAGGAACAACTTCTTCACTCTGAGGGTGACCGAGCACTGGGACAGGCTGCCCAGAGAGGTTGTGAAGTCTCATTCTCTGGAGATATTCAAAACCTGCCTGGACGTGATCCTGTGCAACCTGCTCTGGGTGATCCTGCTTTAGGAGGGAGTTGGACTAGATGATCTCCAGAGGTCCCTTCCAACCCTGACCAGTCTGGGATTCTGTGATACTCCTCTTAATGTGCTTATCACTCCAGGTACCTAGCTTGAAGATGAGTGTTCTGAGTATGCATCTGCATCAAAAGTGGGACTTCGAAGGGAGCGTCTGACTTTATCTTCAGCACAAGTTTTTCTCATCATGCTGAACATAACTGTAAGGCCAATGCAGTATTGATAATCTTTTGTCTCGGCTTTTCATTAGCTGGCATTAAAACAATTAACTGTTGTTACTAGTTTACTGTGAATACATTTTGCTGGTTGTTGCTTTTTCAGACAGCTTGCAGTTCCCAACCTCTACAGCTAGAACTTGGGGTTTTTTCTGTATTATTCGTAATTCCATCTAGGCATCACTGTTTGCAAGAAATCTTTCATCTCTAGCTCTGGGCTATACAGAACTGGAGTGGCAAAGGAGACTTGTGTTTTTGTGCTGGCTTCATCATTTTCAGAATATTAATATTTAATTTAGGCTTTTTAAAGCTTTTAGCAGATTTGTCAGGCTTTCTTCCCTGTGGTAGTGTATGTGAGGACAACTTGAGAGAGCATTCTGATTAACTTACAATATGGAAAGTGGTTTTATTTATTTTGATTTATGACTGAAATACTTTGAAGAAGCTCATCCTGTTCTGTAAGTAACTTTGCCATAAACTTAACCATAAAATAGATCCAGCAGTTTTTCCTTTTCTCTGGCTGAGTCCAGCCAAGCAAATACTGTATCTCATCCAAGTAACACTTTTTCTTGCCCATAAAAAACAGTCTGTATTGCCACTCTCCAGTGAAAAACATGGATGCAGTCAGCTGTGCTGTGTGGGGAGTAGCAGGTTTCTGCTGTGTACTCTGCCACTGCTTGTTCCCAATACAGAGTGAGACACTGATGCTGAACTTCTGAATCTCAGAGTGATTTGGCCATGACAGAAGTCATTCCGTTCGCAGCTTGAGCCCTGTGTTGCTTTCCTGCAAGCAAGCAGTGCCAACATGAGTGTTTTGGTGACAAGGAAGTGTTCAACTTTCGCTTGGTTAGGGCTGAAATGTAGATATTTACACTGCTGTTACGTGTTTAGAAGTTCATATAAATGATATTTCATAATTTTTGACCCATTTCTATGATAAATTTGATCTTGGAGAGATTGCAGCTTGTTAGCACAAATACGGCGTGAAATTTTTACATGTTGTGAGAAATGAAGTTTCTTCTCTTGCAAATTCAAGGTACTTTGTTCAAGTGAAGAGCACATGACATGGGGGCAGATCTGGTGCAGGTAGATTGCCTTTCAGTGCATGAGATAATTCGGCCTGAAAAACATTTGGAAACAGTTTAGAGATCGATTGGTTGGGTGGTGTTTTTTTTCCCTCTGACTGTGCAGCTGCCTTCAGTACACAAGCTCCCAGTTGTTTTGCGTTGTGCTAAGTTCTTGATTAGGCCTGCGCAGGAGTTTATGCTTTTCAGCTGACAGCCCTCTGAGCTGTGACCGACTCCCACTTCCAGCCTCCTGAAATCTGGTGTTCATGATTCAAGATGGAAACAACAAAGGGGAAACGCAGTCTGCGTTCTGGCCTCTGCCAGAGGCCGTTTTTGTTTACCAGTTAATGTTTCTTTCCAGTTGGCTAGTGTTTGCTGGGTCAGTCGATCTGTTGTTTAAAAGAATTTGTTTATGGCTAACTCTGTTGATACTTTAATGCTGAATTTACCAACAGGAGTTTTTCATTTACGTGCTGAAATCCGTGTCATTTCTAGAGGAACGTGTTTGTGTTTCTTCCCTTTTTATCATAAATAAACCACAATGAGTTTATTTCCACTGTATCAAATGTCTCTGGCCTTTGTGGGAACTGAGCACAGAAGCATCAAAATCAAATAGAACAATTTGGAGAGTAATTGTATTTAGGTGTTTGCTTATCCAGCAAAGCAGTATTTGCTTGCTGTTCCAATACGCCAGGTGCCAGATGTAAAACACGCTTCCTTTTTCATTGATATTCAGCTCTTGTGTGTAGTTAGAGGGCTGACTCATTAATATTACAAGTGTCATACGTATTGTGTTAGGGCCAGTCCCTATTTTGCAGTCCTCTAAAGCAGAGACAGTGTTGTTGGAAGCTGTCCAATTTGTTCTTCACGAGGCTTCTGTCAGTGAGATTATTAGGCTTTAATCTGTCTCGTGGTGATAGCTTTGCTTTTCCAGAAGGGAGTGACTTTTGCGTGCGGATCAGACCACGCCGGGACTGGTCGTTGGCCTGTTGAGAGGATGCCTGCTGTAACGAGAAGAGCTTACCTTTCGGAGAGGAGCGAGCACACTCAGATTTCTTGAGCAACTGGGAATACTAAAGCAGCTTTACAGAAATACTGGCCTGGGTAGAGCGGGGCTAGGGAGGAATTCAGATGAGATGTTTTCTCAGCCTCTCTATCTAGACTGCTTTGGAGATTGTAGTTATTGTGCAAACAAAGCAGCAATTGTCCAAAGCTTTGTGTCATCCTCTGTTTTTTTGTTTTATTGAGAGCCTCAATTCTCCACTCACAGAGAATTTCAAGCAAGGTGTTTTGGAGTCGTTTGCTGTGATTACTCCGCTGATATCTTCTGCTTTATTTTTTGCTGATGAAAAATTAACAAGATAGAAATTTTCTCATGTAGAGTTTGATTATGTGAATGTTTGATGAGAAAATGTGATCTCAGAAGCAGCTTTTTAACAAGGTTGCAGTGACAAATTTTGTAATAAACACGCAGTATTTTGGAAGCAAATATGTTCTGTATTAATTTGCTGTCAAAGACTGAAGCTTTCAAACTAAATCACATCTGTAACTGCAGTATCTTTTTTCGTAAGCTTTTGTTCATTTTGTTTGCATTCTTTTTGTCGAGTTGCTGACTGTGTGCTCTTAAATAATCCTACTGATTTCTCCATACTTCCTTCCCTCTACTAGAAGGACATTTGAGAATTCAGTTTATTTAAATTGGAAAAGAAGATGCTGCACCCTTAGAGAGGCCACAATAGGAAAATTCGCTGTGGTTTTGGATACGGCTTGTTGAATAAAATCCTTCTTTCTTTTAAGCCTGTTTGTTTAGGTTCAAGGTCCACTGGTGTCAATGTAGAAAGGGTGTTTGTCCTCATAGTTTTGAGAAGATAATGACAGTGTGACGTACTGATAAAAGGCAAGAAAAATACATGTGTTAGGGTCTTGCCATTTTGGAATGACAGAAACATCTGTCTGATCTTGCGATACCCTGCATAACAAGGCCAGCAAATTGAGATTGCCTGTTCCTTCTCTTCATGATATTAGCATGACTTTTCTACTTAAAGGCAGACAGATCGAGGGCCACTTTGTACTAAAAATTGAATGTTTTTTTTTTAAAGAGCTGTTAGTGTGCAGAATTAGAAAGGAGGAATCGATGTGCTGGAAGAGGTGTGTGTTTTCCATTGAAGTAGCTAAGTTCAGTAACTTTATGGAGCATTTGCAACGTGCAGCTGGATTGTTGAGCTGTGCTATGAGGCTTCTCATGTTTGCTGCTATAGTGCGTTTTGCCCATTATTTTGATCTTCCACGCAGCTTAAAGGCTTTCACTTAAGAAGGATCTTGCCACATCCTGCTATCCAGCCTCTGAACAAAGTGCTTCTGAAGCAGACGTTGACTCTTCTTTAGCATGCCGAAAGAGCCCTGAACAGAAGTCGTTCCTTGCATGATCTTTCTTGTAAAGAGCATTGCAGCTGACAGAATAATGGCTTTTCTTAGGCTTGCTGGTGACATGCCAGCATGGTTTCCTTAGCAGTGAAATTCCTCAAGAAGCCATGGTTGCTGATGTAAACATAACTGAAAGCTTAACACAGCCTGTACTGAGCTCGAGGCCTGAAATCTGCTTCTTATGCCATGCTGCACAGTGCATTTTCCTTCTGCTCTTTCTATTTAAATCTGGTTTCCCAAGCTTGTAACCAACTTGAATGGGTGGTACTCTTCAGAAAAGATGGCCTGGCCTCTGTGTAGAGGAGCCTGTACAGAGCCCTGGGCTTGTACACAGCAAGGATCGCTCTGTGGGGCAGCCCCGTTAACTTGAGCATAGTTCTGGTTTTGTAGAACTGTGTTTGGGTGGAGGTGGGGTTATTTTAAATTTCTCTGTGTTAAATAACCTTAAACCTGCTCTGCAAAGTGCTTTAGTTCCCACTAGTCAGGCTTAAAAGAAATGAATAGGAAACCCAAGAGCAGTTTCATAGCTGCTGACTGAGTCTGCCTCCTGTCTTTTCGTCAGGTATGCTTCTGGAATTTGGTGGGAGTTTCTGCAAGTCAAATTACTAGTGTTGCACACTAATTTGAGGCTGGGTAAAAAATTAATAATTGTATTGCTTTAACTTTTAAGTAGCGGAATCCTACTGTGCTGACTAATACTGTTTAATAGTAACTATCCCAGAGTTGTTAATGCTGTAAAATGACTGTGGTTTGTGTTTCAGATTTCAGTGCTTTGGGAGAAACAATGTATTTTGCTCATGCTCTGCTGCTTTTTTCTGTGAAATGGGAGTGACAGCCTTATGAATACACACTTGGTACTACCTCTTTGGGAAAGCCAGGGTAGGAGGCATGTGGGAAGACATGTCATGATAGATGTCTCACCTCTAGTTTTAAAAAATTCATTCTTACAATTTACTTTTTTTTTATTGACTTTTGTTTGGGGAGTGATCTTTTAAGTGCTAATGCTTTCATCAAGATATCTATCTTTGTTTTACCATGCATAATCATTGAGCTCATCGCACTATGATTTGAAATAGCATTTTCCCATCTGGAGACATGTAATTATTGTGCTACCGTGCAGTATGACATGCCAGCTAGGTTAGTGCTCTGTTAACTCTGTGTTTAAAGGAAGGTCAGAGTTGCATTTCCATACTCGAATACTTTGTGGGAGAAGCACTGCGTTTGATCAATAGATAAGGGAATAATTGCTCTTAACTTCTTTCTTCTCTCATTCTTACATCTTATTCAAGAATGTAGAATTTAATTACAAAAAGTAACTTCAGGTACAGTTGGACTGAAATAGGCTGCATATCCAAACTGCTTTTCGGGATGGTTTGGCAAGGTATTGCTATGGTGTCAGATTTGGAGGAGGGTTACCAGCAAGGAATACCTGTGGCAGTTGGCTTATGTTAGAAAAATTGAAGCCTGTTTCAAGAGAATTACTAAACATTGGCACCTGAGAGCCATGAAGGGGTAGGTGATAGGAATTGCGTACAGGATTAAAACCCATAGTAGGTTCTATTTTAATCTTATCGCAAGCAGTTCCACCGTAGTAATATTCTGTGTGGCCACGTTAGCTGCTGAACAAAAAGCTGCAAAAATATGATCAGGTTTTTGTGTGAGAGCGCCGAGAGGAAAACAGCCCTGGCGAGGGCCCGTCCTTCCCTGGAACCGAGGGTGCGGAATAAATGCCAGGGACTGTCTGGTTTCATTGAATACCTCGGACTGGAAGTGGTGGTGTTGTGATGGCTGCGGGTGGGGTAAAAGCTTCGTACATCTGACTTTAATCAATCACCACGTTTGTCAGAGCCCCCAGATCATCACTGCTTGCTCTTTACTGCAGGTTGTGTAGGTTTAGCTTTCTGATTGTGGGTGGCTGTCAGCATGAGTCTTCAGTATTTTGCAGCAAGATACAGAGTTCTTCTCGGGTGCCTGCAGGTTTTTGTTTTTATTCCTGTGCTAAAACCGGACTTGATTTGGAAAAATCATCTGTCCACACTGGTCTATCTTGTGGAGAAAGTGCATGCTGTTTAGAATAGGCAAAAAGTTTACGTGTGTGTAATCCTTTGTAGTTGGGCTGGACGGGCAACTCCTAGGAGAAGGTTATCAGCACTCACTGTTCTAATAATTCAGTTTCTACCTTAAGGAAGAGAATGATGTACCTACTGAATAAGTGCTGAATCACAGGGTTGTTACTCTTGCATAAAGTTTAGTCATTTCCTGGGAAACTTTTTCAGTCTGGCAGTGGAGGGCTAGGTCTCTGTGTTTGTGCTGAGGATTAAACACGGGTGGATTTCTGCTGGTGTCTGTGACCAGGAGGTTAGTCAGAAAAGAGTATTATTCAGGGCAGAATCACTTCACCTGGGTTTTTTAAACACACTGTGAGTTGTCTTGCTTTACTCAGCTCAGACTGTGAGTATAGCTACTTCTTGCATACGTGTATGTGACACTTTCTGTTTCTCCTCGTTTAAATGCGTTGTTCTGATGCAGAGCTAGTATTATAAACACTGCGCTCCTATATCTATATCCACATTCTTCTCATTGACTACTTATTAAAAATAGATGAAAATGTTTCTTTTTAATAGATTTTGTAAAATCCTATTTGTGACGAAGCCTTGGTTTTGTGCCCTTTATAGCATTCAGAAGGGAAAATGCATTTTTTCCCCATGACAAGTTGTAGCTATTTAAAAGATTATTTTTTTTTCCCAGGATGGGGTTACATGCAAGATTTATTATTTGTATATGGGATTAAACTATTTACGTGCGTATGTTGGCTTTATGGGTAACATGTAAAATTTAAATGGCTGCACTTTGCAACAGAATATCTTGTATAAAGCTGACTTCAGTGATTGTATTTTGCAGATGTTTGTTAGCAGCAGTGAGCAGAGCCTGTATTTAGTAGGGTTATCAGGGTGAACAGAATTTAACGATGTATTTAAAGATTTTAAGGGGTTATCTTCCAAGAGGTTTTGGAACCTTTTTAAAAACATTTTACCTTTTGTAAAGGTAGATGTTACCTGTGCATCAGTATCATGAGTTGAGTTGCTGATGCACAAGTGCATCGTGCATCCTTTTGCCAGAGGAAAGGATCTGAAAGGCACAGTAGCTCTGGCCTTCTAGTTCTGACATACAGGTGAACTAGAGGTATAGCTTGAAGTTTGGCTTCGTGGTCATTTGAGCAACTTACCTGGGGAAATCCTTTAAAGAAACTAACTGCTGAGAATGCTAGGGTCGCATTGATGCTGTGTAAACCGTGCACGCAGTCACGTGTGAGAATGATTCTTCTTGCAGCAGACATGAGAACAACAAAAGTGTAGTACGCTTACAAGAGGCTCTTTTATTTACAGTGGTAAGCTTCCAAGCATTTCTCAGCGTCCCAGACTTGCGAAGCTTTTGAGAACTCATTTTGCTGACCCTGCATAGTGCTGTTTTCAGCAGAAGTGGTAATGATAAGTTACCATATGTGCCTTTTTTATTTTTTTGTGGGGAACAGAGGGTCTTCGGTTGAAGTTGCTCTGGTGAGACCTCCTTTGCGTTGGTCACCCCCTGCCCACGCACACAAAGAAAACGGAACTCTGTCCTTAGCTCACCCAGTTTGGTGATGCATCACATATGGCATCTAAGATTACTACTTGTAATACATGGGCCCAGACGGGTGAATCAAGGACAGTGGATCATCTGGAGCTCTGAAACGCTGCCGTAAGATAAAGAGATTCTTCAGTACAGTTTCAGTAGTTGGATTTATTGTTTAAAGGTAAAACAACAAAAAAATTACTGCATGCCTCAAGTCTTCTTAAGTGACCTGTGGTAAGGTGCGCCTTGTGACCTTAAATGACACAGACCCAGACCTCTGCACTGTGGAAGTCTGGCAACGGCCATGTACGCAGGGTAGACCATGCCACAAAATCCTAATCTTGAACTGCATTCTTTTGAAATAATAAATGTTGATATTAAAATAGTTTTAATTTGGTAAAGCAACATTCATAAGCCTTTAGAAAAGATTTTTTGAAACTGTGGAACAGAGTCCCCACAGTGCTGGAGCCAAGTAGACTTGTACTGTGTATATAAATTAATCTGGAGCTGATCTGTCTGTGAAACTTTTAGTGCTGAAACTGTAGCAGTATAATGCTTGTGCTTAACAAACAGAGCTTTGTAAGACTTGCTGTTTTTTTCAGTAGCCTATTCATGTTCTTAATGGGAACAGAATGGTGCTGTTAAAGGGAAACTGCAAAGCACAAACCGGTTCTGTTTGTTTTTCTTACTGTTTGGTTTTGATTTTGGTCTTTGTGGGGGTTTTTTTTGGGGGGGCTGTGACATATGGAGTGAGTAAGGCTATTTTTTTCAAGAAATCAGTGACTTTTTTCTGGAAGGCTGTATGATTTTGCAGACCTTGGTATTGTCTTCAAGTAAAAAACCTGATACACAGCTTCACCAGAAGGAAGGAGGAGGGAGTCTTTGAAGCTGCATCATCATTTGGCCTCAAACAGAAGGAGGCAATTGTCTAAACTTGTTTCAAACATAGTTTTTGTGCTGAAGTTATAGCCAAAGAGTGTTAGGAGTGCAAGACCATTTAACAGGTATAGTCTGTTTGAACACACAGCCTTAGAAAAAAGATTTAAGTATTGTCTTCTGGGTTGCTGAAGCCTGCGGTTGAGGACGTCCTAACTTTAAGCTTTGGTCAAACTATCAGGAGTGGGGGGGTCTAGAAGTTTCCAGTCCTCCAGGAAACGGAAGAAGGATGATATCTAGCTGCAAAATAAATAAATGAGTGGCAACGTTTCTTGCTGAAGTGATTGCTTTGATATCTGTTTTCTACCTGGGCCAAAACTGAGAGTCTTAAGTGCTGAAGTGCATACCTTCCTCACTTTGGATTTCTCAAACATGCCACCTAGCACTTCCAGACACACTTGAAAGACTTTATCTGGAAGTGGCATGCACCAAAAGAACATTTTGGACTTTCAGCTACGCTTCTGGGTTCCAGTATCTCCAGTTTGGTGTCTACTTCTGGTCAAAGGCAGGAAATCCAAAATCAAGCTCTGCAAAACCAGGCTTTGTAAGTTTGAGATGATAAAACTACAGGGAGACATTGCCTGTCAGATGTGCCTGGAGATCAAGCAGGGGAGTAGGCAAGAAAGGCAAAGTCATCAAGGTCGTTTCCAGAGGTGAGACCTGAAAAGCAGATGCAGTGGTGATAATAGAATTTATGTCCTCATTTTTGTTATAATCTTGTTACAATACTTGCTGTTAAATAGGGTAGCTATCTGTTTGGGGGCCAATGGATGTACCAGAAGCATTTCCATGATTCTCTGTTAGCATAAACTGCTAGAAACATTGACTTTTTTTTAAAGCCTACAAACATTTTTTAAAAATGCATACAACCTGCTTTCAAATTTGAATCTTTTGCTTGCTACAGTCACGTGTTTGAAGGCTTTGTTGGGGAGATGCTGTGCACTACGTGATCATTTTCCTTAATTTCTCCACTGTAGTAATTATGGTTTTGTTAGACAGTAAATGATTCAGTGTTCTCGTTCCATGGGGGGAAGGGGAGTAAGGATGTTGAAAGAGGAGTATTGTCTGAGCTAGCAGGATTAGCTGGTGTTACCACCTTGCACTGATTGAGCACCACTGTTTAGAATAGATCATCAACTCTAATTGCTAAAAAGCAGCCTGGCGTCACAGGGTGGTGAGAGTCCTGAAGTTTCAGGCTTCTCTATTGCATGATTTGAATATAGGTGTAACATCTAGGCTGATCAGTTGTAGTTCACTGGACTTCCTTCTGCCCTGTGTAAGCCCATATCCCTCTGTTTTCCGTCATCGCCAAGGTCATCTTTTCTCCTGCACTGTCAGAACATCCAGATTGGATTTGCGTGATGAGGATGAATTCTAATTTCCTCTCAAGAAATTTGGAGAATCATATGAAAAAGGAATCTCGGAAGCAATTTTTGCATTTTTCTAGGGAATTCTGTTTCTCAAATGTGTGCTTATTTAATCACAAACAAGCAGGGCCCCTTGGATTTCATCATGGAGGTGTCTGCCATCAGGATTATTGTCTAGGTGTTCCAAGTGAGGAGAAATTGTTGTTTCTTGATTTAACTTGTCTTGTTTCTGCAAACCATAAATCTAGAGTTATTTCCTACTCTGAATCCACAGAAGGGCATCTCTTGTGTATTTGCAAGACCTGCTGTGTCTCGAAAAGTAGGATTTCTTTAAATTCTTCTTTTAAAACTGTCAGAAGAGGGAAAAGATTAAATGGAGGGAGGAGAGGCTTGAAAGAGGGGAACAGTATTGTGATATATAGTAACATGAGGAATTACTGAAGCAATGCGATACCAGCACCAGCGGTCTGCCAGAAAACCTGTTCTGTGAAGCTGGCTGGAGCTGGTCCATCAAATGCTCTGCAAATGAGCAGGAAAACGGAGCTGGTGGCTCTGCAGGAGAAAATGTCTCGTGCATTGGGATGAGTTAACCTTTGTGAGTAGTGCAGGTGGTAGCAGAGCTTTGCACTGGTTGGGGTAGAAAAACTGTGAGTTTGGGTAGTGTAGTGAGGAAACTGGTAGTGTGTGGAGCTGATGCACTGGGTTGTAGTGGTGGTGGGCTGTGTTTACACGTCACTCTGCTCTGATGTACTGGTTATCTGTGGAAGGTGAAGCCTGAGCTGATGGCTGCTGTCACTGCAGCAGAGGTGTAGAGGAAGGAGAGTCTGTTCCTCCTCCACATCAGTGATCAGCAGCTTAGCTCACACTCACGTGTCCTTTAAAAAACCAAACCAAACACCCAAACACTAAAGATTCCCAACATAGCATTTTGAGACACTAGGAAAGACTGCGACATAGAAAAATCTTAGTTGGATATGGCGAAAGGGTCTTGACTGAAAAGAAACTGAAGCTTTGCTTTCTTTTGACAAGACTCCCATTTCCTTAGCAGGGCCTCCTCAGCATGTGGAGGCACAACCACGGCTAGCCTAGGCTATAGATAAATATAGACTACAGCCGAACAGAAACAGTTGTAGCTGGGAGAGGGCCAAAAGAATGTCTCAGCAGTGAGTGTTTTTGTTTGTAATTTATTTCCTAGGAGTGAACAAACACTAGCACCATTTTAAAGCTAAATTGTCAGCTCTCATTTGCTTTGCTAATGCTTTCTTTGTAGTGCTGTGTCTTGCATCTGTGTAGAGAGGGGTTGTGGTTCTTGGGTTGTTTTTCCAGCTCTCTGGAAGAATTTAGCACACCAAATGTCACAAAGTGTTTAATTTATGGAAGCGGGATTGACGATTTACCAGGTTTATGTAGTAGGAATGAATGGTTCTTGAGATTGCAGTCCTATTGTCTTGGTTCTCTTCCTGTTGCAGTAATTTATGATATTCGGTGAGGAAGTCCGCATTGATGTTCGGATCTAGCCATTTCCATTTCCTGCAGATCAGCAGAAAAGGAACAGGGTGAAAGAAAATTTCTCTCTTAGTGAATCTTTGGTTTCTGTCTCAGTGGATTGATACCAAATTTGGACTCTATATGACCAGATGGAAGAGGCTCTATACAATAAATTCATTCCTCTCGTGCAGCATATTAAAGGGATGCTTGCTTCCAAGACCTGAGATGTCAATTTGGGCATAACTATTGTGGTTGTAGTAATCGGATCATAATTTTATTGAGATGACTTTACACCTGTCACCCGTGCCTACGCACAAGCTTTTTTTTTCCAAGAGCCTTAGTCCCAGTGTCTTGCTGGAGCTTTATTTCAGATAATAGTCTTCTGTTCCTAACCTGCATGGATGACCATCCTTAAATAAAGAACTCTAATTTATCTATTTCTCTTAACCTTTTCAGTCCTTATTGCCTAGTTCCACTTCAGTAGGGCTAGTCTAAAAATTTAAGTGTTGTGCTTTCTAATCCTGTAGGCAGGTGCTTGAGACTGTCCACCTGTTTGTCAAAATAGTGGAATTATTATTTTTATTATTACAAACTCTACCTGGAAATTCAGCAGTGGGAAGACACAGTGCTGCAGGGAAGTCCCAGGGATTTATCACCCTTGTTTCTGTTGCTTGAATTTTGCCAGTTGGAACTTTCCTGCTCTTGCCAAATAGCATTAGGCTTTTTATTTTTTTCATTAGTTTATGCTCAGAGAATCCTTTTTTCAAGCAATAACGTAAATGATCTGTATCACATGGTAGTTAAGGTTGCAAATAGTGTTTTGGCCTGAGTTACCTTCTTGTTTTTCAGTAGTATCTCACTTCAGCTTCAAACTTCCAAATGCAAACCTGTGAACCGTAAGCCTTGCGTTCGTGTGAGGATAGATCTGTTTTACTGGTAGGATATTAGTATGAAGGAAGTGATTAGAGAGAATTCTTTGCTTCCCAGTACGTCAAACAGAATGTGATGCTCCTGGTACTTAAATTGAGAGTGCTGGTATTAGTAACGTACTGGTATTCCTCAGTAATTCCAACAATTTTGTGGCACATGTTTCATTACATATAGTGTGTAACCACCGATGTCAAGAGTCTAATTAAATCTTGTGGAGAAATTAATCACTAAATAACAAGCTACAAACAAATCTGTGGGTTGGCTTATAAGGAAAAATCCCTCCCTCTTTCTGCACAGGTTTGTTTTTCCTGAAGTGGCAGTCACCCTGGTCTATTTGCTACCCAAATGAACAAACGTGGGGAATTAA
This sequence comes from Grus americana, assembly GCF_028858705.1. Classification (NCBI taxonomy): domain Eukaryota; kingdom Metazoa; phylum Chordata; class Aves; order Gruiformes; family Gruidae; genus Grus; species Grus americana. The sequence continues at coordinate 2,465,972 of NC_072882.1, forward strand.
AACTGCCTCTGAAAACGGAGAGGCAAATCTCAGAAAAGCTGGCGGATTTTTTAGCTTATGCAGTTGATCAAAATATTATCCTTTTGGCATGTACTCTTTGTATAGCTCTTTTTTTGAAGGTGTACTTTTCTTACACATACCTTTCTTGTGAGCTGGATTAATTTGACTGAGCCATATATTGCAGTCAAGCATTAAAATTAATGCTTTGGTTGGCATTTCAGTGCTTCGTGGACATTCTAATTTTCATTGCTGGATTTGTTTGGACTTGTTGGGGCCTGAGTCAAGCATAGTGTAAGAGGAGTGAGATAAAATTTCGTGTGCAAATGCACACCCTCCAGTAAGCAGCACAAGTACCCATTTCAGCTTCACAACTTTTCGTCGGTGTCTCAAATGACACTGACATTTGACTGTCCAGCACAAAGGAGTGAAGTCCATTCCCTCCTCAAGCATTTCAGGACTGTAAAATCACCTTTATAACCAAAATGGCCAGTTAGCTGGAATGTTTTAGCAGAGACACCGATTGTGTTGGGAGGCTTAGAGCTTAAACCCTTTAATCACCTTTTCTGATGTGGCCCTCCAGATCAGGCTGGAAGTGTCTGGCAGAAGGATGCTGTAAGGCAGCAAATGCAGCGGCCTGTGCTGCTCAGTGTCTAATACTCTGTTGCCTTGCAATAATCAGGCTCTCGGCAAAGAAAACATGCTGTTTGTGATCACTGGTTTCTTGTTGTGATACAAATATGGGCTTAACTTTAGCTTGAGAAGTAATACCAAATAATTCTGTTTTCTTATTGCTATGTGTTTGATCACTTCCAATCTTTTGGCCCCAAGAGATAAGAGGTTACAAGTGCAGGTCAGGCTACAAAAAGGCTTGAAATGCTGCAGGGCTTTTTGTTTTAATCCCTTCAAGGTTTCAGTCTTTCTTGTGGTTCTGATGTAATGTGAGAAGTTAAAACAAAAGACAGCAGCCAGATGGTACATCTCCAGGATCAGACAGATTAGTTTTTTAAAAAAGAGAAAAGTTTACTAATACTTATTCTCTTCTGGAGTTTTTGCTTCTGTGGAGCTCAAACATCTATCTTCTGCATGCTTCTGCCAGTAGGCAAACAGTGGAGTTACAGCTACTACTGTGTTAAAAAATCCACAACCCCCAGCTTGCTTTCACTGAATATCAAATAGACGTGATTAAATGTCTGATTTTCTGGATCATAGGGTGTGCTTGCTGGGCAGTAGTCTGGAATTTGACTCTGTTCATCCTTGCCTCAGTTTTCGGAAGTGCTCTGAACAGCTCCTGCAGTGGGCTCACTTTATTACTAAGAGCTGTTCTCAATTTGATTAGTTTAAGACAAGGGTCTAAATTTGCACTTTCCCTGTTGTTTGGGAATTATTCCATTTTGTTAGCCTAAGTTAGCTTTGTGGTTACAGAATATTTTCATGCACTCCCAAGTTTGCCTTTTTAGGTTTTCATTGCTTTGATATTCCATTTAGATAGCTGTTCTGATTCAAATTATTGCATTTAAATAGTGTATAGTGTATATCTCTGATCCCAAGGGAAACTACAGAAGTTCTAGAATATGGAGGCTTTGAAATCATAAAGTACTTGCATTTTTTGGTCTCAGATTTTCTTCAGCAAATGCATTGCTGTGTTCAAGTGAAACCTTCATGTCACTGAAAAGAAAAGCAAACAGACCTCAAACTGAAAAATGAGGACCTGATTAAATGAGTTTTCTTTCCTTGGTTTTAGGGGACATCACACAAAAGGGGTATGAGAAGAAGAGAGCAAAGCTTCTGGCTCCATATGTTCCACAAACCCAAGGTAGGTACTTGTTTCAGCTGGCATAAGGATTTGGCATAGCTTTGACATTAAAGGGATCTTCATTTGCCAACTCTGAACTATTCTGTTTCATACATGTTTCCTCAGCTATCTAATCACAGAACCATGGAACACTTTGGGTTGGAAGGGACTTCAAAGCCCATTTAGCTCCACCCCCCTGCCATGGGCAGGGACACCCTCTACCAGCCCAGGTTGCCCAAAGCCCCATCCAACCTGGCCTTGAACACTGCCAGGGAGCCAGGGGCAGCCACAGCTTCTCTGGGCAACCTATGCCAGGGCCTCAGCACCCTCACAGGGAAGGATTTCTGCCTCAGATCCCATCTCCATCTCCCCTCCTGCAGCTTCAGGCCATTCCCCTTGGCCTGTCACTCCCTGCCCTTGGCACCAGCCCCTCTCCAGCTTTCCTGGAGCCCCTGCAGGGACTGGAAGGGGCTCTAAGGTCTCCCCGCAGCCTTCTCTTCTCCAGGCTGAACCAGCCCAACTCTCTCAGCCTGAGGTCTCCAGAGCAGAGGTGCTCCAGCCCTCGCATCATCTCCATGGCCTCCTCTGGACTCGCTCCAACAGCTCCATGTCTGTCTTATGTTGGAGGCCCCAGAGCTGAATGCAGTACTCTTAGAATTACACTGTGGAGGTTGCATGGATGCCATGAAGTCATGGGCAGTATTTTGCCTCTAGTTCAGTTGTTTATGTTGAACTCCAGGGATTCCTGGTAGTTCCGGAGCAGGTTGGTGGGTCTCTGTAGAGACTGTGTATTTCAACACTTCGAAAGCCCTGTCTTTATCTCCCACATACATAAATCACGTCCTACTCCCTTGTCAGCTGAGAACTCAAGGGCTTTGAATTGATCATGAGGTGTGAGAATCATTCTTGAAACATTCTTAAAAATGGCCTAACTGCAGAGTTTGTACTGCATCCTTCTTTCAGCCACCTTAATTCCTTGTTGGAGAAACACGAGAATTTTCATAATTTGTTGGTTTATTTTACCAGAGTAGCTGAATTCATGTACTTTGTTTACATCTGTTTCTTTTGGTTCAAAGATCCTTAGCAGTAGAGCTGATTGTATGTAGGATAATTATATATAATTGTAAACTGAAAGACATGGCTGAAAGTATGCCCAATAATTATTATGGGGATGCTTACCCAAAATAATTGCGCTACTGATATGCTGAGATGCTTAACCATTAAAAACTAATGTGGCTGGCTCTTAGCAGCTTGGGGAATGAATGGGTATGACAGGCAGTCATGACTGGACTTACTGTAATTTACTGAGACTGAAGTACTGCCAAAAAAAATTTAAAAGAGTGAAGGCTAAAAGTGCATTTATTGACCATCAGCACTGCGTTCACTGGGGAAAGATCATATAGGGGTTTTTCTGCTGAAATTACAGCAGTTCACTTCAGGCAATTGCTTGAGGAGCACAAAAGGACTCTGCTGCTGTCAGGTGGTAGCTTCTAGATTCTGCCACTTCAAAACACTTGATGGTTGCATTCCTGCTCTCCTCCATCCCAGTTGTTTCTCAAGTTCTTTTTGTTTGCATATTCAACAAAAGTTGGTGCCCGTTCTCTTGTGAGAGACTTTGAGTGCCACAGTGGGTGCTTTATATACATAAGAACAGTGTATTCTGCCTGAGCCAACATGCTGAAGGTGGCAAGGCAAGCAGAAATTGGTTTTTTAGTCTTCAACTTTGAGATTTTGTTACAAACAGCACTCTGAGTACTGAGTACCTGAACCACTATGTGATAGGAGTCTCTGAAGACTCGGTTGTTGCCTTTGATTCAAATCTCTTTCTGTTATTTAAAGAAACCCAAAAGTAATACACATGACTAATCCCTCTTTATGGTCTTTATAAGTAGGTATTTGTTAAGCAGGTTTTACAGTCTCTCAGTCCAATGTGTATACCAGTGGGGATCTTGAGCCTTAGAAGGAAATGTGGGCTTCTTTCCGATGTTTAGGTGCTTTCTTGGCAGACTCGCTTTTGTCCTGGAGTCCAGCGGAGGCTGAAGGTCTCTGCGAGTTGCTTTTCAACTTCCAATATGATCTTGTGCCCCTCATGCCTGGTGTTGTGCACGCATGTTTGGTTTGTTTCAGAAAATGTTGTTTAATTAGGAGGGGGAAAAAAAAAAGTGTTTGGCAAGACTGTCTGTGGCACTGCTATTTTAATTGTCGTGCTTTTCAAGGCTGCAGAACGAGCCGGAGTTCAGGAAGACATACAGGCTGATAGGAGGTCACCAATTCAGATAGCATTTTGACTGCCGTTCTGGCTCAGCCCTCCAGCTTTTTATATATCTTATATCCAGCTGCCCCTATATCTGGGAATTTCCTGTTGCAAAAATCCTATTGAAGTCATGCATGAGGGATTCAGAATCAGGTCACCTTGTTAATGAGAAGAAAATTAATTTAGTCCACAACAACAACAAAAAATATTTACTGCTGGCATTTAGTGCATTACATTTCTCAAAGCACCTTCCTGATGTTAGCTAATGTATTGTCTCCATTTCATAGATGTGAAATGAGATGAAGGTAGGTATGGTGACATGTCAGGGCATGTCAGCGTTACAATTTGGGAGATTCTTATTGCTAAATCTGTGCTCTGTTCACATTGCCTCTGGGAGCTTGCCTCATTATTTTAGAGTTAAGGCAACAATGTTAATTACCTAAAGATACATGTTTTCCTGGTGCAACATCCATTTTTGTAAATGGAACTTACTGAGGTGATGGAGCTGGGATACCAGAGTTGTTGCTCCTGTGTTACGTGCTGGCTGCTGCACAAGAAGGATTTGAAGAAGATATTTTGAGCAGCTTCCTAGGTTGTGCATGTTAAGTAATGCTGCTGATTTCACTGTTGCCCGGACCAAACCAGGGAGGACAGGCGTGCTTATTTCATGTTACACTACTGCCTAACCACCTGCGAAAATAAAGGCCGCCCTGCTGTCATCTCATTCTTACGTCTTTCCAAATGTGTGTAACTAGCTAAACCACAAGCTCCCTTCTGAAACAGACTGGGGTCTCGGGGCTTTGAGATGTTGCTTTTGCTGGAGTAACACTGACTTTTTTTAATAACCCCAGAGTTACTTGTGAGGACCGAATATTTTTATGCCTATTTTAAAAGATGCAATGCAATGCTATTTTTTTGCTATTTTCAGAAACACTTCTTGGATGGATGGATGAACCGCTCTGCTACTAAGAGATGGTATAACAACTCACCACCTCTTAAAACTAGGTTTTTGCTGCAGACTACAGGCAAATTTCTGTGTAGAAAAAAAGCTCCTGTCCATATGAGTTGCTGCAAATCTGGAAAAGCGTTTACAACTTTTTAGCTCAAACAATACAGATGCAGAAATGCCTCCTGCCAAAATTAGCAGCCCTTGCACATAGACTGTTGGCACAGTACATTTTCTTGCTATTTAAGATAATGCATTTGGTTCCTCTGCTAATGTGTAAAGGAAATTATATTCATTAAGCCCTGATTCACTATCAGAACCTTTTTATGTAACTGCTAGAGTGCTTTTACTCCTGTTTTCTATTCTCATGATGATTAAATAAAAAAAAATTCAAAATTTTAAACAAGCAAAGAGAACATTGGTGTGCTTGCTTTTTTATTGTAAAGGTGAGATGAATGTGCTCCAGTGTTTTTTGCATTCCAGTACCTCAGGGAAAGGTGTTGGAAGACAGGAGTAATATGCTTGTAAACCTGTTGAAATTGGTAACATTTGAAGCTAGTTTATTTGATCTATGAATTTTAGCTGTTAGTGTACATTTTGTTGTCTTTTCTGCTTCATGTATTCATGTATAGCACAAGATGAGAATGTTACAGATTCTGTTACTTTAGTGTTTCATTTCTTTGAAATCACGGCAGTTTGGAAAAGAAGTATTTCTTCTTTGCTTCCCGAGTGGGCTGTCATATATTTCCTGTCTCAGAAAAGTCCTTCCTGCCAGCCTGTGTGCTGTGGACTGCCAATAAGTCAGCAGAACTCTCCTGTAAACTTTGGCCTTTTTTTTTTCTTCTTTCCTCCTCCCCATCTTCCAGCATCATGTTATTTCAAATGGGAGCTAATGTGGAATAGTACCCAGTGATAAAACAGCTTTGTCTAAACCTGTAAATCATGCACACGCGCTCCAGCTTAGTGTTGTTTAGAGAGTTTCACCCATTTACAAGATCTGACTTGCAGCTGCCACAAATGAGGAATTATTTTCTTCCTCATTCAATCTGAGGGATATCACAATTTCAAATAAAGCTTATCAATTGACTCTAGCAAATATATTTCTCCACCTTTGAAATAATATCCAGCACCAAGTCAATGGAGCACCTGAATTTTTCCTTCATGCCTTGTACAGCACAGAATTAAGATCCATCTAGGCAGTAACTCCTGCAAAAGTCTCTGAATCTCCTAAATCTGGTGAGTTCTCAGCGCTGGAAGACAGCAGCAATCACACTAAGCTTATGCAGCCATGCCTGCTGATGAGCGAGGCTGTCCCCTGTGTTCTGGAAGTGCTGTTCAGTGTGACTTGTAAACCCTTGTGAGTTTGTTATTTACATAATTTTCAAAGGCGTGTAGCTTGAAAAAATCATCTTATTATAAGGAATAGCCAGTCCAACACTAGTGCTTCTGTTTGATTCTGTATGCAAAACAGCAGAATAGCAGGTTTGCCTGCTGCTTTTCTTCTGTCAGATGAATATAGCACTTACTGTCCTTGTTATTAATGTAAACTTATATCCTTGTTGATCATATGTGATACTTATGACGATTCTTTTAATCTAAAACTCTTTCTATGAAGAAAAATCTCTGAATCTCTAAATCATTGAACCTCTTCCTTCAACAAAATGCAGGGATCACAAAGCAGTTAATTCTGCTTAAAAACTAACGACAATTAAAAAACCCATACCATCCTTCAAAAGCAAATCTAAAATAATTTCTTCTTCACGTCTCTGTAGATTCAGATCTTGCCAGTAGAAACTGCAACTGTAGCCGGATTATTATAAAGGGAATGCTAAAGTAGTCACCTATCACCTGCCAGGCTTGGCTCGCTTGCGTTGCTTTGTTGTATAACCATTTGTGATTTAATGTAGCTATACGCTTTTTCCCTCATCTGTGCTTGAATGCTTTGTTAGGCTACTGTAACATGTTATTTTGTCATAGCAAAATATTTAAACAAAGAGCTTGCTCTTGGTGTGTCATGTCACTTACAGACACTTTTGATCCCTTTGTAAATGGAATGTCATGTTTACCTCGTGATGAGCAGATGAGATGCTTTTGCAAGACTTATAAGAGAACTGAATATGAATTTAATAATTCATTTAAAATGGTGTTAAATCTGCTGCTGACATCTAGTGGGTACTTGAATTCGTAAATACTCGAATGATCAGAAAGCATTAAGCTTTTCTTCTCAGTCTGAAGTTGTCTTGTCTTCGGATCAAAATAAAACTCTTGTTTTTGATTAAGGCAAATAAACACTCCAAAGATGTTCAACTAGTTATCAATGAAATGTATTCCAGAATGACAGGAAGGGGACACAAACACTGATTCTTTTGGATGTGGGTAAACTGAGATTTTGAGTTGAAAATCTTGCTCTGAAGTCCAGGTCTTCTGATTACCAGGTCCTGTGCCTAAACCACAGAAGTCTCTTTTCCTTTTCCATTCTACTTTTTGTGCTGCTGGCATCTTTGTACAGGTGATGGTTATGTTTTAATAAGCGAATACAGAACTCTGTGCTACATGTTACGATATCCAAAAAATACCAAAAAGTGAAAATGGAGAATAGTTGTTTGTCTCCCTAATACAATTTGAGAATTTCTGGCTAGCAGGGTATCTTCTTTTTATCTAGAAATAAAGGTTCTAGTTTTTTTTGCTTGACAGTTTAAAGAATCATTGATACATAAGCTCGCTTGCCTCCATTGAATGTCGATATCACAAACGGGACTACTAAAAATTTGAGTGAGAGGTAAAAAGTTTTGAAGAGGTTCCGAGGCCAAATAGTAATGCTGGGGGTTAAGAGAGAACTTCTTCCAGGAGCGCATTGCCCCCGTGCTCTTGATTTTTTTCCAATGCATGTAATGCTGGGCTAAGTGGATAGTTAGTTTGCTGTAACATACAATTAATATGCTGCTCTTTAGGATGTTGGAAGGTACAGGAGACGGTTGAACGTTTCTGTAACTAGTTAGGTGTGATTTGCTGGTATTGTAAGTTCCCTGAGCTTGAGGCGCTTGCCTTAAGTTGTTTACCTAAAACCGCACACTAAGAAAGTGGTATAACTGGAATTGGACTCCAGGATTTGTGGTTTCCTCATCGTTTCTGTAATCCTTTGGTAGTTTGTGAGAATTCATAAGCAGCACATATTTAGATGACACAATTGCTCTTCTTTTTGCATGACTTCAGGTGACAACCTGAAGGTAATTACAGCTGTATGACCTTTAGTTTTTAAAAAGTTCCCACTGACACACAATTCACTTGAGAATTGAAAATCCCGTAGCAACGATTCCTTGCTTGTCCCTTCCTGAATTATGTAAAATGCTAATTTCTTATCAGATCATCTATTTAGCTCCCTATATTCATGGGAAAACCAAACTTTTCCAGGATGATAAATCAACTCACCTCTTGACACGCTGAAAGGAGCCAGAATCTGGACAACTAGAGGTTATTTGGTTTTGTAATTGATGCGAACAGCAAAGGCTCTTGCCACTGGTATATTATTGGTTTTCCTGTCAATAATGCGCACTGGTCAGTGGAACACTGCTTCTCAACGTATTTTTCTATGGGTTTGCTCTTCACAACTCAGACTTAATTTGGGATAATGACTTATTGCATCAGTCAGACCCCTTTACTCATGCCCATAGCAGCAGTGCCTACAAGGAGGCTGGCATAAGTGACTATGGTCTCCAAAAGGAGTTTATATGTATCACTTTAGCACAAGTTAAACTGCTAATTCTCTTCTGTCTTGATGCAATAATGAGAGCGTGATGCAGTCCTGTTCCCATTGGAAACATGGCAAAATAGGGAGCAAACCCTACTGATACTAAATCACAAAACATCGAAGCTCGTTGCAAATGGCCCTATTAAGTGTGTGGAAGCGTAGGACTTACCTGCCTTATCTACTATTTCATTTATCAAAATCTTATCACCTTTGCTTTTGTATTTTGTAATGGATTCCTTAAAGATGACTTCATCTCCCTTTATCACTAATAGGTTACTTAAATTATGTGAAATTGTGTATTAGGTCACCACTTCAGATTTACTGTAAATTCTCTAACAACCCCTTATAAAAAGAAAAAAAGCTGGAAGAAACTCTTAAGCGTAAGGTCAAAGAAGGGTCAGGTATATCTTAACTGATTAGGGTATAATTGGGCAGATGTATTAATATACGAATTAGATCCAATTCACTACACAAAAAAAAGGGGAGGGGAGATCTTCTAATTATATGATAAAAGAGAAAAGCTACTTTTATTTCCTGCTCTCAGAGAACTGTGAACTGTTTTCCAGGGGTTGATCCAGCATTACAGAAGGAATCCAGAACTCAGATGCCTGTTCCATCTGCAACTCCAGCCTCATCATCCTCATCCTCCTCATCCAAATTTCACCGAGCTCGCTCAGGGGGAGCCAGAGATGAACGCTATCGATCTGGTAAGGACGAGGGCAGGAGTTCACCCGGGATTCCTGTTAATGACAAGAATGTGCTGTGTCCTCTCAAGGAATCAAGCTTATTATTTGTCCACGGATGGGAAAGTCCTACCTTGGTGGTTATGTATAAAGAAACATCAGACTTGCAGGGCTGCAGCTGCTGAATCAAAAAGAATGTGAAGTAGAAGAAGCAAATATCTCTTTGCCACCTCGATTTTCTGGCTTGAATGCAACTGTTCAATGCAAGTCGTTCACAGAATGGAAAGCTTATTTTAACCATGTCCGTAGGTAACCAGATTCAGTGAAATGACAGGTAATAATTTCTTCCTGGAATTGGTGACTGCTGTGCATATCTGCTCGAGGAGCTTGGAGAATGAGAGCTGGCTTTCTCTATCTGTGCTCAAAGTACTTCCAAAGAGCAGCGGAAATGGCTGACTAGCACCCTGCTGATCTCTTCCTCCACTTAAGGAAAGGAGAAGGTGGCGGCACCTATTTTTTGTTTCCACCTGGTTTTGTTTTTCACTTTGCATTAGCAAGATTTAAGTTTTCTTCTCAACGGGCAAATAAAGTGTATCAGCTGTACCTTCTCCAGTAACACTGCTGTCACATACCACTATTTCATGAAGCGTTAGAAGAGCCTAGTTTTCTGGGTTTTGGAAATGCATAATTAAAATCTGTTAATCTGAGAAATTCATGTAGATGAGCTCTCCCTTGTCATAGTAGTTTTTTTTTAATGTTGTCTTCTCGTCACCAGTGATGTGTCTTCCTTTAAAGAGTTCTGGATGTTTGCAGGGGGTGGAAGCCTCACGTCCTGGCCTGTTTCAGTTCCTAATCAGCATGTATTTACAGCTGCAGTTAGTAACTTTCAAGATTTACATGAAATCTGCATCCATTCAGGTTTTTCAACATAAGTTTTTTCCTGAATCAGACAATTGGCTCAGAATTGGTCAGTTTATAGACCAGAGGTGCACCTGGGGCTGTATAAACTATTACTTATGTGCATATTTTAAATTACACACAGGCATATTTTAGAATAACCTTTGGTTGAGGGGAACAACCTGGTGGGGTTGGGGTTTCTATAAAAGTTGCTGGAGACACAAGAATATAATGACTAATCCAGAAGATTCTGGACTAAAAAAACCCGGCCCTGCTATATAGCTTGCTAACTTTAGAAACCTCAGTTAGTTTCCCTGTCTTTTTTCTTTTTTTTTTTTTTTTTTAAAAAAAGGGAAATGTTACTCATGAGATGGCAAAATGTAGTTGTTTGGGAAGATACTGTAAAATGGGGGGTTGCATAAATACAGATACCTAGCAATAGTTGCACATGTGTAAGCCTTGTGTGTTTTTCTTCCTCCTCTACTGTTGTAAAAGTGAGTGTATGAACTTCCATTTTGCAGATATCCACACAGAAGCGGTTCAAGCAGCACTGGCAAAACACAAAGAACAGAAGATGGCTCTGCCCATGCCAACGAAAAGACGGTCTACCTTTGTTCAGTCTCCAGCTGACGCCTGCACTCCCCCAGGTTAGGTTCTTACAGTGTGCGTGTCTGTGTGGATGCAAAGGTAGGCATTAGTAACAGTTTCCAAATCAAGAGGCTGCAATTGTCAAAATATTCAAGCTCTTCAGCACATTTGTAGGTAGTCTGTTACTCCTGTAGCTCTCTTGCTACGTTTGAGCAGCTGCTTGTTTTCATGGAGCTGCTGTTAGGGCTGTGAAAATGGCTCCTCTTCGGGGAGCTTTTAACGGATCAGTTGGCAAGAGCTGAGCACGCTTTCTGGGCTGAGGCTTCTTTTGCTTCCCTCACACCTATTTCTGTTGCATAATTCACGTTTTGATTTTGTTAAGGTTTAATACTCAACACACAGGAAAGGATTTGCAGCAATGTATGTTTCTGGGCAAGGACCTTAGAGGGGGGTCCTGGGGAATTCTATGACTTGCAGGACTTTTCCTTCGTAACTCCTCCCATGTAATGGCTGCAGCAAAACACCTTGGATAACGTGGTGTCTGTTACGGTGCATGTGCATCAGATATTAATAAACCTCTCTGTTTTCAAGCAGCTATATGCACTGGCTTAAAGATGAATATGTGTAATTTTCAGCAGTGACTTTTATGTTGTGTCTCATTGTGCAGAAGCATCACAGTTATTTGGATTGATGAAGTCATCTCAAGACTGTGAATTCATATCTCATTGCGAATTCATATCTCTCCCTGAAACAGCTCTGCAAGGCCACTTCACTCATAACTGGTTTTTTACCTCCTTTTTTCTTCATACTTCCTTTTTTCTTTTCCTTTCTGCTGGGGGCTAATGCATGTTCCCGGTGTCTGCTTGAGTCTCAGCTTTGTACTAACTTGTCCAGGACTGCAGCACATTCTGACCTGTACTGGTACTACACAAGTAAAGGTTAGCACTCTGTGTGTCTGGAATCTTTTTCTTCAGCCTGTGACTGCATTCTACTTTGGCAAGTGGGTAGACCGAGATTCAGTAGTTTGATTTACAACTAGAGTATTATAGGCAGGCAATCACTTTGAAGAACACGTAGATTTTAGACCAAAGCCTCACTGAATGTTTATATGTAGCACTGTACAACTGAAGATGCCAAGTAATGAGTGCTTTCTTTGTGATGAAGAAAATAGGTCACAGCTTTAGGATAGACAAGGTATCTGTTCTCTCGGAAATGCAGGATGCAGTGCCTTGTAGTAGTTTTCTCTTTTTTGTTTTGTTTTGGGGTGGGTTTTTTTGGTTTGTTTTCTGCAATTGAAAGGGACCTATTGAGAATACCGGACAAAAGCATTATCTGCATGTAGCCTTGGCACATTTGTTTCCTAGTGTCTGCATTCTGCTTTGTTCCTGTGAATTTTCAGTTTTAACAATGATACTGACCCCTCACTTTCCATTTCAGAATTACCGAAGTTAGGCAATACAGCATCTGACATTATAGAATATGAATGGAAAAGTAATGAGAGATAAGTTGTTAAACTTGGAAAACTCAGGGGAAGGATACTTGTCTGAGGAGGTGAATCTTTTGTGGGCTTTAAACAGGGGCAAAACACCGGGGGTGAATGTGTTCACATTGGAGATGTCTGCTGCTTTGTCTTCTGTTTTGGCCAATGTCACCTTGTTTGATGCAGCCTGTGGAAAAAAGATCTTCATATTACAAGCCTGTGCCGTTGATATATGAATTGGAAAGAGAGCATGTTCAGTGCGATGTGCTTTTCCCTAAGCAGCTAGATTTTCTTTTCTGCTTCCACACAGACACGTCTTCCGCATCCGAGGATGAGGGGTCGCTAAGGCGCCAAGCTGCTCTTACTGCTGCATTGCATCAGAGCTTACAGAATGCTGAGTCTTGGATCAACCGATCTATTCAGGGGTCATCCACATCTTCATCAGCATCTTCTACACTTTCCCATGGAGAAGGCAAAGGGACCAGTGGGTCACTAGCTGATGTATTTGCCAATACTCGAATAGGTAGGAGATGGGTATGAACAGAAAAATTGCTTCAAGTTCAGATTGTGTTAATAAAGCTGGAGTTGTCCATTGTGTAAGGGAAATTCGGATCAAGAGTTTAGTTAGTTTTGATGGAACTTGCTAGGATTTGTTGGAGTTGCACCATCGCAATTGTTTTTCCCTTAAGAATTCCAGAATATTGAGCTGGTTGAAAAAGGGGAAGTGGGGAGCAGGAGCTTATTGAAGTAGAAGAGACTCCAGGGTGTGATGAGAGTACTGACAGGCTCAGTTAGGCACAACTTTCTTTCTGTATACTGTGTTGCTTATGTCTCGGCTATTTGAAGCTACTGTGTGTACCAAGCTGCTGTATGCAAGTAGCATTTGGCATCTGTGTCCTGATGAATACCATAGGGGTGTCTTCGCCTATTGAGTGGGGAAATGCTGTGTTTTAACATTCTCATTTTGCTATAAGCCCTAATGGTTTATTGTTCGCCCTAGATTAAAAAATAAACAACCAAAACCACCCATTTATGTGAACAAATGAGCATGTCATTGAAAAACATGGTTACAGCAGAGTAAAGATTTAGCACAGATCTTTCACGGCTAGTCTGAGAAATAATCAGAGCATCCAGATATTGAGAGGACGGAGCAAAATCTACAGATCTGGATACCCCAGGCTCAGTTTTTTGCAGCTCTGAGGTGCTCCTTGCTGCTGATGCTTCTGTATGAAATTGCAAAGTTTGTTTTTGCTCTGTGTATGTTTGTCTTTTTTAGCTGCTGTTAAGGATATTACTGCATCTTAGGAGATGTCTGTATTTTGTGTGCTCTCTGCTTTTGCTTAACTTGTTTGGGGCAAGCAGTGCATAGAAGTGCTGGTGGTTTTAACTGTTTTGCTTAATTTTTTTTTTACTGTTGTTATTTTTGTTTGTTTATTTCCTGGGATGCACGTTGTTTTCTGAAATGGAAAACTGGGAAATTGCCTCTAAAACGTAGTCAATATAATTAATGTGTCTTTGAAGCAGAGAGCCTGTTTTTAATTGGAGCATACAGAAAGCCACGTTTACCTTTTGTAATGAATTAAGGTAATCTACCTTTTACTTACAGAATAACTACTGTCTAGTATAATTAGTATTTTATGCAAAATAGAAGTTTTAAATCTTTGTTGGAATTGTATTTGCCATGTAGATGCCACATTCATCCTGTGTTAACACCTCATTTAAATGAATAGGAACTCTCACATACACAATTTTATACATCTTTAGAGAGACCAATAAAAAGTCCTGGAGATGTGTGGAGTTGTACAAAATCTAGGTCCTTCCTACTGATCTTAGAAGTTCAATACATGAGAAATATTCCTTCCCACTATCTCCAAAGGGATGCAGAAATGGATTTTTTTCACCTTAGAGAGAGGGGCGCAGAGAGTCAACCACAAAAATCTTTCTGTGGGAATTATTCAGTATCTGACTTCCTTCAGACTCTCTCTGTGCAAGCCAACATACAGTTTCAAAACCGTTGGGTCTTTTCCTTCATAAGCAGCAGTTGCTGGTTCTATTAAGCTAGAATAGAATATTCTTGCCCTGTCAGATGATTGAACTGACTGTGTTGTATAAAGAAATCCCATGTAAGCAAAAATTGCTTATTTAAGAGAAAGTTAATGAGGGAAATACTGAAGTATGCAGAGTTACTTGCAGTTTTGAAGCTTACAAACTCATCTGAAAAGCAGAACAGTGTCTTGCAACTTAAAGCAAAAGTAAGACCCAGCTCACTGTATTCATTCGATTTAACTGCTGGACAGGCTCGTGCTGTTTAGCCACCGAACTGGAAGAAATTTAAACCCAACATGATTTTTTTTTTTGCTGATCTGGTTTAGTCAATAGGCTACCACATGTTTTGTTTTAGAAAGCCCTTACTGACAAAAAAGTTAAATAATATAATTCTAGCAAGAGGGATTACTGCATAGGTGGTGTAGGGTTTTGTTGTGGGGCTTTGAACGTTTCAGAGCTCATGTGGATTTCAAACTTTTTTTACAGTGCTGAAGGTCAAAAGATGTAGCTTGATTTGAAGGTTAGAGGCCAAGAACAGGAGTTCTGTTTTGCTGAACCACTTTCCTGACATGGACAAAGCCTCTCATCTTGTGCCTTCATTTTCTGTTTTCCAGAGCAGATAATGTGCACCTCCTAGAGCTACTTAATATTTAGGAAGCGGTGCGTTTACCATTAATAAGAGCTCCCATACATTCAACCCATTAAATTCTTAAGATTGTTGGTAACAGGTAACTAACACTTTGCTTGTTCCACCTGATAATAAAAGGTATATGTTAATTGCCATCTCAATATTCTCCCTTTTTTTAGAAAATTTCTCAGTTCCCCCAGATGTCACAGCAACTACCTCCTCTTCCTCAGCACGCCCAGCAGCGATTGACCTTCCTCCTTCAGGGATCGTGAAAGGCATGCACAAGGGATCTAATCGGTCTAGTCTCATGGATACTGCTGATGGTACGGAACCTTCCAGAGTACCCAGAAATTAGAACGGTGTTAAGGAAGGACTTAAGTCATGATTTATTCTCCCAACTCAAGTTTATCCCATTTAAGCACTTCACAAATTTGAAATGATTATGGCACTACCATTAACACATTCCTATGCCGCAGTTGTGGCGTTGGCATTAACACATTCCCATGCTGCAGCAATTACCTACTGTGTACTGAACTGGAGAAAATCATGGGAGAGATAATAGGCTTTTCTCTTCTCTACCACTTTTTAAGTAAAATTACAAATGCAGAGGTAGGCTAATTTGTTTTTAAAAGCTTTTGTCCTAGAATCCCAAAAGGAGAGGTAAGATGAATGAAACAATGTAATTCTTAACTATAATTAAGCTCCCGTGAAGCTGATAATACTCTAAGCTGGTTGGCATAAACCTTTGTGTAGAGGGGGAGCATTAATGTTTCTGGTCTTGTTGTGTCCTCCCTCTGCTGGCAGCCCTGCACTGCAGCTGATCGATTCTGCAGGTGGGCGCAGGTCTGGAGGCTGTGTTACAGCGAGTGCAGTGGGTCAGAGAGATGGAAATTGGGCTTTGGAAGGGAGTAAATGCTTTAAAAATGAATTTCTATTACTAGCATTTTCTGACCACTGACTTAATACAGAACTGATATAATACTAATGTCGTCCTGCACTGGCACAGCCTTTTATAATGGAAGCCAGTAGTTGAGTGAGTGCACGCACCAAGAGAAGTATCCTCTGGTGGAAGGATGTAAGATGTAAATGTTAATAGAGATGATGAACACTTATTAGACAAAATCTTTCTCTCTAGGTGTTCCTGTGAGCAGTAGAGTCTCCACGAAAATTCAGCAGTTGCTTAACACCTTGAAAAGACCTAAAAGACCACCCCTGAAAGAATTTTTTGTGGATGATTTTGAAGAAATTGTGGAAGGTAATAGCACCAAATAACGAGTTTTACTAATCATTTGTTATACGTACGCAGACATGCACAGTGCCGAATTTATTTAAGCCATTGCTTTCGAAGTTGATTCTTATTCACTATTTGCAGCTAGCAGTAGCCTTCATGAATAGTCTGATACAAATCCAATGTTTGAAGTAATTTACTGCTGAACTTTGGGTGGCCTCCTCAACACTAAACTTCTTACAATAACTAAAAATTATTAACAAAAATGTCTAAACATTTTTAAAATGTCTTCATTTGCTTAGGCTACTTTAATTAATTTCCCAAAAGGGATTGTCTTTACTGGTAACTTCATTACAACCTTATTTTGTAAGATTGTTTTTCTTTTCTCCAATTTTGCATGACTTTCCTCACTGTTGAATTGAATACCTATTTAATAGCACTGTAGGAGAAGATTATGTTCATCATGATGTTTTGCTTTGTGCAGGGCTTCCTAGAAAATGAAATGTGATAGGTGTTGTTAAACCTAAAGGCAATAAAGCAAAGCATTTGTTTTCAGTGCGTCTTTCCAGTTTAACGCTCTGGTAACAAATGGGCCAAGATGAACTGGAAACATGATTGAATTCCGTTCAGTTCCACAGCCTGACCCAAATCAGCCCAAGCCAGAGGGACGCCAGATGACGCCTGTGAAGGGAGAACCCCTGGGAGTTGTTTGTAACTGGCCTCCTGCCTTAGAAGCAGCACTGCAGCGCTGGGGAACCACACAGGCTAAGTGCCCCTGTCTGACAGCACTGGATGTTACAGGAAAACCGGTTTATACCCTCACGTATGGTGAGTTGAGCCCTGGCTTTCATTGCCAAACCGCTCCAAAAGAGCAGTAGTGGATAGAACACAGGGTTGTTGGTCTTAGTGTGGTTGCAAATACCTTCCTGGTTCGTGACAGCTTTGTAGATAAAGCAGTGTAACTGAAACAGAGGACGTGACTGTAGGTGGTAAAAGCAGTCAAGAAATGAAATGCTCTTGTACACTGGGTTGATTTAGAGTTGTGCAAGTCTCTCTTCTTTGTGTTCTAGGCAAATTGTGGAGCAGAAGTCTCAAGCTGGCCTACACACTGCTTAATAAACTGGGGACCAAAAATGAACCCGTGTTAAAACCTGGAGATAGGGTAATGAGTTTGGGACTGTCTGCTTCTCCCTCTGAAGTAAAAAGAGGGCTGGGGGGGCTGTAACTTACCACAGACGCTATAATCTTGTTCTTTTAATAGCGAGACTCTTATCCAAGGGACAGGCTATTTGTGAAAGAAACTTTTGTGATTTTTCAGTCCTACTGGCTCCTCTGTAAGCAACTTCTTCGCTCTGGGGTTTGAAATACATCTAAGGAAGAGCATTGCACTTCTGAGAGAAATACAGAGTTTTAGATCTCTGTGTTTTGGCTGTGTGTGCATCTTCATGTGCATGGGCACGCAGGGAATGCTGACATTACTGCATGAGGAACTCATGCGCATACCATACATTCCGTGGAAGAAAGAGCGCTTGAAGATGCCCTGTGAAAAATGCTGTGGTAGAATGTGAAATAACACAAAGTTTTCTGACTTTTAGTCGCTATGGATCTGAACTTTGCAATTTTTCCTTGTATTTCAACTAACAAAACATTTTTGTGAATTGTAGGTAGCCCTTGTTTATCCCAACAATGACCCAGTCATGTTTATGGTGGCATTTTACGGCTGTCTCCTAGCAGAAGTCATACCAGTGCCTATAGAGGTACCTCTTACCAGAAAGGTAACGTTGATGGAACTTAGAGGAGTGATGGGCTGATGTGGGATGAAAACCAAGTCAGACCATCAACCTCTGAAAGCGTTTCACAGCATCCAGCTGCTGCCTTAGCAGCTCTGTATCGACGCAATGTGCAAGACCTATGTGAACCTGGAATAGCTGTTTAAAAATGGAAAAACATATTGACCTCTCCTGACAGAGAGCTGTGCTCAGTAGCTGGAAATGGTCGATTCGCCTGAACGCTGTAGTCGTCCTTCTGTTATCGCAAATAGTTTATAGGGTGCAGATTGTGAATCTGCTCTCTGATCGATGTGAAGGGGGTCTTATTTCCAGCCATGCATAGCATCTGCCAGTCTTTTGACGTTGCTGGAGACTGAAGGTGCTACGTATTTCTGAAGACTTTGAGGCACTTTTTGTAAATTATGTGCTCAACAAAGTGTTTTCTTTACCCTTACCAGAATTTTTGCAATGCTGCCATATCATTGCCATGGCAAGAACTGTCTAAAACTATAGAATTCCATAAGAGGAAGCAAAATAAACAGGATAATGGCAAACATATGGCAAGAGAGGTGGTAATGAAATGGTAAGCTAGTCTGGTAATTCTATGTGAGTCACAGAGCTTTGCTTTCATTTGTCTGCAATGTGACAACTGCTAGAGCAACCAAATACAAAATTAAAACTTCTCCCAGTATTTGCCCAATCAGATTTCTTAGTGAGATACCTCATTTCAGTGTTTTTATCATTGCACAATAGAAATTAGTTCCTGGGGAAAGAGAGGCCTTGTTATTTCAGCGTAATTACACGTTTTGGGTTTTTTGCCTCATGATTCCTCTTTGAAGCATCTGGGCTTCCATTAATGAAAATAAATGGTGTATGCTCGATGCCTAGATGCTGGGCATGAGCGCTTGTTTTCTGCGGATTTCACATCCAATGCGTTTCAGCGTTGCCAATGCAATATTTGTTTTATGTATAAAGAGTTCCCTTTGAGAATCACCAAATTCCTCTGCAATCTGTCCCCAGTTACATAATCGGTTCATTTTTGAACAAAATGAATTGAAAAGAGCAGACTTGGTATGCAGAAGATCAAGTATCCCTTCTGCATTTTTGTAATGGCTTATCATTTTCCCATGGACTTCGATTGGCTTGTAGGTATGTCTGCGTTTTCACCCAGCAGGCCTTTGTGCTGGATATATATCATCTTCCAAAATGTGTTATTAAGTAAGCTTAGAAGCGGTTGTATTCATCCCTGCCAGACAGTGATTGTCGTTTGAGTTTCAAACCATTGCCAGACGTTGGGTGTAGGCGGAGAAGGACAAACGAAAGGAAAGAGTGTCTGTGGGCATGGGTTGTTTCTTCTTTTTCCTCCCCATGTCATCCATAATGTTACCAGGCAGTTACCAGAGCATTACCAAACCTTGCATTTTGGTAAGGGGAAAGTTGACTTAGGTCATAAACAGGAATGACTTTTTCCCCCTCTTCCCTCAGGATGCTGGTGGTCAACAGATTGGTTTTCTGCTGGGAAGCTGTGGTATTGCTTTGGCCCTCACCACTGAAGTTTGCCTGAAAGGACTTCCAAAAACCCAAAATGGAGAAATTGTGCAGTTTAAAGGTTAGATCGATTATATACTTGCTTTTGATTGTACTTTTGCTGTAACTGAACTGTCAGAAGTGCGAATGCATTTTGGGGGAGCAAAGGGAGGAACTTTCTGATAGCATCACTTAACTGTTGTATGTGTAGATTGATCTGTGTGTCTGACAGAATTGCTTTGTTGTCCTGGAAGTTGTGATGAACCCACCTTACAAGCCAGGGTTGTCCTCAGATCCCTTCAGTGGTATTTGGCAGGTTCAAAAGCAGTTTTATTAATGATACAACAAGTTATATTTAGAAATACTGCAGGGATCTTTCCTGAGTAGAGGAAGTGCCTTGTTGCCCACTGAACTCCCTGATGAGAAACGAGATGAACCTTCTGGCTAGTAGCTTGGCTTGGATTGGTATTTTGCTTGTGTAACTGAACTTGGACAAATGATGGGGTTTTAGTGTATTCTTGCAGAATATAAATCCCTCAATAAATAAATGGATGTTAATGTACCACTTAATTTTGGCTCTAGGTTGGCCCAGACTCAAATGGGTTGTGACAGATTCAAAATATCTCTCCAAATCTCCTAAGGACTGGCAGCCCAACATCTCAGCTGCAGGAACTGAGCCAGCATATATTGAGGTAAGTAGTGAATGGGGAATAGAAAGTAGTTTCCGTGAGCTGAATTTAATGTTCTAATCACCAGAGAGATAATACTTTCACCTCACTACCTTAAACTTCCCAGTTTCTAGCCACTGAAATAAGTCTTTCACTGTGCACAACCTGCTGTGAAGCTTATTTTAGTTTCGAATACCTTAGTGGCCCTGAGCGCTGCCCAAAATGGATTGGAGAACACTGTTCTGTTCCAGAAAGCTAGTAATTGAGACAACTGAGCTCTCTGAGATAGTCTACTTGATAACTCAGATTTCTGAAACTACTTAAGCCAAAAGCATTCTGAATTCTCTGTTCTTCCTAGCAAAGCTTATTTTTGTTTGTACGCCTCAGTAAGGCAACTGCCAGGAATTACAGTGGTTTAAGCAGTAACAGTAATTTGGCTACTCTAAAATTACAAATTGGCTTTTCAGTTTATTTACAGGAGCAGGAAGAGATGTTGTGAGAAGTAGTAATAGTGAAATAAATGCAGACACATTCAATTGCCGTCTTTATCTCATTTCTCTGGAGTTAGCTGAACATGTTTGCTACCTGAATAACTGTCTTCTCAGTAGTGAACCTTGCTGATACCTTTCTACAGGCAGGTACTTTTTTTGAGTATATCTCAGCAGCTATAGAGAAACAAATCTTGTATTTAATATGCATTCTGATTTATTTTCCTTCGTATGTGGGATCCAGAGTCACACTCTGACCTTTTTACCCCCCTCTTCTGTAGTACAAGACGAGCAAAGAGGGCAGTGTTATGGGCGTTACAGTGTCGCGGATTGCCATGCTGTCTCACTGTCAAGCCTTGTCTCAGGCCTGCAACTATTCCGAAGGTAAGCGATGTCACAGAAACATCAAAGGAATGAAGATGCAGCAACGTTACTTGAAGTGGCTGCCTCTCATATTTTTAACAGCTGTCTATGAGTAACCAATACACAATAGTATCTACTTTAAAAAAAAAAAAGTAAAAGAAAAAAGTGCAGACTAATTCCCCCCCACTAACAGTGAAGACTATCTATAATCTTTTTCCCTTCAAAACTACATGATTTTCACTGCCGTAGTGAAGAGGACTAAAAAGTGGGATTTGCATCATGTCTAGAAAGTTAACAAGTCTGTTCTGATGAATCAAAACAGGAGCAAATGAATCAAAAATGGAGCATTCTCCAATGAGCTTGAGTCCCCCTCTTGCTGTACTGATCACCCATTAAAATGTCCTTCCACACTTTTGTCCTTGATAGCGTGTGTAAGTATCCAGGTGCCTCTTCCCAGTTCTGTACTAGTCGCATGAGGCGCTTTGACTAACCCAGAAATGGAGATTGGAAATTGCTGGTGGAACCACAGAGAGTTCTGCTATAGGATGTGGTTTTAGTCTGGTCTACCTTGTAAATCAAGCTAATTTATATATCCATGAGTGAAACCTTATTTTTAGAGCTATATGTCATAGTACTTTAAAATGCAGAGTGTCTTTTGGAAGCCATCGCTTTAATTTCCATTGCTTCTGGGAGTCAGTGCTTGAATGATGTTCTCTACTCTCTTCCCCTGCTACTGCTCATACATAATGAGATTAAGACCCTTTCTGTTTTACTGATGTACTTTACAGGCTGGAATGTAATTTTCTTGCAACTTTCTGGGATGTGTTCCTTCTCTCAAATTGATGTTCAGTTGTGTTATTTTGCATAACAAGGAACTCTGACTAGTAAAACATATAATCAGACAAACAAGGCTCTGTACTTGCTACATGTGTATGTCTTGGAGCAGATCTGACAGATTCAAATGACAGATTCAGACATGTGCAGATTTTAGCATAAATAATGGTCACGGCTGTCCTGGCACATTTCACTTCAAAACCACAACTTTCTTTTCCCAGGTGAAACGATAGTGAATGTTCTGGATTTTAAGAAGGATGCAGGGTTGTGGCATGGCATTCTAACGGTGAGTTGAGCCTGTAAGAACTTTCTGAAGCATTTCATAACTCTCTATAATTGCAGCATTTGAGGAGATGGTTGAGGACCATTACCTGTTAAGTCAACCATTTCTCTCCCTGCTACATCTGCAGTTCTCTGGAGGAAGTGTAGAGGCATCCTCAGTAAACTTACGTGAATTCATGGTGGGGTAGGGGTTGATGGGGAGTGAGGCTGACTCCTGTTTCTGCTTCGTAATGGGTTTTGTGAGCCCTTCTCTGAAAGTCTTTTTCTGCTTTTCAGAATGTAATGAACAAACTGCATACTATCAGTGTGCCCTATTCTGTGATGAAAACCTGTCCGCTCTCATGGGTGCAGAGAGTTCACACCCACAAAGGTAACTGTGTTTGTTCCACAACTTTACTTGAAGTTTATCCTGAGAGGATAAATGAGTGAGGGGCATTAAAATCTGAAATGCTTTAGAGCCTGTCGTCTTGCTCTTCCATGACAAATCCCAAGGGCCAAAACTCTTAATTTATTTCTAAATATGCACCACATCCTAATGCCATGTGAACGTCAGCGAATGGGATGGGGACCTCAGAGTGCCTTTTATGAGACCAAGAAATTAGTTGAGCACGGCAAGATCTGTTGATCCCCAGTCCTCACCGAGGATGTTCAGATGGTGATCGTGATTTATGCACTTTGGAGGAGGGGCTGCAGTAGTGACAGACCCTGGCTCAGGTGGTGGGCAAACGGCCCGTGTGCCGCAGCAGCTACTATTGCATGTTGGGATTTGCTGTTACTGCAGGCTCAGTTAATTAAGGCTTGCTTGCTTTAGTGAGAATTTTCTCATTTGGGAGTGTTAGAGTGTATATTTATATGAAAATGACTCATGGAAAGCTTTTATTTGTCCTTACATGGGGGTTTTTTGTGTCAATTTGCAGCAAAAGTTGCTTTAGTCAAGTGTCGAGACTTGCACTGGGCCATGATGGCCCATCGAGACCAAAGAGACGTCAGTTTGAGTTCTCTACGGATGCTGATTGTAACTGATGGTGCAAATCCTTGTGAGTATGCACATCCTGCTGTTTTCAGGAGAGAGGTTTCTCAGCTAGTTGTCTCACAGGCTCAAGCTTAACTCTTTTTGCAGATACTTCCGAGAAGGTTTCAGTCAGGGCAGCTGTCAGCACAGAGCTGTGGATTGTGGTACTTGAGCACCGGGCGGAGGGGTTTTCTGTGCTTTCATCCTTTGAGTATGAGTTGTGAAAGATACCACAAAGTAAGAAACAGGAGAGTTGAATGGGGAGCTCATGTGTGTAAAACAGAATTCGGGTAGACGCAGTGAGATTGGTTTTAAATTGCTCACAGAAGATAAGGTAAAGGCTTTTAAGAAGAACTTTGAAGGTGAAAAAATCCCCAGAAAAATCTGCAAGGAATCTGCTGTTGGTGAAAAGGCTTAAAGAATGTTTGTCTAGATGGCACCAACTGGAAGGGATACTTGGAATACCGTTAGGCCTGTTTTGATTTTGCATGCTGCATGGAAACAGACCCTACATATGTTGGAGGTTTGGAAAGTATTTTAAGCCTGTTGTTGTACCCTGAGCATGTAACAACTCTGAAGCAAACTGGAGGAGAAAAGCAGACTTGTTTAAGAGAATATGCCTGTTCTAGTGCCTTCAGTAGGCACTCAAGCTGCTTTGTGGCTGGTATCTTGGAAGGCGCTATGTGGAGTTCTCAGAACTGATGCAGCGCATATACTCTGCAAATACAGCGCACTTATTTCTAGGTTATTTTACAGACAGTTGTTTAAATCAAATGATGTAAAGTCATAGTGGCATATTTTCTTTCCAGGGTCCGTTTCCTCATGCGATGCCTTCCTGAGCTTGTTTCAGAGCCATGGGCTCAAACCAGAGGCAATTTGTCCATGTGCCACATCCCCAGAAGCGATGACTATTGCAATACGGAGGTAATGGGCATACTGCATTGCAGTCTGCTTGCTAGATTAAGTGATCCCGGCTGAGGTTTGTTCACACAGCGGTTGGTCATAGTTGACTTAAGCATGTAATAAACTCCACTGACATTTACTGTGTGTGCTCAGGTATTTGAGTTGCTAAGTTGTGAAACATTTCTCCTAAGATATGAGTGCTTTTTTTTTTTTTTCCTCTAAGATACGTGGCAGCTCAACAGTGCCTGTAAGAACTGTGCACTGCTTTTTCCTACTTTTGATTTGCACAGCTAGTGTGGCGTTCTTGAATCTGAGATTAACTTTGCTATCAGTTTGGACAGTCATTCTCATAGTCTGTTTCTGTCCGTTGCTGCCTTCTGTGATAACTAGCCCTGTAACTGTCTGGCCTGGGAGGTGGCATTTGACAGGGGCTAAGCTAAAACGCTGGAAGAAGAGTTGCGCTTGCCCAGGAATACGGTTTCTTACTGATCAATGTGGCTCTTCCGGGAGGCAATCTATACTGCCATCTCACAGTTTTAGATCTGTTATGCAAAGGAGAGACACTGAAATATGCATATTTCTGTCGCTGCGATATCTTCATCCGAGTCTAATAATAGCCTGTGTGCCTGATTTAGTGTATTGATTTTGTGTCCTTCAAAGGCCTGGGGTCCCTGGGGCACCTTTGCCTGGAAGAGCCATCCTGTCCATGAACGGGCTGAGTTTTGGTGTGATCCGTGTCAACACTGAAGATAAAAACTCTGCTCTTACTGTCCAGGATGTTGGCCATGTGATGCCAGGAGGTAAAAATGGGCAGGAGTCCCCTAAAAGACTTTTTTGCGAATGGTCTGGTATGTTTTAGAAAAAGAACTGGTCAATGTTTTGTCACATATTCAGCCTCAGCATTGGGGGAGTTTAGGCAGAACCCGTACTATGTTGTCATATCTGTCACGGTTAAATGTGTCAGCTCTTATATTGGGTAAATCTTGGGGACTATTTTACCAATGCGTGATTTGTCCTAGGAATGATGTGTATAGTGAAACCTGATGGACCACCTCAGCTCTGTAAAACAGATGAGATTGGTGAAATCTGTGTCAGCTCCAGAGCAGGAGGAATGATGTATTATGGGCTGACAGGGGTGACAAAGAATACGTTTGAGGTATGTATAGTAGAATGCATCTTTCTTTCCCCATTTCCTGTGTAAAACTGATAGCTTTGTATAATCTCTTGGTTGCTTTTTAAAAAGATACACTGAAAAACTCATTACAGTTAACATTCGGCGTTCCCCTTTCCTAAAGGTCTCATGCAGTGCTAAAATGGTGACTGTACCAAGGATTCCTTCCCCTTCTCCTCATCCCTTCACTCGCATGTAGTGCAATTCTTGATGTAGGGAATGTTTTTCTATCCTCAGGCAAATCCACTTTGCCTCCCATGTCCTCCCTTCTGTTGCAGGTTATCCCGGTGAACTCGGCTGGCTCTCCGGTGGGCGATGTGCCATTTGTCCGTTCTGGCTTGCTGGGGTTTGTTGGACCCGTACGTAATGCAGTTTTTGAGCTTACATTGCTTTATTCCTTTGTTCGTGCTAATAGCCTTCAATACTTAAAAGCATTTGGGTGCAGAAGTATGTGTAAGGACAGTTTGCTGTGGGTAAGACACTTGAGAGTTAATGGATTTGCCTGAGACAGTAGGAACTCTTACTTTTCCAGCACATTGTCAGTACATTACAGTGCCTTACTGTGTTGCTTGTTACATTTTTAGATTGCTAATTCTTCTAAAACCAAGTGTAAGAAGCTTTTTGTATGGCAGTTCTGCTATGCGTGCTGGAGTGTCTTGTGTCGCTGAGTGGCTAGAGTGCCTCTCCTAGTTTAGTCATAAATGATGTAATCCAAAGAGCAAGAAAACATGCTCTATACAAATTCCATTGATCTAGCCATAGTTATGAAATATGCAGATCAAAGACATTTGAATATCTGCATTCTGTAAGTTACTCACAGATACCTTTTTATCTTTCAGGGCAGTTTGGTGTTCGTGGTTGGAAAAATGGATGGATTGCTGACAGTTAGTGGACGTAGACATAATGCTGATGACATTGTAGCAACTGGACTGGCAGTAGAGTCCATAAAAACAGTTTACAGAGGAAGGTTAGCAAATAAACCTTGGCCCTCCCCGTAAGCTTCTGCATGTAAGATAGTGAAGCAGGATCTTTAGTATGATCTTCGATTTCTCTTCAGTAACTGGTTGTTTGGGTAGCTCAGTTAAAGTACATACAGTTTTGGTTTAGCCAGTAATTGGCCTGATCCTGCCCCACACAGGTCTGTTTTCCCCACTATCCTGTCTGGCTTTTCATCAAGTCTGTGTGCTCCAGGGGAAGGAATCAAGTAACAAGATAAATCAGCAACACGGAGAATTTAATTCTCTGTCTCTGTAGAATTTACTTTTAAGTCCCTGTAGTAGCTAGCTGCTGGCTGATACTCCGCAGCAAGGAAGAGTTTCATTAATGGCCAAAGATACTTAATTTTATTTAGCAGTTGTGGATATAATTTTCTAGATCCTCAGGCAAGGTTGGAGCTCATGTCTCTAAGACTTAACAGGAGATTTTAAGCTCCCTACATCACGTAGACGCTTTTAAAGCTTTTATCGCATCAGTGAT
Organism: Grus americana; assembly: GCF_028858705.1. Lineage (NCBI taxonomy): Eukaryota > Metazoa > Chordata > Aves > Gruiformes > Gruidae > Grus > Grus americana. The sequence continues at coordinate 2,492,755 of NC_072882.1, forward strand.
TTGCCACAGGTTGGAACAGAAATGTGATAGCGGGTTGAGAGGACAGGGGACCATGTAGAAATGTCATTGGAAGGTGGAATTAATCTCTTACTTCACAAAGCCTTTCCTTTTCGATTCAGTTTTAATTGTCTGATTTTTTTTTTTTCCTCTCTTTGCTCCATGGGGATTTTTTACGAGTTCTGTCTTTAGTCTGTTTCCTTGGCTTCCTATTCCCAAGGAGTAAAACTGGAATTTGTGCTAACATGGCTCTCACCTTTTCCTTAGGATTGCTGTGTTCTCTGTGTCCGTCTTCTATGACGAGAGGATTGTGGTGGTTGCAGAGCAGAGGCCAGACGCATCTGAGGAGGACAGTTTTCAGTGGATGAGTCGAGTGCTGCAGGTAAGCCCGCTTACATAGGTGGACGAGGTGAGTTTGTGCCGTTTTTCAGTGCGTGGGCAGATCAGAGGCCATCAGCATGCCTCAGATGGAAAGAGCACAGGCTCATGATCCCTCTTGGCACGGGGTATTTTTACAGGGTCACAAGCTGGGTACATCTGCTGCGTACAAGCTGTTCTGTTACGTCCTGAAGGTCCTGGGAAGGCGGCTGCAACACAGAATAGCATAGGCTCTGACAAAGTGGTCAGCGTTATGCTAGCAAGATGACTGTGTAGAGAAACATAGTTGCCTCGGCACTGTAAAGCAGATACAGTGCTCAAGCTTAGGAGTTCTACTTTTAGTCTTGGATCATGCTGGTGCTTAAAGTTGTGCTTTAAAGGCACCCTTATCTTTGGAGATGCATTTTCAGCAGGGAGACAGTAAGCAGAGAAAGGTTAAAACAGCTGAATGAGTGCAGTCCTAAGGAAGCAGAATGAAAAGCAAATACTTTGAGAGCTGCCTGCATTGCATGTATGTCATTCTTGGGAATGATGTTTCAGGTTGTGAAGTATGCAAACTGGGGAGAAAAATCGGGGAAGTACCTGGTGGTCTGAATAATGTATTAGATGCCTGAATGCTGAGGCGGACAGAAAGGAACAGAGTGTAGTGGTTCAGAGGAGACAGATGGATAAAATCCTAAGATGAAAATCATATGATTCATCAGGCAGCTGCATATATTTTGGGATTTTGGTCATGAAAGATTTAAAAAAAGGATTTTTTGTATATGAAATGGACTATAAAGGCAGGGATGCTAACAAGCACTGAACTCTTTCCATAGGGCTCGCTGATGTTACAGAGGTGAAAGGGAATGATAGTGACTGACTTGCTCCTCCAGTACCTTATAAATGCAGGGATTTGTCTTGCAGTACGTCAGTGCGGCCAGTAACAGCAGACTGTTCTCCAGTAGTACCAGGAATTCAAGTGACCATCTTTCTTTTCTCTAGGCAATTGACAGCATTCACCAAGTGGGTGTGTATTGCCTTGCTCTTGTGCCAGCCAATACATTGCCAAAAACTCCATTGGGAGGGATCCATATCTCTCAAACTAAACAGCACTTTCTGGAGGGCTCTCTGCATCCGTGCAACATCCTCATGTGCCCACACACATGTGTGACGAACTTGCCAAAACCCAGGCAGAAACAGCCAGGTAACATGAACCCCTTTTGCTTAATGTTAGTAAACTGAAGTTCACAATTTCAGTCCTAGGAAGCTGTGTGATGCCTCCAACACCGAGTGTCCTGCTTGCTGGGGACCAGAGCTTGGCCCATGGCCGGGGCGTGTTTGAGGCCTCTGTGTGTGTGTGTCAGGAATTTTGATTCCTACCTTTTGACCTCATGGGGATTCTCTCCACTGATGACTAGGAGACTAGCAATGCCCTCTGAACTCTATCAGTCAGGTTTCATTAGCTCTCTTCTTGCATCCGTGCCCAGGAGCAGTGGGATCGTCCAGGGAATCTTTGTCCCTTTGCTCTCCTGCAGATTGCAGTTCTAGGCCAGCTACTCCCCATTTGCATTAAAAGTCTAGTTTTCATGTGGCTGTTCTTTATCAACAGGTGTTGGCCCTGCCTCTGTGATGGTGGGGAACCTGGTTGCTGGGAAGCGTATTGCTCAAGCTTCTGGAAGAGATCTTGGTCAATTAGAAGACAATGATTTAGTTAAAAAGGTAAATCAGTATTTGTTACAGCTAGAAAATGGGAAAAGAATTTACCCTACAGCTGAATACAGAGCAGCAACGTGAAGTGGACTTAAGTACTGCCTCTGAAGTAGAAGCACTAGTATTTAATTACTGCCTCTCTGTTTCAGCACCAGTTCCTGACGGAGGTGTTACAGTGGAGAGCTCAAGCAACTCCTGACCACCCACTCTTCCTTTTATTAAATGCCAAGGTACAGTCAGTGCTGAGTTGTTGGGGTTTTTTAAGGTCCAGAGCATGTTATTCAGCACAAGTTTGAGACTGGGTTTAAAATCTTTTGCCCATTCCAGTGTCCTCTATTTAGTTTCTATATTGGATTTTGCCCATGGATTTGTAATTTAAAATTTGAACCTTTGAACCTGTAGGTCACTTCATCTAAATGACTGTCATGGTTCAATGCTTCATTTTAAAACTGAGCGTATTTGTAGGTCCCACTGGTTCCTGTATCATTTAATGGTGTATCCCTGTTGAGTATATTCTGGCAAGGTTCTGGTGCAAGAAGACCTGAACTGACTCCCTGGAAGGTAGAATTCTCTAGAGCAGATCTAACTCCATCTCTATCTTTTTGATATTGTAGTAGATAATTGGCTCATTGAATGCCAGCAGCCTATAGGTATAGCTAACTAGTAGCTATAGACTCATGCTAGCAAGCAAGTTTGGGTTTTGTTTTTTTTTTTTTTTTCCAGTGGCCATTTTACTGACATGTGTTGTGTCAGGCCCTGTTTAGAGCATTTTTGTCTCCTTTCAAGGGAACCACTGTATGCACAGCCACCTGCCTTCAGTTGCACAAAAAAGCTGAGAGAATTGCATCAGTTCTGTTTGACAAAGGACATCTCAATGCAGGAGACAATGTGGTGCTTCTTTATCCTCCTGGTAAGCAAGTTTTAATAATGACTGCATCCCACTGTGGAAATGCAGCATGGTCGGTCTTTGAAATCTCATTGAGATCTGGAAACATAGGAGAATTGCACTGGTCACCTTACCAGAGACTCCTCAGCTCCTGGCCTACTCAGATCTTGTTGTCCAAAGTCACGTTGCCACTTGGCAGCTTTTCATCCAGCATGTAGTTTGCTAGGAGAAATGGCAGGTGGCTTCTGGTAGAGACTGGTGCTGTCGCCTTTAGCCGTGCAGAAAACGGGCACTTCGTCCGAGGTCGTTGGGTGCCTTTTCTCAAGCAGAAGTGCGGTCTGCCTGCTGTAATCACTTGGCGCGTGTAAGACGCTCACTGCTAGCGTGAGGTGCTCTCTGGTGTGTGTACTTCTTGCCCTGCCAGACAGTTTTTTTTGTCCTGACTGCTTTTTGAGTCATTTGAAACTTGGGACATTCTTTTCCCTTAAGAGGGGTATGGTTTTCTGTGCAGTCAGTCTTCTCCACTTTCCCAGTCCCCTATCCCAAGCTTTCTTAGCTTCCTTGTTGTGCCGCCCTCGGTGTTTGGACTGCTTACCTTGCACATCTGTATTGTGGAAGACACTAGCGTGTGTACCTTCTTCTAACGGAAATCGTAACCGATGCTTGGAGAAAAAGTCCTCGGGGGAAAGGCCAGTGTCACCAGGGTGTCCATCCACCAGTGTCCTACACTACAGCCTATCGTGTCCTTGCAGGCATTGAGCTAATCACCGCGTTCTATGGCTGTTTGTATGCTGGCTGCATCCCCGTGACCGTGAGACCACCTCATGCTCAGAGCCTCACTGCTACTCTGCCCACTGTGCGAATGATCGTGGAAGTGAGTAATGGGGCTGTAGCTGAGAGCATGGCTGGAGCGCTCCTGCTTCGGCCTCTCACACTCGAGCGGTTAACACGGCTGTCCTGACTCCCACGCTGTTTACATGACAGCGGTGATTGAAGCACGTCTTACAACTGAAAGACAGTGCTTTCATTCATAAAATGCAAGAGAGAACCACCTCTCCTTATTAATAGATGAATTGCTATGAAACAGGCGGCTTCTGAGAGATGCTAACGTGAAGTTAGCACTTCAGATTCCACACTGACGCTCCTTACTGCTGCGCAAGTGCGGATCCTGCTATTAGTTACTTTCCCAGCCCAGTAACCAGGAGAGGATGCCGCCCCATTATAACCACGGGGAGAAAGCTAGATGTGGACTGTGTAATATTCTCTCCTGCTCTAAAGGTCCTGATGTGGTTATTTGCATTTTAGTCTGTGTTTGGGGTTTTAGTGAAGGAAGAGTAGAGATCGGTGTTGCAAAAGCCAAAGAAATCAATGCCAGTTTGCTAGGGGAGGCTGGCTACAGATGGAAAAATACACTCTGAACATCACATCTTGCAATGACAGTGCCACTGGGAAATGCTTTTGTCTGTCTGTCTTTTAGTAAGTGTTTATCTTTTTAGGTCAGCAAAGCTGCCTGTATTCTCACAACCCAGACCTTAATGAGACTACTGAAATCCAGAGAGGCGGCTGCTGCGGTAGATGTGAAAACCTGGCCAACCATCATTGACACAGGTGTGGTCCCTGAGCTAAAAGATGTCTTGAAATTCTGTCTAGGCGTTGCCATTGACTTCCAAAGGGACTGTCCCCCATTTCAGATGCTAACTGATGGCTCTTAAGAATTTGTTTGGATATTTAGAAAAACAATCCAAGATATAAGCTAGGTCTGACCTTGTTTACTGACATCTCTCCTGCATTTGTTGAGCTATGTGGGGAAAGTAATTTCACTGAAAAGCCATGTTGCAGACAGCTGTTAATCTCCTTAAGACAAGAGCAAGTTGCTCTCTTCTCCCTTTTCCTGAGAATATGTAATTTTCTACATGGGAACTGTGGCTGGAGTCTTGTCATACACTAGTCTGTCGCTTTTGGAAAGAGAATTAATGGAAAGCTTTTATTGTCCATCTCGGGCTTTTTGAAAGTTGCGTTTTCCATTCAAATACCAGTTCAGTAATCAAAAATTAACCACGTTTGTTCCTTTCTTGTACAGATGACTTGCCCAGGAAGCGGCTGTCTCAGATCTACAAGCCACCTACACCTGAAATGTTAGCATATCTAGATTTTAGTGTTTCCACAACAGGCATGCTTACAGGAGTAAAGGTATGGCAAAATGGTTTGAGAGACGGGAGTTTTGGTGTCTTGTCTTTGGCTGATATTCTGAACCACCTCTTCCCTCACCCTCCACCGAAGCTGGCTCTTGTAGCTTAAATAAAGACCATGTTTTCCTTCGAGTAAAGCTATGGACTCGCCGCAGACAGTGCAGTGTGACTTTGTGCTGAAGAATTAGTTCTGCAGTGTAGGAAGACAGGTCTGTACAGTGGGCATCGGGAATTCTGTTGCTGCCTCCCTCTGGAGAGCTGCCTGTTAGGAGAGCAGTGAGCGATGAGTGGCGTAGCCATGAGCTTCTGCCCTCCCCCCAAGAGCAGAGATGGAACGCAGTTGACAGAGAAGGGGATAAGAAACTAAAAACCGAAAGCCTTAGGCTGTCAGTAACGATCGGCTGTGTTTGGAGTCTGAGATGCCGAAAGCTTTTAAGCTCTTGGTTTCACTATTTCTGGTTTACTGTGGCTCAGAGGGTTCTGCAGTGCTCTGCCCCTGCTGCGGAAGACAAAGGAAGAAGAAACATCGTTCATGGAGAAGTGTTAGCAAGGCAAACCTATCTTTATTGGTACCTGCCTGTCTTGATGAAGTCCTATTTTGACGTCCTTGAACTTCAGCACAGTTTCTGTGTCCCTTGTGTTGCAGATGTCCCACGCAGCAGTGAGTGGCCTGTGCAGGGCAATCAAGCTGCAGTGTGAGCTCTACTCCTCTCGGCAGATAGCAATTTGTCTTGACCCCTATTGTGGACTAGGTTTTGTGCTCTGGTGCCTTTGCAGGTATGGCTTCTGATTAACACGTGGCTGGTTACAAATGGGAAATAGCAGTCCATGTCTTTATCTGGTCTAATTGCAGACAGATTATGTTGACATTACCAAAGTGACTAATTTACAGTAAGGGGAGGATTTGTCTTTGAACTGACAATAATATGTTCCCTTTTCCTGCAGATTAGCAAGATGTTACCTTATTTTGATTATGCATATTTGTGCTGCCAAATATTACTGGCTCCAGAATGTTTCTCTTGCCTTTCTTCCTTGATTATATGTTGCAGTAAGGGAGTTTTCATTCTGTAACTGTGTGGTTGAGCCAGTTCTCTTCCTTCACTCCGACTGTGTGTGTGCACGTTTGTGTATAAATTGTTATTCTTGTACACTAAGTTGTATTTTTAAAACAATGTTGCTACAGAAGGTGGGCATTGGAACTATTATCAGTTTGCCTCAGATGCAGAGTCCCACAACCTGCTTTTAGTTTAGCAGGATTTAACATGAAAGTACAGGAAATATTAGTTTAAAGATAACTACACGCTACACAAAAATGTTTTCTTCCTTAATGTTCTTCACAGCGTGTATTCTGGACACCAGTCAATTTTAATTCCTCCTATGGAGCTGGAATCCAATCTTTTTCTCTGGTTATCTACTGTGAGCCAGTATAAAATAAGAGACACTTTCTGTTCCTATTCGGTCATGGAACTGTGCACAAAGGGACTTGGAAACCAAGTTGAAATGTTAAAGGTAAGAAATTTCCTGAATGTTATGTTACATAAATTAAGGAAACTGTGATAGTAAAGCACAGTGATATGATTGTAAATACACCAGTTTTCCTGTTGTACAAGTCTCCAGTCCACAGATTGCTCAAAAAGCAAAAGCAACAAAAAATGTTTGCAGCCTCAGGAAGTGAAAAGGATTGGAATTGAGTAGGATGTACGTATTGCAGGGTAGGTAGCACATTGCCAGTGAGTGTCAGAGGCTGCTGGGCAAACCTGAAAGAGAGGATGCCAGCAGCAGGATGCTATGCAGAAGAATTGCTTATATAACAGTCTGCAGTGAAGGCTCAGACCAGCACATGATGTAAAGCACACATGTTAGGCAATTTGCTAAATAGAGGTGTTTTCTCCTTGGAGATGAGAGGAAGGAAAAAAAATTAGCTACATAAAACACTTGAGGTGGCTTTTTGCAGGGTTTTACTGAAATAGTGTACTCCATCCACAAGACTAAGGATCAGTCTTGTTCTGAAGGTGTCTGCTTTGTTGTGTCACCAGTTAAACAGAATAATACACAGGTTCAAACAGCTGGCTAGTGCTGTTCAGTGCATTCATGATCACGTCTAGAAATATTAACGGATTCTGGTCCCAGTTTTGTTGAAGACTCAGTGTAATCTCGGTAAATGACCTTACTCTTGCTTGGTTTGGTTTCCATCTATGTAAATAGTGAATAACAGATGTAATCTTAGCTGAAAAGCACTGCGGAAGCACGTGATGCTACGTTCTGTAGCAGAAGAAGAAGCACTGCTAATGCCTATTTTGTTCTGGCAGTGTTTCTAGGCTGTGGTCAGACACATTTTATAATTACAAATAGAAGCTGAAAAGAGAAAATAATTTGAACACAAGAACAGGGTTTGTCCTGCATTTCCCCGAGTAACTTCCAGGGATGAAAAACAAATTCTACTGCTTGTGAGCAGACAGATTTCGTGCGGCATGCAGAGGTAGTTAACACGTACAGTCTTTTGCATTCATTTGGTTATTTTCCAGGCACGAGGAATTAATCTGTCCTGTGTCCGAACTTGTGTGGTAGTTGCAGAGGAACGGCCACGAGTTTCTCTCACTCATTCCTTCTCCAAACTCTTCAAAGACATTGGCCTGTCCTCTCGTGCTGTAAGCACCACCTTCGGGTCAAGAGTCAACGTGGCTATCTGTTTACAGGTAACAGTGCCTTCCGCTGCATGTGTTGTCGCTAGCGTCAGACTTCCAGAGTAATTCTTTTCTGAAGCGGCAAACTTCCTAATCCGCACACACTTCTGTGTTGTTAGCATAGCCCAACATCTGCTTTGTAGAGAACAGCTGGCACAAGATTTAAGCAGCTTCTCTTGTTTTCAACTGCCAGATTATATCACAGATGCTTAAAACAACTGAAACGTGACATTAGAGAACTGTTTACTTCCATGTAAACAATGACTAGTGGCCTCTGGGCTGATAGCTGAGAGTGCTTGGGCCATGTCCACAGCAGCTTCCCCCTCCCCAAAGATGGATCCCACACTGGTGTTGGTATGGAGAGAAAACAGCCTGTTTTCTGAAGGGTCTCCCGTACTGCAACTGCAAAGGGGGGGAAATGTGAATATGAATTTTGCTGCCAGTAAGAACCGCCTGGAAACGTCTATGAGCTCAGGCAGAAGTTACCCTGACTTCTGTAAATACATTCTTTAATTTCTTTTAAATGTTAACTCATCAGGGAACATCTGGGCCTGATCCCACCACGGTGTATGTAGATCTGAAATCCTTGAGACATGACAGGTACAGTAAGTTTACTTAAACTTATTTAATAACTATATAAAGTGTTGTAATGGTACTGAGCTGACATGCCTCTCAGTAGATTTCAGCTCTTTTTTTTTTCCCTGACAATGTTTTCTTTACTTTCAGAGTACGTCTAGTAGAAAGGGGAGCTCCGCAAAGCCTGCTGCTTTCAGAATCTGGGAAGGTAATTTCATGTTATTACCTTAGACGCATGGCACACAGCATCTGATGAGCACGTGTTTCTTTTTATGCACCTCATGATGTAGATGCATAGCTAGCACAGGTAGCCTTGTGGCATGGCACAAGGCGATAGCTGGTTCCTCTGGAAAGTTAGTTTGATTTCTAATAAAGTATCTGTTGATTTAGGAGCATGCTTTGCTGAAACAATTGGGAGAATTGGTTCTGTTTCCAGTAAATGAACCATATCAGAAGTGTCTGCTGTTGTATCCTTGAAATCAGCATGTGTTTGAGATTTACCGTAGCTCTTGTTCTCTTCTTTAAATGGATTAACATAAAGATGTTTCCCAGTAGTTTTTAACATTGAGTTCTGCAAAATCAAGGTCTAGCAACATTTACAGGCCTAGAACCCCTTACCTATGTGGCTCTTGAGTCATGAAGTACATTTGTACTGTTAGCGTACTGCAGTGTACGTGTCCTAGCATGTTTTATACCAGTTTGTAATTTCCGTGGGTGAAATGACGCCTTTCCGGAGGTAAACGAACAGCCTTTGTATTTTAGTTATGCGTAAAGATAACGCACATACGGATTACATATTAATTCTTGTGATCTTTAGATTTTACCTGGAGTCAAGGTAGTCATTGTTAATCCTGAGACAAAAGGGCCTCTTGGAGATTCTCATCTTGGGGAGGTAAGCGCAGATTTCGCTATTTGGGTAGTTTTTCCCGTTGTCTGTTCCTTGAGCTATATTCTCTCTGTACGATTATGTAAGTTGCTGGGTGACAGGTTGTGAGTGGTAATACTTGCAGGCCTTTCTAAGCTGAATTATTGCTGGAGTGTTCAGAATTTGGGTGTTATTTCACTGTCAAGTTTAAAGAAAAAGCCTACTAGAAAGGAAGGATTCCACTCTAAATCTTGCATAACTGGCTTCAAAATAATCTGATTTACATTTTGCTTTCCTTATCTTGATTACACACCAGTATATTTGATCTGTGTTGATAGATTACTATCAATTGTTGGACCTCACATGTTCTAAAAGTCCACAATTTATTTACTCAGTCAATCCTCAGCTTACAGTTATAAGGAGACTAGATCTGCAAGATGCATTTTCAAGATTCTACAGGGTATTTGGAGGTTTGAGCTAAAGGCAAAACGTTTTTGGATCTGGAAAATCTTAGCTAAAAAGAGAACTTTCTTGTTTCAGTTTATTGTCTGCTTCATCTTAATACTCACCAGCTGCTTTTTGTAGTGTGTGGATCTGACTGTTTTTCCACTTCCTATGCAGATTTGGGTCAATAGTCCACACACGGCCAGTGGCTACTACACTATCTATGACAACGAAACCCTTCAAGCTGATCATTTCAACACTCGCCTGAGCTTTGGTGATGCTGCTCAGACGCTTTGGGCTCGGACTGGATACCTTGGGTTTGTTCGTCGGACAGAGCTCACAGCTGCCAGCGGAGGTACAGCAGAAACGAGTCTTTCTCTTTTAAATGAAGATGATTAGTTTTCTTTCATACTGTGCAGCGACTAAGTCCTGATCCATGTGTCTGGATACAGAGAGACACTTTTGTTTTATCTAAATTCCATTTATTGTTTGCCATTTTCTGTTTTCATAGTATGCATACACTTCATTTCCATCTTTCCTCTCTAGAGCGCCATGATGCACTGTATGTTGTTGGAGCACTGGATGAAACTTTGGAACTGAGGGGACTGCGTTACCATCCAATTGATATTGAGACTTCTGTATCTCGAACACACAGAAGCATTGCTGAATGGTAAAACAGCTGCGAAAAACTAATTCACCCTAACCTAGCTGAAATGTAGCAATGTTTATGCAAAGATGTGGGATTTAATAGGAAAAAAAATACCTAAGGCAAATTCAGATTCTTTTTTTTGTGTTACCATCAGCAAGTCATGCACCTCATTGCCCATCTGTAGCTTGGAATAATACTGGGCTGACTGACTCAATGTTTTCTCACGAGCCTTAATTCAAAATAGAAATGATGATTTTCTGCTCTGTGGTGTAAAGAACCATTTATACTTGAGTCAGTGAAAGCAGCATTTAGTTGGTATGTCACACTGGGTAGTACTGAGATGTGCTTTAACTTCAACACGTTACAAGTTAGGTCACTTGGAAATGCAGCCCAAAGCAGGTGGTAAACTCCATCTAAGGATAAAGAATTGTAAACTTTGGCTCTTTGTGAAAATAACTGGGGTTTCTGTTTGTGGGGTGTGTTTTTTCTTTTTAACTTCTAGTGCTGTGTTCACATGGACCAACTTGCTTGTGGTGGTTGTGGAGCTGTGCGGCTGTGAACAGGAAGCCCTGGATTTAGTTCCTCTCGTTACAAACGTGGTCCTGGAAGAACATTACCTGATTGTGGGAGTGGTGGTGGTGGTGGATCCTGGAGTTATTCCTATCAATTCCAGAGGAGAGAAACAACGCATGCATCTCCGCGACAGTTTTCTAGCTGACCAGCTAGACCCCATCTATGTCGCTTATAACATGTAACGTGTCTGGGGGAAGCGATGCTCAGAAACTGCGGGACCACTAAATGACAAAGGGTGGCTATAGAAATGAAGCTGGTGAATATTACTAATACTTGATCTAAAGTTTGAGATTGCTGCCATATTCCCTTCATCTCATCCTGTGGTATTAAGATCGCGTTAACTACCAGCAGACAAAAGGAAATGTGGTAGACAATGGAAAACATTTGTAACAGTTTACTGAAATATTAGCTTTATAGAAAATGCAAAGTTGACAAGTGTGTGAGCTACAAAATTCCTAAGGCCTTTACAGTAGTGTTACTTTTTTCATCTGTTGTACATATTTGTATTTTTATCTAATACTGGTTTAGGATTCTATAAGGGGAGGGTTTATTTAGTTAAGATGATAAACTATTAAGAAAAGGGTCATCAGAGTTCTGCAGTTCCCGACTATATAATGTACTTTGCATCTGTACTGTAGCTATTCATTCCATGGGATCACACAACTTATTTAAAATTGTGCCATGACCAAATCAATAACTTACGGAATCTAAGAGTTACTTATTCATATAGATATTTCTTGAATTTAAAAAGAATTTTGCCTATATTTTAAATATGTAAATATTATTATACATAATTCACTTAGAAAATTAACTTGGATAATGATGACAGCTGAAGGTAGAAATTTTTAAGGACAAGTAACTTTTGTGGTCCTTAGCATAATTACACTTGGTTAGACAACTAATGTGAGATACACACGTCTTTCACCAGTTTCCTTATTTCGGTATGTAGTCTTTTATTGCTGGCCAGAAGTCTGTCATAGCATGTAGAAACCCATGATTTTTAAGGCACATCTTTCTAAAAGAGGCTGAATTTAAACAGTAACATGGAATTTGGTAGAAATCGCAGTGCAAGTCCAAAATGCTCAACGGAAGCGATGCACCTGAGCGACAGCCTCTGCCTCCACCCCCTGTAACACTTTGTCTGTAAAGGGGAAAAAAAAAATATCCTTTAGATTGACACACAAAGTCACTGTTTGTGCGATTCAGTCCTTACTCTGTTCAGCTCCCTCTTGCTAGAGCAAGAAATATTGTAAATAGGCTTTAATGTAAACCGGGAGGCCACGAGCCAGTTTTCCTCAAAGCATTCACCAAAAGAATTAGGTAATTCTGGGGTTTAAGTTGAATGCAATTTTTTCTTTTACAGGAGCAGGCACAAAAATGAGAGCGTGCAATTCTGGTAAACACGTTGTTAAATAACTTTGTGAAAGTTAATATCCCAGCCTTCAGAATACTTTGTCAGTTTTTTACATTAGTAAATGTAAAGAAAGAGAAGCCTTAGAGTACCGGGAATAAGCTCTTGCTCTTAAGGAGCAATTACGCACTGGGCTGGGGGAGAGACAGTGTTTCTCTAACTCAAAATTACCTTTATTTCATCTAATCCTTAGTAATCTTTTAAGAAAGTTAAATTCCTATGAGCATTAAGAAAATGGGATTTTGGAAGTAATGAGAGCCACTACCAGATACTGCAACAGGTTTTTTTGAGACAAATGTGGTATACAGTGTAAGTAAACTTGTTGTTAAAATGTTCCAGATTACCTCATCCAAAGTTTTTCGGCAGTTTTTAAAAGGTTTATAGTATGAACTCTGAGATCCCATGGCGGTTGCCAGGGCAGAACCCAGCGTATCCATAAGCAAAGCCCAGTTTTGACCTTGAAAAACTGCTGCGTTCTGTTCATTCTGCACTGAAGATAGGAGTGTTAAAATTTAGATAAGAAGTTTAGAATGATATTTTTGAAAAATATTTGGTGGGGGGGAATAGATTTAGAAACTGGAAGTTATCCTGGCAAGTCTAGACGTAAGAGTTGTTTGCAAACGCTTCAGTTCACAAGTGCACATTTCTTGAACCATTTCTCTTTCCGCGTCTACGGCAGCAGTGAGGTGACCCCGCAGACGCAGTTTTCATGGTATGGTGCTGCTGCCGGGGTGTGAGAGTTCTTCTGTTAGCAGTAGGGGTACTGTCTGCTTTCTGAAGATGTGCGTCCTGAAATACCCCTGTGTGAAGTCTTCAGTAGATTTAGTTTTAACAAATTGGCCGCAATTGAGGAAAGGACAGGTGTGACTGTGACCAGTACAGTTGGTACAGCTTGCTTAGGGGGTAAAGTGCACAAAAGTTGTTCTCCCTTTTCAGCCAGCAAAGTCTTGTTACTATGTGTTCTGCTTCACTATTATTTTTTCTTGCACAGCAAAGTGACTTGCAGTACAGCTTCACTTCATTCTTGCCCATTTCAGAAAATATTCCGATGGTCTTGACCTTTTTCTTACTCAAATTAAAGCTTTAGATAAATTGTTTCAACAAACACTTTATTTGTCCATCAAAGTGGATTTTAAGTCCAATTCTAGGATTGTCTTTTATTTCTACTCACGATTTTTCAGAAATTAAAAAAAGCATGTATGAATTTTGATCAAAGATTGCCGGTATGCAGCAGATTGACTTGCTGAAATAGCTTTTTTTTTTAATGACATACTGGATCATTTTGATTTTTTTTTTCCTCGGTTTTTTTTTTATTTGGATAGGTATTGATAGCTTCTTATGGTTTGGGTTTTATCTTGCAAGTTTTCTGTTTACTCTTAATCTTTATTCCGGCATGTTTCATTTCTCTGTGTTGGAGAACTGTAAGTTTACAGTCCTGCCCATAGAATGAGGTAACATTCCGTTCTCCGTCGCCAGTGACATACAGCAGCTGGCCAGTTTTGACTTTATCGAACGCTTTTGTCCACGTTTGGCACAGTGAAAAGCAACGTGCTGGAGAGGTGGAAGAACGGGGCTGTGAACCTGGAAACCCCGATTTCAGGCTCCAGCTCTGCTAGTGACTTGCCACAAGACCTTCCACAGGTCATTTCACTCCTCCAGTTTCTTCATCTGTAGATGAGGATATTATCTAATCCTTACAACATCCCTGTGAGGTAACTAACTGTACAGCACTAAGTGCTACGTATTCTTCATTGCTAGCCTCGTTGAGGTTGGGGTCGGTTTGTTCTTCCAAACTGATAAATGATTATTTGGTTGTCGTGGGAGGGCTCAAAAGCTGTGACCGTTCTGCTTTACAACGGTTGCTTGGCATCTTTGACCGGAGATACTTAACTTCAGAAAATTCGCGAGGCCGCTGATGTTGCAAGTTCAGGTTCAGTCTCGGATGCTTTTCTGTAACTGCCGAATCACGTGTTGAGTCCCAGGACGCGACTTTCCGTGTCGGTTTGACTTCGCAGTTTATGTGGTTGCAGAAGGCGAATTATTTCCTACTGTTGGCCATCAGATTCCAAGCTAACAGCTGCAGTGAAACGTAAAAACTAGGAATTCTTAACACTTTGAACTAAAATATTTTGTATGTCTTACTGTTTATGAATATTCCCTAAGCAAAATATGTGGGTACAGGTAATTTCAAGTCTTGTTTTGTTAAAATTTGCACTGCATTTCTGATTTAAATAAATGTAATTAAGATGTCATACTAACTGTCCTAAAAATAAGGTTGTAAAAACGAGATAAATTTTAGCCCTAGCTGCAATTTTTCTTTAATTTCTGTCATCCTATTTACCATTGTCAAATTCAGACTACAGCATTATGTAATTATGTATAAAGTTTTTATTTATTTAAAGTTAGATTAGATATACATTTTTAAATTTAACATCTGGCTGGACAGTGTTCCATTAACGCATTGATTGTGTTTCCTTTGTCTTGTGTTAATAAATATTGATGCCTGATTGCTTGCTTGTTTCTTCCTCTGCTGTTTCTCTGAAGGATTTTTTTTTTTTAAGGAAGCAAACACTGGTTAGCATTTATCCTGGTGAAAGGGAAAACTTGTAAGTATTCTTGCAAATCTGTTATACCGTAGTATTGAATGTTCTTTATTCAGTTTCTGGTTCGGATGCAGGACTGGTGGTGTTTCATTTTTGAACTGGAATTCAGAGCTTTCTGGACTCTTAAACCTTCAGATTTGTCCTCTGCAGGGCTAAAGCTTTGCATGAGAGACGACACAGAAACTGTGGTGGCACTTGAGATCTCAACACGGATAAACTCCACTGCCCGAACCTAACCATAGAGTTTTTATGAAGATTTATTTTAAATACTCCTAAATGCGAAGATCAGGTTTAGTCCCAGTGAGGATGGAATTAATATTACAGTCTAACACCAGCTACTGTCTATGTGCGTACCTGTGAATGGTCGTGTGTTCCTGGTTTAGAATATACTGAGACAGGATTTCCTACAAGTGATGACTAGCACTTTTACCATGGTTTCTTTTGAAAATATTTCATTTTCAGGAAATCTTTCCTGTATTTTAAAATTATTTGCTTAATATTGGGAAAACCTCTTAAAAAAACCCAAACAAACCAACAACCAAAAAAACCCCACAAAAAAACCCGACAAAACACCCAACTGACTTGATTGATAGAACAATTCAAAGTACACTGAAATAGCCAATAAATCTTTACTTTCCATAAATACTTTTAGACTGGAGTGATCAAATTTCCCAGGCGTCTGAAGCTTCTTGTCCTGGTTGTCTCAGCTCCAGCCCAGGCACCTTCTCCGGGGTCGTGACTTAGGATATAGCGTGAGCTTAGTGCTGATTATTTACTGTGAGCTCAGTACTAACGGGGTGGGTAAAGCTTTGCCTAACTCTCGGCAAGAGAAGCGTTTCGCAGGAGCCCTGGAGGTGTCGGGGGCGGGAGGCGTACTCGGCTTCCCCGGAAAGAAGCGGTTCAGCTGCCGCCGCGGGGGGGGTTTGGCCGTCCGTGGGGGTGGAGGGACGTCGGAAGGGGCCCGTCGGCGAAGTGAAACTAAAACCTCAGTGAAAACCGCGAACGAAACGGTGTCGGGGGGCGCAGCAGCAAGAGGAAGGTGTAGCACAGCGCAGCCGCCGCCCCCCTCCTGTCATCCGCACGCTCTGTGCGGGGACGCTGGGCAGGAGCCTCCCGGGAGCCCCTTCCCCTCCCGCTGCTCCCCCCGGCTCCCTTCGCGCTTTGACCTTTGGCGAGGCCGGGGCCGCCCCTGGAAGAACAAGCGGAGGCCAGAAGGGGCCTCTGGCGGCGGTAAAAGCCGCCCCCGCTGCCGCCGGCGGATAACGGCTGCCGCCCGCCGGGAGCGGGCCTGGGCCTGCGCGCGGGGCGCTGCGCGGGCCGCCGGCGGCGCCTTCCCGCCCTGGGGCCGGCCGCGGCGCTCTATCGCCGCCTCTCTATGGTACCCGCGGTTGGAAACCGCCGGGCGGAGGCGGTGCCTAGAGCGGACGCTCTAGCCTCCACCTCCGGGGCTCTATGCTGCGGGAACTCTATGGTGGGGATTTCTAGGCGAGGCCTCCGCGGGGACTCTATGGTCGCAGCCCGCCCACCCCGAGCGTCCCGCGCGGGCCCGCCGTGTTTACGATGCCGCCGGCGCCGGTTTCCTGAGGCGGAGACGGGCGCGGCGGCGGCGGCTCCTCTCCCCACGCGCGGCCACCGGCGGGGCCTGGCGGGCCTCTGAGGTAAGAGCGGGCGCCGCCGAGGCGCGGGCGGGCGGGGGAGGCCGCCCCCTCCCCTTCGGCCGGCCCGCCCGCCCCTTCCCCCCCCCCCCCCCCCCGCCCCCGCCGGGCCCAGAGCGGCCGCTCCCGCCGGGCCCAGAGCGGCCGCTCCCGCCGCCCCCGCCGGCCGCGGGCCTAGGCCAGGCCCAGCCAGGCCGCGCCGCTCCCCTCGGCGCCCGGCGCCGTCCCTCCCCGCAGCCCGCTCTCCTCCGGGCCGCGAGGGAATGGCCGAGTCCTGCCACAGGCCGGGGACCGGGCTGCGGCGCGGCCGCTCCCTTCAGCCGGGGCCCGCCTCGCCCCTTCGCGGCGGGCGGCCGCAGCGGAGGACCCCCGGGGAGTTCCCGCCCCGTCGCCCCAGCCAGGTGCGCCGGGCCCGAGGCGCCGCGCTCCCCGGGCGGCCTGGGGCTGTTCGCCCCGCGGCGGGAGGGGCGGCCCGTGGCCCCGGGTGCTGGTTCCACCGCCCCGCCCGCCCCGGGTCGCGGGGTAGGGTCGGCGCCGCGGAGGAGCCTCCAGGGGCTGGGGGTGGGCAGAGGCCCTGGGCTCCGGCGCGCAGCTTTCGGGTCGCGACTTCAGCCCTGTCGGATTGGGTCTTCAGTCGAGGGGCAGCGGTGGTGTCCTTCCCAGGGACCCTTGAGATCGACCGAGAAAACCGGAGCGGTTTCCCGTGGATGGCAGTGATTTCTTTTTTCCCCCATTAATTTTGACCGAGTACCGGTTTTGTGAGCCGTGTCCTCCAATGCTCTCAGCAATGAGCATCGGGTCGATTCGAGGTGGCTGGATGCAAACTGCAGATTTGTGTTTCCCTCTCACAAATATCAAGATCCCTCATGTCCATAGAGCATACGTGGGTTTGGACTGCAGACCTTTAGTTCTGAGGCTGCTTGCCATGGGAATGCTCACCAAGCTTTGTTTCCTGCTGAGGAGGGGGGAGTGGAGGAAAACACACATGGAAACTACTCCCGAAGTTTTAAGGAGTAGTTTTGTGTGTGTTTGTGGAATGGGATCCAAAACTGGAACTGGGTACATTGACTCAAGTCTCCTCGCTTGCTTTCTGGCGTGAACTGGTAGGATGTGCTGTCCTTTGCCTCTGTCTTTCACCGATTCCTGGAAAAAACTGGAGTTCTGTCAGTCTTCTGGATGAAAAAACTTTCCCCAAAGTGTCTGAATTGCAAAATTAAGTAAATAGTATTTTAACTGCTGTAGCTTGTGAAGACAGCTTATTTTGAGACATTAGAGAGTCCAAAATTTCACCAGATTACTTGAGTGTAATTTCGTCGTTTTAAATCACTTTGTCGTTTGTATATGTCACTATGTGGCTCTAGTTACTTAGTATTTGAGAATAAAACTTTGTGTTCAGTATTCTTTGATTTCTGACTTTAAAAAG
The DNA here is from genome assembly GCF_028858705.1 of Grus americana. NCBI lineage: Eukaryota > Metazoa > Chordata > Aves > Gruiformes > Gruidae > Grus > Grus americana. Next base: position 2,510,780 of record NC_072882.1, read on the forward strand.
TCTTAAAAAAAAATTAATTGCCTTTTAAAATATTTCAGTACTGAAATACCATTCAGGCCTTTCATCTGCTAGATGTAAAAGGGCAAAACAGAACTCGGTTTCTTCCTTTGGTGCTCTCGCACTACAGCTCACTTCTCTTGGCCTTAACGTACGACTTTTATATTCCATTACCTTATTCAGAGCGATTCAGAGTAAAATCTTGTGCAGGTGGTTGCTGCACAGGCACAGTGTGTCTGTGAGTGGACCGTCTCTTTAGCGGTTTAGGGTATTTTTTGTCAGGATTAGTGAAAGCTGTGGGAATGGGTTTTTTTTCTTGTTTATTTGTTCTTTTTTAATTGATACTCCTCAGCCCTGTAGGGTTTGTAGTGGTTCTTGAGTGGTAGCTCAAACTCAGGAAGGTATAGGAGGGTATGTATGACCTTTGGGATGCTAAATTAAACTTGCCCACAATGAAATGCGACGTTCCTATTTCTGATGTTTGAGACTCAAACTCATGTTCAAGGTGAGATGAGTTTCTTCGGCTGGAGAGAGCCAATTCTCAAGAGTTTAAAAGTCCTTCAGAACAAACTTCATAATGCTGCTGTTGCAGAATCCTCTCATTTAAATGAAATGACTTTTGAGATGTAGCCGTGTGGAGACACTGGTTTTATTCTGAAAAGCATCATCCTTACCTATCTGACTATTAAAAATGGTTTTCGTACAGATTGGAACGATAATTATTTTCTGGCTAATAAATCATCGGGTGTTGCCGTTATGAATTACATGTCGGAGTACTGACAAGAGGAAAAATTCTTCCTTCGCCCCGAAGCTGGTTTCAGCTAAACGTATATTCTGTTGTTGGAAGTAGTTTTAACGGTGGTGTAAAAAGCTGAAAACCTGATATATTTTCCGGCTTTGGTGCTTCTTTTCTAAGCTTGAGAGCTTGCAGGTTGAGGTTTTTCATTGGAACTGTCTAAAAGCTGATGGTAATCGCTGCTTCAGGTGATCACAGAGGGCTATTCCAATGGAAAAATCGTGTTTTTCCAGCTAAATAAGTTGTTTTAACAAGACAGAGGCACGTGAGTCTTCTTGCGAGACAGTCACGCAAGGCCAGATAGCGCATTGCACCTCCTTTGTCCAGTGGAGGATATAAGAAGCAGTAGTGATTTTCACCTTGTTAAAATCGCTTGCTAAACCTTTTTTTATTAATATTATTTTACAAAGATGTTGGGTGAATATTTAGTTAAATATTGCAGAGCAAGCAGAGATGAAGTGAACTTGAAAAATCATATTTATAATGGGAAATACTTTATCTTTTATTCCTGTAAGTAGGGCTTCACACCTGTGAGAGAAAGATCAGCAAAAACCTTTGTGCTTTCTCCCCGGTTTGTTTATTTTGGGTGGTTTTGTATCTATCGGTTTCATTGTTTCTTGCAGTCTATTTTGGTGCTGTTGTGAATCTTTCACGGGACAATAAGGCAGAGAAAAACAGTAAAAGAGGGAGGGAGAGACAGAGAATGTGGTTTAGCACTACTGAAATGAATTGGGTATTTCTGTAGCACTGGAAATTTATTTTAATTTTTGCTGTAGACTGGATTTCAGTTTGACAGTGCCCTGTTTACTTGTGATACTTAGTATATCTCCTTTGCAGGGGTACAAAACGGGGATTTTTTTCTTTATAAAAACCCTAAAACTACATTAGGGGGTATATAAAGTTGGGTCCCTTATACATGCTTGTCATTAATTCTGCTCTTTGGTTGTTTTTTTTTATAGCTTTGAGATATTTAATTATTTCCGGTCTCAATTTTCTTCCTTTAAAAAAAAAAAAAGAAAAGAAAAAAAAAAAAGCCAAAACAGTCCTTCGGACTTTCAGACGAGGACTGCAGCAGTAGCCACTGAAAAAAGAAAATTAGAATCGCATTGCTCTGCTCTGCCCCGGGGCTGGTTTCTCGCAGGGTGAAGTCGGGATCTCGCCGAGGCGGAGGGAAAAGCACAGTTGCATTAGCAGCAGCAGCGACGTGATAATCTTAGCAAAGGCAGTCGGGATAGTTTTGATTAGCTGAAGGTTTCCAGAAGCCGGGAACAGCTGAAGCGCTGCCTTGCTCCCATGGGCTTTTTATTCTAAAGTGAAGCTTTCATTTTGCTGCCTCAGCTTACGCTATGGATGAATTGGGTTACGTTTACAGAGATAAGTATGTTGGGAAGCTGTATCCTATGGCGGAGAGCGTTGTTCCATGCTGTAAAGGATACGGTTTCGTGTATCACCCAACCATCAGTGTTTCATCGGTTTTCTCTCCACAAAGTCCTGTTTTAGTAACTTATTTGAGGAGTTCTGCAAGGGGACTCCTCAGATGAGTAAGGATTGCAAGAACAAGATTCTGGTCTTGGTGCACGTTGACTTTTTACCCTCTAAGTATACGTCAGGCTGCAAGAGCTGTGGTTTATCTCAGTAGGGAAAAATCAATGACTCACATTTCCACAGAAAGAAATGTAATTTCCAGTCTCATAGCAACTGTCCTTTCAACAGTTTCAAACCTTCTGTGACAAAATGTTTAACACTCACCGATCATCTTTTAATGCTCTAGGCTGGTCCACCCACTCACCCCACCTAAAAGCATGCATTTTCACATCACTAAATCCCCCAATATTGGAGGGGGGATGCTGTCAAGACACGTTGAACAGTTAAATATAAAATCTTAGAAACAAGAGAAGTGTTACTGACTGTATTCTGTGAAGACGGAGTGACTTTTGCAGGGTTTAAAATTCAAGACTGTATTCTCTGTGCTTTGATTTTGAATCCCTGTTTTGTTTTTATACACCTTCAGATGTTTTAAAATAGGTTTGGCTGGTAGCTTGGGTAAAATCTTTTGGAGAATTATTTTATTTTACTTAGAGCAAGACATTCTTTAGTATAAATGCTTCAGCTTGGTTTTCTTCGTAGACCTCATGACTTGACTTGTTTATTTTCACACAAACCCAGGAAATTCAGTAAATACATTTGACAGTAAACTTCAGCATGGGGTAGGTCTGAACCAGCGCTGACAGACAGTCGGACTGCAGGTGTTGTTGGGGTGAAACGGGACTTGTATCCTGCTCCAAAACGGGGGTTCGTGCTGCTCTGGGCTCCGAGGCCTCGGGGGCGGCATGCCGGGCGCTGCGCTCGACCTGCCCAAAGCCACGGGGCGAGGCAGTGGAAGGGCTCCCGCTGTGCCTTTCCCCTCTTGCCCCCGTAGGGAGGCACGACGACGCTTGGGGTATCGCAGGGGAAGTGCTGTTCCATACTAGAAAGCGACATGGAAGGACAAAGAACTAATTAAAAACATCCAAATGAGGCTAGAAGCATTATGCACTGAGGTTCTCTAAAGCGTCGCTGAAAGTTGGGCGCCTATCTGCTGTTCAAATTTATCATTAACTGAATTTAACTCGTTACTTTTCTTGTAGCTGATTATGGAAGAGGTGCACAAGAGCAGCAGTAACAGTTCAGTGACGCCTTCACAAACATCAGCTGTACAAGGTACAACACTACAGGCAGCTCAGCTCTCTCATATTGCTCAACAGGTAAAGCCTGGGCCAAATCTCAGCAAACATTTGAGGTAGTTAAGAGCCATTTTTTATGTACCACAAACTCCAGTAATTCTTGAGTTTTAGAAACACACAGAGAAGAAAAAACAAAAGAAGGTTGAGAAAAATCTACTTGTTTCTTGATGGACAACACAAAATTAATAAGAATGGCTTGTATTCATAAGACCAAAATTAATTTTTTGTGCTTGTACAATGCAAAAATGCAGCCCAGCGTTTTTGTTAGATTGTACATCCTTTGAAATCATCGCCAACCTGACATGCAGGAGCTGCTTAGTAATGAGTGAGGGCCTAATTTTGATTATTTTTTTTTATTCAGAAAAAGCATTTACAGCTCCTTTTGTAGTAATGGCAATCCTGGGTGCTCAGCACCATGGAAACACTTGGATTTTAGCCCAACATGAATGTATTTAATGTAATAAATCATACGAAGTGGGAAATTTGACAAACTTACTGCGAGGTAACAACACTTTCAGAGCTTTATCCTGAATTCAACTTTCTGCACCTGAAAAAGTGTCTCTTTCTAGGCAAAGTCCGCTCCCACAGCGACGTAACCGTCCTGTGAAACAGTGAAGTTCTGCAGCTCATCCACTGTTTACCCTGTAGATTTTGATGCAAAATTTAGATAACTGCGTGAGGCAAAGACAGGAATATCAGCAACATCCTGTTGTTTGTTTACAGCATGGTTTTCTGATCTGTTTTTCTAGAAGGTTGCCTGTGTAACAATGTTATCATATACGATACAGAAGTAGTATTAAACGAAAAGTTAGCTGTATGAGTTTTAATGATCCCTTCATCTTTTCATATATTCCAGATTAATAAAAGTAGTGAAGGCATTTGGTGAGGAAACTGGTTATTTACTTATGCATCTCCTTGTTTAATCAATTTTTAAGTGCAAAGGCTCGTGCGAGTTCAACATCAAAAATACAAATCTGTTAGACTGTAAAAAGTATTTTACAGAGGAGTAGCAGTAGTAATTAACTTTTTGTCAGTTAAACCTAGATTCCAGCTACATTTATTGAAATGGATCGTTTTAAAACATTAAAGAACAGATGCCATAATTTTTACTTGGAAAAATCTGCTCTTTGTTCTTCCTTGTCCAGAGCGTGCTTACCTTGTCTCCTTCAGTTTCCTTTCCACGCCGGGGTCTTTCATACGGCCCTCGTGCCTTGAATTTCGCAGTAGATTGGTCAGCTTTTGCTAAACTTAACTCTTGTGATTTCTTCTCTGTGAAATCTTTGAACTGTGGCCTCATAGCGGTTGCTTAAAAATAGTAATCCAAGAACACCGAGTATGTGTGCTATTCATGCTACCTCCTGCATGACTCCAGTATTGTTAGTCTGCTCTGTCCTAAGCCCGCAGCCTTGTTGATCATTTCTCCTTGATTTAGATTTTAGTGCCCTAAACTCCTATTAACTTCAGTGAGAATTAAAGCTACTTATTAGGTGCTTTTAGTTCTGCTTATCTAAGTCTATGACACTCTCAAAATGGAATCAATACTTAAAAAAATAAACTGCCACAAATGTGGGGCTTTATCTGTGCGTATGGATGGAGTTAAATGAAAGCAATTGTGGTCACTTAGTCTCAGTGTTGTGCTTCTGAAGGAGTCTGCTTCGTTGTGGTTCATTTAGAACTACATGTATTGAATTTGTAGCATTTTAATCTTTTGCACATAATGCTACAGATTTGATTCCCGCCCCCCCCCCCCCGCAGCCTAAGGCAAATAAGTAACTGTTTCAGCCTCTTCCATGTGCAGATATGTATCTCCAAAACGTGCATCTGAAAGGAGATGTTCTGTGACTTAATTAGGCTTAAAAGAAGCTTCTGCTAATGCATGTTCTCCACTAGTTTCCTACATGTATACACACTTTCTGAACACCGTGGAGCAAAGGCTTTTGCTAATGCGTCTTTGATTTGTTGTAGATGTCGCTAAGAGGTCCTGCTCCCCTGACCGTGGTTCAGCTTCCTGGAGAACAAGTCCAGGTCCAGGGAGTCATTCAGACGGCTCAGTCCTCTTCTGTAATCCACTCACCCCAGGTGCAAACAGTGCAGGTAACTACAGAGCATCTATTAAACAACCGAGGATTCTGGTTTATGTACGTGAAAAGACTTGTAAAGGCTTCTCTGGCTCAGCTAACTCTGCCAGAGCGCAGCCTTGCTGGCCCCGCTGCAAGAGCGAGCGAGCAATCCAGTGACGGTATTTTGGGGATACATCGTTCTTAATGCTGGAATTATTTGTAGTGCTAAAGTTGCCTTTGGAGTTGAAATTAGACTATTTGACATTGCCTCCCTTTATAAAAAAAACCAAAATAAACCCACAACTCTTTAGTTGGTGCTCTTAACAGCCGTGCAATCAGTGTGTTTCAATACCCAAATAAGAGGAGAGTGTTTGGAAAAGGTAGACCTGAATGATGGTGAACGAACTGTTGACTGCTCACCTCGTGTACGCTGTAACTCAGTTCCTGTGGTACCTAAGTATTCCACTTGTGTGTCTTACTCATTCGCCATGTGATTTTTGTACAAGCCACTTCAGAGGGGTGCCCCAGGGAGTTGACAGTCGAGTCTGTTAACTGCTTCCTTCAGTCCCTGGCTGCGGAGCCCTCTGGGCAGCATGGGTTTACACTGTGAAATAACTGCACTGGCCGGCCGAATGACTCAAGGAACCATGCTAAAACACATTAATTTGTCATTGATCCTTCGTGCTCTACTTATCTAGTCATACAACATTAAATTGATAAACCATGAAAAGTAAACCAATAATGCATTTTCAGCTATCATTGTTCCTCTGACATCAGATCATGGAAAAGAAAACACGTTTCTCTTTGCTGAAAGCAGTTAAGCATTTGGTTTAGGAGGTTGTCTTTACTTGAGTCTCCACTAATCCCTTTCCCGTCACCATGTTCTAGTTGCAGGGTCCCCACTGACTCTATCCTTTCCTTTTTTTTTATTTTTCTATAATTTATGAACATCGTGGCCTTGTTGCTCAAACGGGGAAAAAAAAGTAATACATGAGCAGCTTTTTTTTTTTTAATGGTGACAGTAGGTTGTTCTTTCTGTCTGTGTAGCAGCAGTTAAGTGAGAAATGCTTTTCCCAGAGCTTCATGCATTCTTCTTGACTTCTTGTTGCTGGCACACAAATAAGTACAAATAATTTTTTTGTTAGCTTGTGTTTAATAAGGAGCATCAGAGAAAAAAAAATAACACTTGCCAACTGGATGAAGACACGTTGGAATAAAGAGAAAATTATAGATAATACTTCACATATTTACTCCCTGATATGCTGCTGCCTTAGATAGTATTTTCATTTGACTCTTAGGTTCTGACCAGCACAATACACCGCTCCTCTGTCTGCATAAAAGATTTCAAGTATTTTATATGTTTGTCTCCATACATAAATGGAATTTCTGTTTCCTTTCCCACCACCTCCTTAGACAAATCCACATGTGGGAGTGGCTCACCTTTTCAGACCACATCAGCTACTAAGATAGTCAGGCTTGTAAGATTTTTATGTAAATAGTAAACCACTGGTATTTCTTCACACGGCTGTTTTAAAATTTCTGGATTGATTAATCCTGCAGTTTAATCCAGCTAGAACAGCTGGCTTCAGATGGTGAACGTTTTTCAGCTTTTAATGTGATAAATAGTTTGGGAGAATCTCTTGAGCTTTCTTTTTGGGCAGGGGGTGGAGAAATCCACCTTTTTTTCTTTCCCTGTGTAATTAGCTGCATTTGTGTTGTTTTCGTGCAGCTTTAACTCATGTACAATTGAAATGTGTAATCTCTTCTGGGTATTTCTTCGGCAGTGTACCAGATAACCACATGGAATGTGTTTTTCAGGTATCTTCTTTGTCTGAGAGCGAAGATTCTCAGGATTCATCAGACAGCATAGGCTCTTCACAGAAAGCTCGAGGCATCTTAGCTCGTCGTCCATCTTACCGGTAAGTACTATATGTATTTTGTATTTTTATTTGAAACCAAAATAGCAACTTCTTTCAACAGCTTCATATATTCTACCAACCTCCGAGTTGTTTTCTTTCTCTTGAAACATGCATTGGATCTGTTCATGCAGTAAACGTTTTGAGAATGCCATGTTGGCTGTCGTTCACTACCAGGAAACTTTGACTTAACTAACTGGAGATCAGCTTCAATATGACGTGGTATAGGGAAAATCACTTATCAGCTGTAATTTTACTCCGTTGTATCGTTTTACTGAAATGAGGAGCGTAGTCAAATGCCACATCCTAGCTTTTGAAATAATAAATTTGTTAGAAACTTAACACAAAGTTTACTGTTTTTTTACAATAACGTTCTGAAAATTTTAAGACAGTTTATGAACCTATCTGATACTCCCGTCTGCGATTGCTGTTCCCACTTCTGCCACTGCTTTTCATTTTTTGATTGTTTTATCCACTCTTCTTGGTACTTTCTGATGCCTTTATCTCATCTTGAATTTATGTACCAGAACAAATAATTTAGGAGGGATTTTATTGTCTGCAAAAATGGTGGTGGAACAGAGCAATTCTGAGTCTTCAGTTACGGTAGCCAGGATAGGAAAGAGGAGCTGTAAGCAGAGCTCCTGTGGGAGAACCATTTGGCTGTGCAGGTTTGGGATCAGGCGTTGTCTGTTCTGCTTTTCTCTTCCTGTAACTGCCACTAATTCATCGTTTGGCTGGGGGTAAGGTGTGTAAGAGTCACGCTTCCATCGGTTCTTCCTTGAGGGAGAGCTGTGTCTGTGGTCATTGGATGTGGGTTGTTTGAGAAGCCGGGCAAGAGACAAATTAAGTGCAGAAAAGAAATGTAAAGTCTCGCTGTGTACTGAAAGAGCAAAAGATCTAATTTTTAAACTTTCCTGTAGTAATCTACTCCTTTTTAGTTTATTCCGACACCAGAGCAAACCTTTTTTTAATTGGATATACAAAGCCGGTTCTTGAGAGAATTAGAGGATCAAGTTGTAAATCAGAAAAATCTCTTAATAGGCCAGTTATATGTTCCCGTAAAATGTTTATGGTGGAAACTGATGCAGCTTTTACTGAAATGAAATGATGCAGCTGTGGTGCTAGTTCCAAGCCCTCTGTTTTTCTGGAGATTACTGAAATCTACTGTAAATGGTGCAGGTTTTTCATTTCAGTCCAAGCATCTAAGGCTTTTAGAGGATAACGATTGAGAATCTGGAATTTGTGCTGATTTGCACACACGTATTTTATAAATCAGCAGCCAACTTGAATTGCTTTTAGGTCTTAAAATGATTCAAACAGTTAATTAAAAAACTAGACTATATAAACTACAGGAATGTAATTACAGAAAGAGTTTGAGGCAGTCACCTCATACAAAACTTTGTTAATTCCAAAAGCTGTTGTACATCAAATTGCTAGGTCTGTAATACAAAATAGGGATAGAGTTGTTTGTAACTGTCGTTGCAGTGATTTGTAATTTTTTTCCTAGTATTACAGCTGATAAAGAAACTCTTTTTTTATAGAAAAATTCTGAAAGATCTTTCTTCTGAAGATCCACGTGATAGGAAAGGAGATGAGGAGAGTCCCGGTGTCTCTACTGTTACATCTATGTCCGTTCCCACGCCTATCTACCAGACGAGCACTGGACAGTACAGTACGTTACACAAAATATGTGCCTGGCTGGACACATTTTCTATTCAACTTGCCTCAAAATACAGATTTTCTTTTCATTATGTATTTGACTAAGAGGAAACGCAGAAGGTTTGGTTATTTATCTAACAGTTAATAAAGATAGTACTGTCATTACGTGGAAATAGACTGGTATCTAAAGACTCCAGCTAAACTCAATGCTGCGTTATCTTAATTTTTGCATATTAAGACAAGACATTCAAAGGATGTTGTTACGAAGTATGTAGCAGTCTTGTAGTGTTAGATTTAGTCCAAAATGTAAGATCGGCAAAGATGCCATTACATCGATCACAGGGCCGCACAAAAGGTGTTCCTGCGGTGTCGGGGAGGTAGCAAGAAAAGGGATTTGTGCCTTTGCTTTTATCATCTAGCATGCATTGCGCTCGTGAACCAGAAAGCAACCTGCTCTGACACTAACAGGTGTACGGCCTACGGACTTACCTTGATCTCTATGTTAGAACATACAGCTACAGATATTTTTGTGCGTGTTCCTTTTTCTTTAAGTTGCCATTGCTGCAAACGGATTGCAGCTGGCCAGCCCGGGTACAGATGGTGTGCAAGGTCTGCAGACACTAACGATGACAAATGCTGGCGGTACTCAGCCTGGGACAACAATACTGCAGTACGCGCAGACGTCGGATGGTCAGCAGATACTCGTACCCAGCAACCAGGTGGTTGTGCAGAGTGAGTACGCCTTCCGGAAGTGGTTCAAAGTACCCGTCCTTAACGCAAGTGCCGCTTTCTAATGCCTCCGTGTTTTGATGTCTTGTGCTTTTATGGCAACAGCTGCATCAGGAGACATGCAGACTTACCAGATCCGCACCACACCGACTACCACATCCCTTCCTCAGACCGTGGTGATGACATCTCCTGTCACTCTGACATCACAGACAAGTAAGACAGATGATCCGCAGTTGAAACGAGAAATAAGGCTGATGAAGAACAGGTACGTAAGTGCACATGGGCTGCTTTGATTTGTTAGTTCAATGTGCTGAAATATTATCTTCAAAGGACGAATTAGGAGTCTTGCAAGCTAACTTTTCTGGCTGCGCTGTCAGTACAGTATGCTGCATCCAGCAACTAAACTATTGGGAATTCTGACCAAAACATGCTGCACATTCTGTATTGCGCAGTTTGGAGAAAACAAATTGGTTTTTCCCTGCAGATCAAGTACCGGGTGTGTTACCAGACACTGCTAAATTTCATGCTCCCCACTTGTCCTCGTGTACTTCTCGGGTTGTTGTGTTCGTGGCCGTGCCAGCTCCCTCCTTTCACGTTGCTCAGAACCGCATTCAGCATTCGCAAAACAGACAAATCTCAAATCTGTAATAAACAGTTACTTCTGCTTGTCTGTTCCAGAGAAGCTGCTCGAGAGTGCCGTAGAAAGAAGAAAGAGTATGTTAAATGTCTGGAAAATCGAGTTGCGGTCCTGGAAAATCAGAACAAAACTCTAATTGAAGAGCTAAAAACTTTGAAAGATCTTTACTGTCATAAAAGTGTGTAAGAAAAGAAGGTAAAACTTTTGTGGACTGTTTAAATTTCAGAGGAGAATTTTTTTTTATACTGAATTTTTTAAACTAGATGAAAGGTCAAAAATGAAACTTTTCTACCTAGATTTCACAACTTAAAGACTATATAGATTTTATTTACAACATGTTGGTGACAAAGTACAAAAAGGAAACAAGAAAACCTCACCAAAATTCCTGCTGGCACAACTGGAAACTTTATAAAGTCAAGATTGCATCTACAGTAAAAGGACAGTCACGTTTTACGAGGCAGGCGATTAGAATTTCTTTGAAAATTTCGACTAATAACTCTTGTAACAGAGGCGATATTTGGTTACAGTTAAAACGTGGGTGAAATGGAATCCTTGCCATAGTTGACATTATTAGTAATGTTTATAACCAGTATATGTTTTGATTTCTTACTCTTTTTCAATCCTTACTTTTTCTTTCAGTTATTTGTATGTAAATATTTTTATTTTAACCTGTAAGTTGTTACTTACAGATGCAGATGATAAAAAAAGCTAATACTTTGCTAGAGGTATAAATTATGTTTACTCTTTCTCAGCTGACAGTTTAAAAAGTTGAGGGGTTTTTTTTTTTCTTTCCAATGTTTGCTGTGTTTATCGAATTTGGAACGGAGCTGCAGAGAGCAGGGAGAGGCCTAGTCCTGAAAATGTCTGAGGCACATGAAATAAGGTGTTGGCTTTTCTTAAGAGAATTCAACACATCAGAGTATTTTAAAGTACAGCGTGGTAGGATGAGGACTGGTGGACAAAAGTTTCTGAAGAATGATTTCACAGTAGTTTGTTCTTAGTTGCTGGGCATGATAAAGATCTAGAATTGAAAAATCAATTGTGTGCTGATTATCTATACAATTAAACACGCATTGCTTATTCTGTCTGGAGATCCTACTGTGCTTTGGAACATTTAAACCAAATAGGAGAAGAACGATAAAAATTTCAAGATATATACCAAAGGGTTAATGAGGTTCTAATATATGGTTTATATGCTGAAAGTAGTGCAAAATTTCCGGACTAATTTTGTAAGGTAGGCGATATTTTGCAAAGTAATGGTATCTTTGTAAGAAAATATTCTATTGAAAACAGGTAGATGGTTGGTATATTTTATAGCTAAATTGTGATCTTTACAAATTCTAAAATTGAGTTTATATACGTATTTTGACAATTTATATATTTCATTTTAGTAAACAAATGAAATATTTTGTGAACCAGATTTTCAAGCATATATTTTTATGGATAGTACAAAGTCAAATGAGATCCTCTTTGGTGTAGAAGATATTTGAATTAATTTTGTATGTCTGTAGGGAACTTGCAAAAAAATGGATCCTAAAGAGTATTGGGAAAAAAAAAAAGAAAAAAAAAAGTGATCAGGGCTTTTTATTCCCCAGAGTTGATAATATCTGCACATTAGATCTGATTGCTATCAGAGATCCTAGTTTGTATCATTTTGTTTCAGGTGAAAATCAAATGTTTTCATGATCCAGGACTCTTTTGGGTGTGGAATCTCCTTTCTTGGAGATACTCAAAAGCCACCTGGCCGTGGCACCCCCAGGTGCCCCCCCTGGGCAGGGGGCTGGACAGGGTGACCCCGAGTCCCATCCAGCCTCAGCCCTTCTGTGATTCTGTGGTTCTGTGACATAGAAAAATGTGTATGCAGTGCTTATTGCATGAATAATAAATACACTATTTTCCATAGTTAGGATTGAATCCTGCTTCCAGTTATGTCAGCGGGAATTGCACTATGGACTATGCTATTCAAAAGGTGTTAGAGCTACGTGTGTGTGTTGTGCTAGCTCAGATCTGAATGAAATTAAAAGATGTACTCACTCCCTAGATGTGTAATGCTTATCATATGGTCAGTCAGTATTTTTTATTTTACTCATGTTTGAATTAATGGACTTCTTAGCAAGCAGAGCTCTTTGCAAATGGTATGAGAAGGACTGCATTCCACAATCACAGTGCTAGTGGGCTGGAAAAATACGTTTTTTTTCTGAAGTTTCTCAGTAGATGATTGTTCTGGACATGATCCACAATACGTTTCCTTGAGACCAAACGAGGATACATTTCTGTTCGCGATCATGTCAAAAAAGCATGGGCAAGGTTGAGAAGGTCATGACATTAGGGAACCGCTCCAAAAGAGGTGTTTGGTGCCTCCTTTTTCTGTTAGTGGAATTTCAGGAAGAACAAACACCTGGGAACGTGCTCAGCCCCTCAGAGAACTGGACCTTTCTGCTCTGTCTCCCATCAGGCGTCTCTACGCTATTTGCCCTATGTTTGAGCGTACGGTACTGACCTGCAGTACTGAAACTCATTTGGTAACTCCTCTGTATGGTATTTTGATCCTCGCTGTGTGCTGTTGTTCCTTTACCTTCTTTTGTAATACAGAATAATAATTAAAAAAGCTATCAAGTGTTAAAAGTGTAAAAAATAAAAATAAAAAAAAAGGTGGCCGATTCTTTCTGTATTCAGCAAGTGAAACAAATGTAGTGCTGCCAGACATAACGTTAGTAAATTTTTATCCTCTTAAAATAGTGTTTTGGAAAGAGCAGCTTATTTTTCATCATGGAAATATGAAACAGTAACATGAGTTTGCTCTTTAAGTAATCACTTATCATGACGTACTCATTTTGGATTTACTTCAAAATCTAGATTGTAAGAGAATAAAATCTATATCCTGAGAGTAAGAGATATAGTACCTACCTAATACTGTTCTGCTGGTTATCTCCAGACAAAAGTACATGCTTTCTATGAATTGTAAATACTTGTTGAAACAATTAGATGGTTGCAAATTTTGACCTTGGTAAATAAAGTCGCCAAAATCGAATTCTGATGTTCCTTATTTATTTTTAATTAACGTAGTACCGCAGCGGTTCTGACCAGCCGTGCGGTATCCAGTCTTTTGCGGTGGCCAAGAATAAATATTTAGTCTGTGAAACAGCACCCAGAGATCTTTGATCTGACGTATCCTTTCTGCAGCAGAGTACTAAGTTATTTGTGCATAAATTTTAGTCATCGCTAGAAATAATTAGTGGAGAATACCTTTTATCTTTCTGCAGTTCAGTTTTTTCCTTTTTAGTTTGCAGCCAGCCGAGCCACCGTTGACTGAACACCTTCTGTGCTCTGCCAGCGTTCACCCGGCAGAGGGGGTGTATCCACCATCTGCAGAACCGTGGTAGTGTTCTTCAGAAGTGCTTGGGCTCCTGATAGCTGGGAAAGCACAGAAATGGGGAAGGAAAAGAGTATTTTCAGTTGGTTACATTGCTATATTCAATCTCATTCTTAGGATCAAGGCTGTTTTCATTTCTGCTACTGCTAGTACAGATATCGAAGGCAGAAAACAAAAAAGATAACGCAATTGCAAACATGACTTCTAAAAAATAAGTGTATGTTCTTTGGCTCTTAGATTTATTCTGAAACAGGAGTTAGCCTCTTTTCACAGTTCTAAAGGCGGACCAAACCTCCACACCGAGGACACAGTGGTTTGTCCCTTCAGAAAGTCTGCACAAGTACGGTATGTATCACCGTCAGAAGGATGGGAAGTGTAACGCTCATGGGGTTCACAGCCTCACTGCTCAACAGCAGTTCAGATTTTATCCATCTTCTGTATTGAGACAAACGGACATAGATCCCAGGAAAGTTTGGCCGGCCACAGCCAAGTCCGAAACTCGCGATCCCTATCAGATAGTATTTGTTGGTACTAGGATGGTAGCACGCTAAAGGTCCACCGCTGTCTCCCTGCAAATAAATATAAAACACTAGTAACATACATTTCCTTCCAGGAAATAACGTGGAATTAAGTCAGTAATGCATCCACTTTTTGTATTAACTTTTTTGCATCAGCTAAGTTAAGTGGACAGTAACGACGACAGTAATAGGTGGATAGCAGTACAGGCAAACTGAGGTAAAACTCGGGGATGCTGGGTGATACTAACTCGAGTAGAATAGCATTTCATTTCAGTGTCAGAACGAAAGTTCTGCTGTTTTTCTTTCTGCACCTTTTCATGCCAAGGCTCATCTCCCTAAACTTTCTTACTCAACAGTTAATACTGACAATATATTGTCTACACAGTGGATGAGCACCAAGAAACACAGCAATGAATACAGAGCTCTGAGTCTTTGCTATGTCACCTCCCTACATGCTGAGGAAACAGGAAGTGCATTAGACAAAGTACTTACAGACACCTTATGAGATTTAATTATAAATGTCTCTTTCGCATCCTGGCACTTTTGACCTGAGAATTGTCTTCCGAGAGAGAGATACTGATTGCTCAGCACTTAAATAAAAATCCTGCCATATCACTGAACCGTATCCCTTTCAGTGCTGCTGCTCTCTTTCAAAGCACAAAGCTGGGCAAGGTGCTTGTATGCTTCGCACGTGCAATAGGTACAGTGATAGGTGTGTGCATGCACACGTGTTTGTGTAATGTATCAGTGAGTGACATCATTGTGGCAAGTGGCGTATAAATACAAATGTGTCTGTGATCTTTCTCCTTGTCTTTAGAGTATCACTGAATTCTTTGTGTATGTTTTTGAGATGTTTTGTTCTTTGCAATCACCATCTCTCCTGTCTATTTATGATGCTGTTTCTGCAGTTCGACATGCTTTCTTTAGTATTTGTGCCATTTTAATGAGTTATGCTACGACTGCCAGTCATCACAATGCCCTGAGACTCGGGCTGGAGGGTTTCCACAGTAGCAGGTCAGGCACCGTGTTCATTCATTCCTACCTGACAGGTATCGGTGCCTCCTGATCGAGAGCCAGCACAAATCATGTTGGTGTTAACCAGACCTCCGTACGCGTCAGAGCTGTTACAGACGCTAGAAGGAATGATTTCCACTTGTGCTTCCTTTAACACAGACGAAGTTTTACCTGTAATGGAAGACAGCACACAGAAAGGTAAAATACTTACGCTGTTGTGTGTAGCAATGCTTACTGGCTCTTTTTTTCCTGTTTAGCTAGCTAAGCACGTTTCTATACATGCTTAGGCACGTACGTAATACAGATTGTGCCTGCTTCTAATGGATTTAAATTTACGTGGGTTAAGGATTTGCAGACTTGGATCTGATGTAGTTTTTGCAATTGTTATTCGGAAGAAACATCGATGATAACAGTACTGCACTAGCCTTGCTCACAGCGTCAGAGGTGACTTATCAAACAAGCGTACGCAGCCCCAGCTGTCCTTCAGAGTTCCACACAGGAGAGATGCACCCCACCAACTGACATCGTATCAGTATGTAGTCATTGTGAGGAAGAGAGAATTTGAGGGAGTGCAGGAATTTGTCAAATACACGGGGACCCCTAGGCTCACAATGCCCAGCATCGGAATTGTTGGTTTTCAATAAAAGCCTATTCCTAGCAGACAACGTTGAGTAGCTGTACCATGAATCTGAAAGGCAGGCTCGTTTATTTTCCTTTTTTCGTGTTATACATGGAAGAAAGGCAAGAGAATGTATGCCTTTGGTTACACCTGTGTAGATCTAATCTGCTTCGAACGGAAAAAATACTGAAAGCAGATACTCGGTTGCGGAAGGATTTATCGACATCGCGTGAGAGACTATAACCTGGACAAATTCGGTTCTCTCAGTGAGCCTGAGGGACTGGAACCCGATTATTAGTTCTGTGGCTTGTACCTTGATCAACAACACAAGCAAACTTTTACCTTTTTCTGCTGTACGTCCCCAACCACTTATAAAACATTCTGTTTCGTTGTCAATGTAGGGGTAAAGGTGGGCAGGTAAGCAGATGGGCTGAATATAGTCACTGTAGCATACGGCGGGGTCAAGTTGAAATAACGCAATGTCATTTTCAAATGTTTCTCTCTTGAATTCTGGGTGCACAGTGATGCTTCTTATATTTCTTTTTACTGCATGTTCGCCGTGTTTCCAAAGGTTATGCACGCCCAAAACAGCTCTCCAGGAACTTGGGTCCCTAAGAGAGAATCCATCTGTTCTTTACAATTGGGTTAAATAAATTTCTCGAAGACGGTCTTTTAACCGGTCATTTTACTGTTGGCTTATGCGCCATATACATTGAAAATTCTGTAGTAAATATTTTCTGGAACAAATTTGGCTAATTACCATTTTGTCCGTTTTGAACCCTCAGTTTCCCTAAAGCTGGTTATGGCTGTTAAGAAAAATTCAGATTAACAATTTAAGCTGATACTCAGATTTTTCTTCCCACCCCCATCACAGCAGAGGCCACTCAGGAGATATTCTTTTGAAAAAAGATTAAAAAAAAAGGATTTATTTTGCAGAAAGGAAGTAGGCTTATACCCACAATGCTTATAAAGACCGTGCTTTACCTAGATTTGGGAAATCCAATCAATAGAAGTTACAAATAATGAATATCAAGATTAAATTTAGAAATAGGGCCAGGGTCATTCAGACCTGATCGCTGTTCAAGTATGTCGAAAAAAATCTTCTCTGATATTAAGTAGGAATTGAATCTGGCCTGTGATGAGCAAAAGGCAAGCTATAAAATTCAGATAAACCTCCAAAATTCCCCAGACTGTAAGATAAAAATTTATTATTTCTGATATAATGCCTCTCTAAATTAACATTTGTAAAAGTGCATTTAAAGAAACAAGGAGCTGATCTAACGAAGTCCTGATAAATGACAAAATTCCAAAGTTCAGAGATTTTTACAGTTCAGTTGCCCTCGGGTCATGGTTATGTCAACACGGCTCATACCAACTTGCACAAACAGATCTTGCAACTGCAACTACGTTAAAGACTACAGAAAAGGCAGCAGTGATCAGACAGCTGAAATGCAGCAGAATTGCTGTAAGTGCAATTAAAAGGCCTGTTCTAAGGAGTGGTTTTACCATATCGTCCACCAAAAAAAGAAAAAAGTAGTTAAGTGCCAAATTGTTGGTTCTGTTAAACAAGAAAAAATGGAAGTAGCGTTAAAACTAATGGATTGTGATTATTAATCAGAAAAACTAAAGCTCCATGGAAAAAAAAAAAAAGCCCCCAACCTAACAAAAATGTCATCTAGATCAAACCCAAACCCTTTCTCAACAGGAACGAAGGTTGTTCAGAAGTGATACGTCACAAATGCGTATCCAAGACACCTTGATGTTGACTCATGAAGATGTAACCTTCCATCCCGGGCTGGGCTGGCGGCCGTTGCCACACATCATTACAGCAAAGGTGACAAAGGGACAGTCCTTGGAGCCAGGACCGGTCCCTCCTATGGGGCGTATCAGTGAGCAAGAGCCGCATAGTTTGGGTCTGCTCCTTGGTTCTGCGCTACAACGTGGTCTGTGTGTGTCCACTGATTTGCCTCTTGTTCAGGGGTACCACGGGCGACGCTTTGCTGATCTACTACGCTCCCCTCATGCTTAATAAAAAGCGGTATTAGCATGAATACATACGTCCTTCCTGTAACGCAGTGGCCAGCGGTAATTACTGAATTCTTATTAACTAGCACTCCGCCACAAACGTGTGCAAACTGCACGCCAGCCTGGTGAACCTGGAGGCTGACGGACCACGGCCATGCTCCAGCTCGAGCGTCGCCTCCACCTATGATCCGGGATCCCGAGATGCCGCCCAAGAGCGGCCGCTGTCCGCACTCTGCAAAACAGAACAGTCTGTTATATTGTTCAAACTGGAAAATGGAGCTTTTGGTGCACTAGCAGCATTTGGGGTTTGTGTTTTGGTTTTGTTTTGATGTACAGTGCTACTTGCTGCAGGACTTTGATGTTTGCAGCTGGAGCCCAGCGTCTGGAGATCCTGGGACTGCGCGTATGTCACCTGGTTACATGCCTATGTCTTGTGTACGGATTTATTCTGTACATTGAGGGTAAGCGGGTTCCAGTCACCACTGCTTTAGAAGTTCATCTGATTTAGGTGGTGCAGGTGAAGTTTTCCCTGTGAGGCGCCGTGGGACACCACAGCCCGTCCCTCTGCCCCCTCCCCGCCTGCCCCCTCAGGCCCTTCAACCGCCCGCCACGGCCCTTCCCACACCCGCCGCCGCGGCAGAGCCACGGTACCCTCGGTGGAGGTCTGCGGGGCCGCGGAGCCGGGCAGGGAGCCCGCCAGGAGCGGCAGCAGCAGCAGCAGCACCGCGCCGGGCCGCCCCCGCCGCATCCTCCGTCGAAGGGACAAAATGGCGGTGGGACCGGCCCGGCGCGCGGGGGCGCTGCTAACGGCGGCTGAGGCGGCGGCTCTCAAAGAAACTTCCCCAGCGCGTAACGTTAAACACGGATCGTTTAATGCTCCGGTGGCGAACAGCGTTAGAACCCATTACTGCGCAGGGGCGGGCAGCCAAGTGAGTGAGAGACTTCGGTAAATGCGATGCGGGGAGGCGGGGTGGGCGCCGCCGTCCCCTCCCCTCACACCCGTCTGTTCTACGTGAACGCTCGGGACCGAGCAGAGCGCTCGGGTCGTGTTTGCTGGTTGCGGGAGGCCGGAACGTGAACCGGGGAGAGGGGAGTGGGGAGCGGGCAGCGGGCCGAGCCCAGCGCTGGCCCACAAGGGCTCGCCGAGCCCCGGCTGTCTGGCTTCCTCCCAGCGCGGGGAACACCAACACCTGGAGGAATTTCTTCCCAGAGTCAACCAGACACAGGCAGAACTTCCCTTGAGTTAATACTTTTTTTTTTCCTTCTGCCTGCTGGGCTGTTTCGCATTCTGCGGCCTCCTGGGATCCTTCGCAGGCTGTGCTGGGCGCTGGTGAGGCACGGCCAGCAGCACGAGGGCTCCAACGGTGTTTAGAAAAACTGACCCTCTCTTCTCGTTGGATGTTTGAATCAGAAGCAAAATTAAAGTCCTTCACCGCGTTACCTAGATTTGGACGTCTGGATTAGCCTGTGCTGTGCTGTTTGTGTTAATTATGCCAAGGGATTTCTGTGGGGCAGGGGAGAAGGCCTGGCAGGGCGGTGTGAGTTACTTCACAGCAAACCCGATGATGTGAGGCTGAATGGGCGTCCAGGGCAGCGCTATGCTGGTGTGTTGTAAGCTCAGCTCCGAGAAGTTGGCCTGTTCGAGATTCTTCCATATCTCTCTCGTTAGGCAGCACCCAGCAAAGACGAGTTTCCAAGTCGGATAGCAGATCTGCTGCCAAAAATACTTCCAGCTGGAACGATCAGCAGCCACGTGCTCCAAGAAATAGAAAGCGCCTCCCTGGGGAAAACAAAGTCATCTTACAGAGCTGCTGCAGGCGCTGGGGTTACACCAAACTCCCTCCATACCACCTCCTCTCAAATACCGACCGGTGCAGGTGCGGTTTGCTCGCTCATCAGTATTCTCCCAGCCCTTCCCTGCCCGCTTTCTGCTTTAGTGGTGTCAGTTGGAATTAATGTAAGCAGGAAACTTGGAGAGATTGAAAATGCCTCTTTAAAAAGTGTGAAGGATGTACTTATTTGATCCCTCTTTTATTATAGTAACAGTTTGTTGTCTTTTTTGTTTCAATTACAGTTCCTAGCATGTCATTTCTTTGGAAGGAAACTAAGAGAAATTTATAAATCCTACTCAAACTCATCAGTTTTTGACAACCCAGAGGATTCTCTTGAAAATGCCATTTTAAAGGCTGAAAATCTGTTGCAAAAATACCCCAACAAAACAGCCTTTTTTAATCTTTAGCTTGATTAGTATACTACAGGGAATGAAGGCATTTAATTAGACTGGTTTAGTCATACAGGTAGATCAGCCCCACTTCTAAGAGGCTGGAGCAGATTATTTAACATGCAGACTTTCAGTCTTGATCAGAGCTTCCCACCCAGCAAAAATCTGGTGTGTGTGGGGAGGGACAACATGGGAACCAGTTCTGCTTTAAACGATGCACTGTAATTACTTACAAAATTAGTGGCAGTTCTAGTTAGCAGACTTACTTTTAGGGTTTTACTTTTAAGAATAGGACAGACTGACCAGTACGCTGCTACAGCTTTGCACCATTTAGCAGTGCAAAGTGGTTGTAGGGAAATAAATTGGGTCTGGTTTGTAAGCTCAAAACCAACCTTTTTTTTTTTTTTTTTTTTTTTTACTTTTCTTTTAGAGCAGTGCCTCTGGAATAGATGATAAAGGCAATAACAAAACTTCTAATCAGATACTCACTGGCCTGAGCACTCGCAGTACCTCCTTCAGGGTGTCGTTCACGCTGTGCACGGAGCAGAGGACCAAGGTGCAGATGACGGCATCCACGGAACCGCTGGGCACCTGGCGCAGGTCTTCTCCTGCAGCTACTAGGAATTGCTCGTAGTGGACATGCTGGTTTTTGTTCATGCTTCTCAAAAGGCCTTGCTGGAAGTTGGGGTTTATGTCAGTGCATGTGACTTTGCAGCCTGGTGGGTAGAACTGGAAGTTAGCACCGTTGCCGGTCCCGATCTCCAACAGCCTCAGCTCTCCTGAGGGGCTGGTGAAGTCAGGTAAATTACGAAATAGCTCCTGCTTCTGCTTCTTTGCTTTCCTTTCGTGAATTGCACAAATCTTCTCTAAGAAGAAAGGAAAAAATATCTTCTTACAGAAAGGCTCCCATATGCCCAGGAACGAAAGTAGGTAGATGGGCATGGCAAGCAGCGCGAGGCAGGCACGGAGGAAGAGGATGCTGGCCTCTGTCATTTCCATCGTGGGGCAGAGGATCCGTACTGAGCAAAACTAGTTCTTCTGTCTATTAGAGCCCTTGGAATTCAGGCAGAGCTGCGTCCATGTGCTTGCCGTGTTCCTCTTGAAGTATATTCAGCTCCTTGGATTGATCTGGTAGACTTTTCTCTAAAGCTGATTTTAAAGTCCGGTCACAGGCAAGGAAGGGAAAAGCAGGACTGCATACCAAGCAGTTACCGTAGTGTCCCAGCTCTGGGCAGAAGAGGAGCTGCCAGTCTGTTACATAACCTGGAGAAACTGGGCAGTACAAGTTTGTATGTAACCACTGGCAAAATGTTATCAGCCGTCCTAATTTGGTGTTCAGCAGTCTCAGGTTACAGTTCATGTCTCTTAAAGCCACCCTACGATGTCTTTAGTGAGCTGAAGGAAACTAATCTGAACTCTGGATTTGCTGGAGGCGTTTCATTGAGAGCTCGATTAACGTTTCAGTTCAAGCGCATTTGTTTAGGAGTTAATTTAGCACCCCGTTGTAAGTCGCTGGATGAGCTAGTCAGCTCCTTGCTCTGTGCTCTCTCTGCAACAGCAGTTTCCAGTCTTTCCACTTTGTGGACACTTAAAATAGTTTGGTATGCGCATATGGGCTCCTTTGCAGTGAATGAGCTTGCTTTTCTTAGTTATCTTTCAGACCATTGATGGGAATTGTGCAACAGAGATAAAACAATTTATTTATTCAGTAATTGCTGCATACAGTATACAGCTTGGTTTTATTAACTTCCTAAGCTTGTGTCAACAATGAACGGTCTGTTCTATGCTAAATGCATTCTGAAAAACTTTTTCGACTTTGCAGTCACCAGAGCTTTTTCAGTGGACTTGCTAGCAGTGTGGATTAGCCACTAGCATTTAATTGCTCTGCTCCAGGTGAGCCTGGGCTAGGGAAAGGAGGACCTAAGGTCCCTGTTAAAGGCAGTTCTGTTGTGACTTGCACTGGAGAGCTTTGGTTTTCTGTTGAGTGATAGGTAGTCCCGTTGTCCGCTGAGTTACCTCCTCCCTCTAGTGGTAATAAAGCAAATAGAAAATCCAGCATATGGCGGCATCCTTATTAGACTGCTTGACTAACGAACTCTGTTCTCGTACCTTAATACCTCCACCTTGTGGCAACTACGTTAGAGAAACAAATTTGAACAACGGGATTTACTTTCTGTGTAGACCAGTTGGATGTGTATGGAGCACAAAATAGAGACATTAATGCATTATTTTCTCATAAATATAATCTGTACCAGGTTTTAATTCCTTGCTGCTGTATTGCAGGAAATTGTAGAAAAGGTTAAACAGCGGCCAAGAGAGCAGCACCTTCTCTTGGTGTCCTAGGGGAGTTTAACTGGCAAACATTTCTAATGAAACTCCTGGCTTTTAAGAGAGACCTCTTTAAGGTGTGATCTAGATTGGAGGGAGAGTAGAAAATGAAGAATTTAGGCACAGGTAAAACATGTTAGTAGAGCGTGACAAAAGGCACTAAGGATGTGGCTGATGTGTCTTACAGTGGAGATGAGTTTTCTGCCATCTGATTTAACAAATGCCAATTTTCTCCCAGTGTAAAGAGAAGTTCTGGTTTTTGCTTTGTGTGTAGCCATTTCAAGTTAAATCTATGCTTCAGCATCTAATGGCCAGTGAGAACCGTGCCTAGTGAACTGGGGCTGTAAGGAGCACTTCCCTCAATAAACAAGAGTCCTGTCAGGGAGGACTGTACCGGCACGGGCAAATGAACGCCTGCTCGTAAATGTGTTTCATAATGGGAAGACTGAAATGAAAATGCTCGTACTGATGCCATATCTATTATGCATGTGTTCTGTATCGGAAACCTTAGAGGTTGGGTATTATTCCCTGCCCTTAGAAAAACGTTAGCCCTCTGTGGTTGCTTGCATGTATCTTCTGTTCCCTTTCCTCCCTCTCCCCCTTCTCAACTCTCGAAGATGCTGCCTCCTCCTTTATTTTGTATCGGACTGAAACATGTTGTCTAGACTTCTTTCCCCTTTGCTGGGTCCCTGTGCAGCAGCTCTATTGCAGAGCTCTATCCACAAAGCCTATCTAACGACTGTGATTCCCAGTTTGAATGTGCTCTGGATGCTCAGGAAGTTTTCCATACTTTTATTCTGGGTAGCCAGCTGCTGTATATGGGCTGACCGTAAGGGTGAAAAACCTTCTATAAAGCATGAAGGGAGTACTGAAGGGAGGTCCCGTGTCCCGCAGTGCTCACGGTCATTTATTTTACTGCATACCCAATGATATGAGGACTCGTAGGAATCCAGTAAGGTGTGACATGAATGCGCCTCAAATTCAGTTCTGAGAAATTAGTTTTCTCCAACTCCTTCTGTGTCTCTCTGCTCAAGGAACACCCATCTCCGAAATACTTCCAGACTGGGTCACACACCTTTTGCCAAAAGTAGGTCCAACTGGAATGATCTGCAGCCACATGCTCCAAGAAGTAGAAAGCTCCACCCTGCAAAACAGTGCCGTGAAAAAAAAAAAAAAAAATTAAAAGGACTCAGGGTTTTATTTTTGCATATTGGTAATCGCACTGCCTTTTATCACCTCTCTGAAGAGCAGCCCCCTTTCCCAGGGGCACGCTAGATTCATGTTTGTTTTGAACTGTGAAGTCTCTAAAAGTGCCTCCCGTTGGGTTTTCGTTGAAGGGGGTGGGTTTTGCTGGCTGACCACGTGTTTACTGCTAGGCACGATTTCGGGTTGTGCGAGGGGCAGTATGGCCTGATGGCAGGAACTGCTGCTGCCGCCAGGTTTTTGTCTCTGCCTTGGATGATCTTGGACAAACCACTTCAACTTCCTTGTCTTTCAGCTTTTCTCGTCTGAGAGGTGTGAATAAACAATTTCCTCACCCTACATACCAGCAAGGAAAAGAGTTTATTTCTTAGTGTTTATAAACCATGTGAGAGCGCTTTAGCGAGCGGAAACCTAGTGTCCCAGGGCGAGAGGCTACAGTCAGTATATGTGGTGCCTAAGTTTTGTTATTGGCAGTCTTGTGAACCCTATCAATGTCTTCCCGTGTTTATAAATAACAGATAAAAAGCAAATTTAGTATTGTAAGCAAAACTTCCCTATCAAACTTATGCAGTGGAGCCAAACGGAATTAAGTTTAATTTAAACTCTTCCCCAGTTATTCTAAAAAGCATTGGAGAAAAAAAAGCATTGGAAAAGCAGTGTGAGAATGTGTCACAGATTACAATGAAAATACTTGCTTTAGGTGGACAAGTTTTAAAGATAAGAGAATCGCTAGAGAATACACACTGCAACTATGAACTGAAATTGTTGTTAATAATTTACCTGTGTGACAATGCACATCCCTTCCTGCTTCCCTCCCTTTATTCCACCATGGTACTGTGGTAATTCTGCTTATCCAGGACTGCTCTGCTCCTCCTGGTTCCCGGCACCTCTGGGTTGTGTTTTGGGCAGGGTTTTTGGGGGGTTTTTTCCCTCTCTTTTTTTTTTGTTTTGCTTTCTGAAACACCTTTGGCCTTGGAGCTTTTGCAGGTTGCCCAGCTGCAAGTGCGGGAGCCAGGCTGCCCGGATTGAGTAGCTGTGGCTCTCACTTGCCCGGGCAATCGGCACCACCTCGCAGGGACTCCAAACCTTCTGCGTGCGTGGAGCACAGCAGTCGTGCCAAGGGGGAAGGGAGGAAGCAGGCTGTGCTGGTTCTTTCTGCTGCGGGTGAAGCAGCGCAACAGAAAATCACTTGTGAGTGGACAAGTGGGTATGACGGTTGATTATAAACTCTTGGCCTGGTGCAGGTGATTACATTTATCTTGTAGGGCAGTCCACACAACTTGGCTTATCACGACACAAACTGGCATCCCCGGTCTCCTTCGCGCTGCCCCAGCTTACCAGCCTCAGCACTCGTAAAACCTCCATCAGGACTTTCTTGATGTTGGTCACGGAGCACAGCACTAAGGTGCACACCACCACGTCCACGGTGCCGTCCCGTATTTGATGCAGATCCTCGCCAGAGGCAACCATCAAATGTTCAAGCTTAAGGTGCCGGTTCTCTGAGAGGCTCTTGAGGAGAAACTTTCTGAAATTGGGATTAGGGTCGGTGCACGTCAGCCAGCAGCCTGGTGGGTAGAACTGGAAATTGGTGCCAGTGCCTGTGCCGATTTCCAGCAACAGGAGCTGGCCCGAAGGGCCGGCAAATTTTCTTAAGCTGCTGAACAGCTCTCGTTTCTGCTTGTAGACCTTATGGTTGTAGATGGGCGCTACCTTGGCCATGATATATGGGAAGACTTTCTTATAGAAGGAGTCCCATAAGCCCAGGCAGGCAAGAACATGGATGGGCAAGAGGAGGAGCTGGATGCATCGCTGGAGGAAGGGGACGAGCTCCATCCCCGCAGGCGGCTTGGAGCAGGGGTGGCTGTTAGCACCCTGCCCCGCACACTCTGCCTGCTCTGCGGCCATTGCTGCTGCCAGGGCCACCTCTGAACCGGATGTGTACGTCCGTCTGTCTGGCTGTCCGTCTGGCCGGGCGCCAAGCGCCCGCTTAAAGCGGCAGCACCGCGGTTGTGCAGAACTGCCGGGAGCGCCTGAGCGGGAGGGGAGAGCAAGAGCAAGCTCTTCCGAGCTGTCCAGCCTCACACAGCGAGCGTGCACGGCTGTGTGTACTTGTTCGTGTGTAAGTTGTTTCGAATTTATTGCCTGTCTGTAAACATTTAACTGGATTGAATCTGAAAGCTCGGATCCTGCCTGCCTTGAGCCTGTTATCTGGGAGAAACAACCGCTCCAAACCCCATGAGTGTTTTGCTTATCAGTTTTGTGACTGCTGTATCATCACACCTCTGACCAGCCGTAATATGGTGTGCGGTGCACGCTCACCGTACCTCTCGCCTCTCCCAGCAACTTGCAGGTTTAGATACTGGCTCATCTTATAGGCAATACAGAACATCAAGTTCTTAGCAGCCTTCCAGCACCTACAGGGGCTCCAGGAAAGCTGGAGAGGGGCTGGTGACAAGGGCAGGGAGTGACAGGCCAAGGGGAATGGCCTGAAGCTGCAGGAGGGGAGATGGAGATGGGATGTGAGGCAGAAATCCTTCCCTGTGAGGGTGCTGAGGCCCTGGCACAGGGTGCCCAGAGAAGCTGTGGCTGCCCCTGGCTCCCTGGCAGTGTTCAAGGCCAGGTTGGATGGGGCTTTGGGCAACCTGGGCTAGTGGAGGGTGTCCCTGCCCGTGGCAGGGGTGGCACTGGATGGGCTGGGAGGTCCCTTCAACCCAAACCATTCTATGGCTCTGTGCTTCTAACATCATAATGTGTAACAAAAGCATTGCACTCACGATAACTGAGAAGTCTTTTAGACCATAGCAATCTCTCTGGCTATCCACATGTAACAACCTGTTTAAATTCCAGCTACTAAACTTTGTTTAGCTTCAGTTGGCCTGCATGGTGCCTGTCACAGCAAAGGTACGCTGTCACCTGGTTGTCAGGACGGAAGCTCAGACACCCTGCGCGCGTGGCAGAGTTGTGCGTACGACACATCCCTGTCCACGAAGCCCAGGGACTGACAAGGCAATTCAGAGGTCACTGCACCGAGGGTGAAGGGAGAAGCGAGGGCTGTAATGATGAAATAAGGAAAAGGCAGTATCCTTATCAAGCATATTTTTATTTTTTTATTTTTTTATTTTTTTTTACAGAGCAGCTGTGTGCTCCTTAAAGAGACAGCACAGTGCCAGGTAGTTACTGCCCAGATCAATAATTACAGAATTATCTTGGTTCTGTTGCCTTAGTTCTGGGTAGTTTTGTTCTCTTTCTAACCCGAGGAGGGGGTTTATGGTTTTTATTAGCTTTACTGTTCTGATTACAGGCAAGCAAAACCATTAGCTGGAGTTACAATATTTATCTGCTTTACAAGACAGCATTATTTTGGAAATACTTTCCAACTTGGAGTGTGCTCATTTTCTGAGGATTCCCTTTCTACCTGGAGCAGGGTGATGAACTCGATGGCTCTGAGGGCTGCTCAGAAGGGTGCATGGGGCAGTCTGTGAAAGTGTAACTCTGTACAGGGCTTGTGCAGACCTTCATGCCTCTTACTCTGTCCGAGGCTGTGCCAGGATCACTTAGGTCAATTAGGAACTTTATTTTGGTTTGTTATCATTATTCAACCTCTGAAAGCGTTGACCTATTTATTTCTTGAAGTGCCTTGCTTAAAGATATCTTATACAAATTGTAATAACACCCGTGGGGCCCCAGAGCGTCCTTGAAGTATTTCTGGTGCGTGGCCCACCCCAAAGGGACCCGGCTGCCCACGGTTCCCAGCCGCTCTGGGGGTGCCTTAGTTGGAAGCCCCGGTGTGCCGCTGCATTTCCAGCCGGGGGGGCGGCTTGCCTTGCCGCCTGCCTGGCCCCTTCGGCCAGAGCCGGCAGCTTTGCACTGCGCGCTTCAAGCTGCTGGCGCCGTTAGCTACGTGGAGAAGGTATTTTCTTTTCTTATGTCACCTAACTTTGATGTTTGGACACTTAAACGCTCTGTATTTGGGAGATGCTATCCTGTTTCTTAGCAGTGGATTTCTTTTTCAGTGGATTTTTTTTTTCTATATTTCAGCGTATCTATTTCCACCTATTTCACGCCTGCTGGAAATTTAAGCCTTAGTGAGAACCAAGCTACAGAAGGTCCAGTTTGGACTGAAAATTTCTTGGAATCTGTAGCTTTCTGTAGCAGTTTATTTAATGTGTGTGTAAGCGCTTTTGATTAGTTATGGCTTGAGATATCTACATTTTTTAGGTTGCGTCTGCCCTTGTGTTACAGTAGGGTAGTCCCATAAAAGTCAGCGATGTAAAGTGAGGGCAGATTTAGTTCCTGTGTCATTTTTAAGCAAGATAAATGAGTTCTCCAGCACAGTGCTGTGTCCTGCTAGCTTGTCTGCTCAGCACACAACTCCTAAAGCTCTGCTCAGAGGACGACGATTTAAAAGTCGGTGAAGAGGGTATTTCTGCAAGGTGGATTTTTTTTTTTTTCCCCTAAACCAGCAACCTAATACAGCGTTTCAGGTTGTTCTTTCAGCAACACAGGCACAGTCTTATTGAGAACAAGAACTACGTAGCAATAAAAATTGATCCTAAAATTGCAGTTATAAATTATAGGCATAACACTATAGGCATAAATTCCATGTATAAAGGAGGAGTTGTCTCTCTTAAGGGTAACTTGGATCAATTATTAGTAGTCTCTTATTCGCTATATTACTGGAAAAAAACAGAAATCTGCGTATATGATGGGGTTGTAGCTGAGGACACTATTCCGTGGGAAGACTTCCACCTCCTTAGCGAGCTGCCGGGCACTGGGGAGCTCCACTGCTCCCCGAGGAACCCGCCAGGTGCCAAGGAAGGACCTTGGAGAGGAGATGTTATAGCCCTGGTCGCAGTTAGAAGGAAGAAGCTAATATAGTGCCTAGGTCTACCGGACAAAGAGCACCACTGCATATATGGATGACATAAATGGCATTTTGGCACTTTTTTGTTTCCTTTGTAAAATCTTACTGTTTCCAGATAGTCCAGGGATGAGGTCACGGCGCTGGTCTTGGTGATGCGATCTGCGACGTGCGTGGTTGTTTGAAGTTTTAGCTTATCCTGAAACTGTAAGAAAAACAAAAAGAAGGAACAGTGTTTGGCTGATACAAAGTTTTCCTTTTGCTCTGTCACACTCTGCCTGTGTTCCAGACTTGTGCACCGATTTCTGAAGTCTGTTCCGCATGGACAGTGAATGAGACGGTGGTAAAATGCTGGCCCGAGCAAAGTTTGGCTCTAATAGTGAGAAATTGGTGTTCTTGAGCCACGTTCACCCCCGGGCTGTTTGCACACCCGCCCGTGCAGGAGCCCCCCCCCCGCCCCCGCCCCAAGCAGCGTGGGGTTTTTTCCACCGGCACCGCGATGGTTCCCGGTGTCTCGGACGATCGCGGGGCGGGGGGGGGCCGATGCCGGGAGCTGTGTCTGCGCTCTGAGGTGCCGGTCCGGCCGGGCGGGCCCCGCTCGTCCCTGGGCGGGCGTGAGCACCGGCGGCTCCCCAAAGCTCCGCTCCGCCTGGCCTAGAGCTGAGCCCCTGAACCCGGCGGCAGCGCTCCGGGCGGGGGGCGCCGGGCCACCTCGCCCCCCAGGTAGGGCTCGGCTCCGCAGGCACTCGGGGAAGCGTCTCCTCTTCGGAGCGAGGGCTCCCCGCCGGGCTGTCCCGGCTGCGCGCAGCGGAGCGAGTGGGGGGGAGTGGGGGGTTCCCCGCGCACCCCCCCCCCGGCCGGCAGCCGCGCGGTGCGGGCCCGGGGAGTTTTGCCACGGTCCCTAAGCCCTCTGCCGGCAGGCAGCGGCTGGGCAGGGGGCCGGCACGCCGCGCGGGGGGGGGGCAGCGCAGGCAGCGCACCAAGATGGCGACAACCGCAGTTCCTCCTGCAGCTCCCCCACCTCCGCAGTCCAGCAACGCCTTGCGGGAGACGCGCTAGTGCAGCGGCCACAGTAAGTTGCAGCCCCGGCGCGGGGACCCCGCGGGCCGTGCGGGGGGTGCCCGGGGTCTCCCCGCCTTTGCTCTCCGGATTTTTTTTTTTTTTCCTTCCCCCCAGATTCATGTGTGTCCCCCCCCCCAGCACACACTCTTCCCCCTGCACCCCCACCCGGGCGGGGGCTTTGCCGCAGAGCGATTTTCCGGCAGCTCTTGGCTTGCATGGGGAGCGATCTCTGGTGCGGTCGGGAGCCGGCTGGGGGGGGCAGGGAGAGCCCCCTGCCCCAAACCCGCCTCTTCCAGCGGCTGCGGGGGGGTGGGGGGGGCCTGGGAGCTTTTCCCCTCGCCACCCCTCGGAGGAGAGTTCGCCCCGATGGATGCCCGCACGCCCTGCGCTCAGGGAGGGGGTACCGGGGTGACCCCGCTTCTCTGCCCATCCAACGCCGCCCCCCCCCCGCGCTCCAGCAGCGGCCTGGGTCCGTGGGGCTCCCACGGGTGGGAAAGGTCCATCCGTCCTCTTCCCCCCCGCTCTCAGCTGCAGCCTGAGGCCCCCGTGGGGAAGGGGGGATCGCCAGCCCTCCGGCCGGCTTCTCTGCGGGCCTGGGGTCGGCCTTCCCCGGCTGGGAGGGGGCATCTCCCGCTGCACCCACCCTCGGCCTGGAGCAGCGGGAGCTCCGTCTGGGCCACCTTCTCCATCCTTCTCCCAGGCCCCTAAATTCCGGGCTGTGCTCTTTGTCTGCATTGTGGGGAGGGAGAGAGGAGGGATAATTTGAGTTCTTCTCGGTATCCCTTCCCCCCTCAGCCCTAGCTGCAGAGCTGGTACATCCCTCCGCCACCCCCACCCCCCCTTTTCTCCTACCGTTCAGCATCCCGAGACTCCTGCTGCCAGGGGAGGGGGAGAAGTTGGAGGACAGAGTTTTGTGGGGGAGATGCATGGGGCTTCTTTGAGGTTCCAACCTGACCCAGATGTTGGCATCATGGTTTGTGCTCTTGCTTCCTTCCACCACACAGATTTTGGGGGAGCGGTGAGGGCAGATTTATTTTATTTTATTTTTTTCCTTGCTGGGGAGAGGGAATTGCATGTTCACAAGCTTTTTC
Source organism: Grus americana (assembly GCF_028858705.1). Classification (NCBI taxonomy): domain Eukaryota; kingdom Metazoa; phylum Chordata; class Aves; order Gruiformes; family Gruidae; genus Grus; species Grus americana. Next base: position 2,541,612 of record NC_072882.1, read on the forward strand.
TATTAAAAATCTGGGTGTCTTCTTCCCCTCCCCCCCCCCTCCTTTCTGGTGCAAATTATGCCCAGCTGATGTGGGGGTGGGGAAGCTGGAAGAGATGCTCCACAGCAGTGGCTGCAGATGATGCGAGGGAAAGTCTGAAAGTCTGATGGGAAGGGGAATGTGTGCGAGCAGAAAGCCTGTGCGTGAGGGCCAGCGCAGCGAGAGGTAGTCTTCTGTAAGGGGCCTGAGCTGAATTTTGGAGAGGGATCCCCGGTGTGGTAGGTTCAGCCACCGCTGGCTTTCCATGTGTGCCGTGTTGCAGGGGATCGGCATGAGATCCTTGAGGAGTTGGACAGGTGGGGTGGGTTTGTGGGGCCGGTTGTATTTCTGCTGTGTGTTGACATGTACCCTGGCCCTTGTAACACTGCAGCATTCCATCCCCAATGGGAACCCATGACCTGTATGTCCTCATTTCACACTGGGGAAGATTTAATTATGAGGAACGAGGGTGTCGTAGGAGCCCGATTGCCCCCTCCTACCGGTATCTTTAGAGGCAAAAAGGGGGAAAGCATTACATCAGTGGTTTTCTCACGGCTGATGGCTGGCGGTCCTGTTCTGGAGGGAGGGGGCCTGGAAATATTCTTGCATAGGAGCTCTTATTTTTCCGTGCTACGTGACGGCCGCTCTTCTAAAAAGAGATCCCGGTACAGGGCAGGCGGTGTGCCGGCGGCAACCCCAGCGGCGGCTGCCTCGGAGCGCTTCCTTCCACGGGGAGCAGCTCTCGGAGGATGGGGTGGGGTGGGGGTGGTGGTGGGGGAGCGAGTTCCTCTCGCCGTTGCCCCGCGTTTTCCCGTGCGGACGATGTCGTTGCGGTGCTGGAGGTTGCCCCGGCCGGGCGGGTGCTGAAGCGGACAGCTCCCGGGCCCCGCGGCCGCTCCCGGAACCGGGTGTCCCCGGGTGTCCCCCCCCCGGCCCCGGGGCCCATCACCGCCCCTTGGATCGAGCCGTTTCTCGGGGGCAGGGTGCTGTTATGTAAAGTTCGTGAAGCTGTTTGTCAACTATAAATAGCCACCGGTGCTGTAAAGCGACCGGAGAGGTGTTAATGCGTTTTAGAGTAACAAACGAACGGGCAGCGCTCGCGGCAGCCCTCCGTACGGCAATTTTCCGTACAGGTAAAATGCAAGGCCTCTCGGAGCTCGGCTCGTTGTGCTTGCCATCTGCTATGTGTTTAGAAAGTCCCTGTTCTTAGCTTGAGAGATGCTTAAATAAAATGATTAATGACGTGACTGAAGGGCTACTTGATCCTTTTTTACATGTTTCAACACTTCTACAGTGTCATTCATCCTGGGTGAAGGGACCTGGACCTATCACAAATAATTTAATCAGTTATATAAGCTCATACATATGGCTTCTATCTAGATCATGGTATAGATACTCTAGTGCTCAGTGGAACAAGTATAATTATGTGAATATTTTGTGAACAGAGGTGGAAATCTAGGTTTCTAATAAGAAGAGGGAGTGATCGCATGTTGCAAGAAATCGAGCATGGATGTACTTTGATTCTCAGTTAAAGGAGGAGAAGTAAAACAGAAACAAAGCGTCGAGGGAAAATAAAGTAGCTTGAAAATCTAAGTCACGGTATCATCTTCCTCTTTGTTGTTATGTCTGCGTTCATTTGTGGGTTTGCTTGGCTTGTTTAGCATGCTTTTTCATTAAAATGAACTGATACGGCTTTACATATCAATTGGTACTTACTATTTTTCAATGACTGGAGAGGCGATTGGCCGCAGAGGCTGTATGTGACTCCGGGGCATGCCGTGTTCATGCGGTCACATGATTTCCATTCACTATCGATTGCCTTCCTCCCGAAGCGGCTGCAACTGCCATTGACATCAACAAATACACGGGAATCAATAATTTATTGTTGTGCTCAAAGAAATGGTTTGGATTAAAGGAGGTGCGGTAAAATAACAAAACAAAAGCGCTAGAGTTGAGAAGAAGCCTGGGGAAAATAATTTAAGAAACCACAGAGAGGAAATTGTGCGTGATGGCTTATGTTAGTGGTAGTAGAATAGAGAGCTTGTCGTCGTTGGACTATTGGCTTGAATCTAGCGGGGCTCAGAAATAACTAAATGCTCAGACTTTCCCCCTCACGCCCTATTATTTCACTTCCGTGTGGAGTGGGCAGTCGTTAAGCTGGAGAATACAAGTAAAGAAGTGAAGCAGTAAAGATGCTGCTGCAGAGGTGTGTGAAAAATCCTCCTTGACATTAGCTCAGATTCAAGACCAGCTTTTAACACTTCACATGAACTTCTGTCTTATGAAAGACTGTCTTTAAATACTGTCCAAAGTTAGAGTAATTTCTGCCTTCTTTTCCCTCAGTTTTGTCCCATAACAAAGCGTTATTCCTGCCCGATGGAGCACGTCGCCATACGGGATATTTCAAGTAGAAAGAGTAGTCAGCAGGGACTGGACTGGAGCAAAACTGTGAAATAACTCCTTTCTGAAGACAGCCATTTCAAAATGCAAAAATCTGGCTATCTAAGACCTAAAAGTCCCATTCCCATGTTACTCATACTGCTCCTGTGCAACCAGAAAGGTATGAGGGTATAAATACAGTATTCTGAGCAGTTAATTCCAGGAGGATTTAAAAAACCAAAACCCAACAAACAAAAAACTAGTGATGTTTTTCATTGTTGAATTGCATATATCACACTGGGAACTTTGCAGGTAGTGGTTTTCAAGTTACAGACATAAAACGTTCATTGCTAGAGAAGTAGGGAAAAGAAAATATTGAAAATGACTAAAAGCCATCTCCTTTCTCTCTTTTTCTCTTGATACGTACACTTACTTTTACTAGAACTCCCCATATGAATTTGAAAACCAAATAAAATATACACGCACGCGGTTATTCATTTGCGTACGTTTGGGCATGCCTCGAAACCATTCGGCTTGACTCCTGAGGGAGGCGGCGGTGCTTGCTTGGGATCAGAAGCTCCTGCAGCTTGTTGGGGCAAACTCAGCAATATCCGACAGTCTTTGGCCATTGAGATGATATTTCTGGCACTGGGTTGTGAGGAAGGATACCTGAAAAACAGAGCGGTTGAAGCTCATCACCAATAGCTTACGTATCTGTCCCCAGTGCTTCAATTTACCTAATTTTCTGTTCATGGTTAAGGGCGTGCCCAGGCATAAACTCAATTGTTTCTCTCACTAATGCTAGACAAGAATATTGTTATTCTGAAGATAACAGTATTAAAAAGTTGTCTTTATTTCCAGGCATGTTGAGTTCCCAGCAGTTCTGTGGCAATCCAAGAGGTGTCATTGCTCAATATCGTTAAAAATCAGACCCGTTCTAGGGAGGGTAACTCTTAACTAAAGGAGCTTGGCGTTGTAGTTATGAAGGTGCAGAGCCGGATGCCTGATCCTTAGGCCACTTGTGGATTTAATCAACCGTAGTGATTTATTGTGATTTAAGTGATGAACAGGCCCTTCAGTGTGAGATCTAGTTCATCTGAGGGGGGAAAGTACGCTTAGAAACGTGAGGTTGAACAACAAATGCTGCTATTCCGATGGCGTTTCCAGCAGGAGATGACCTTTTTACTGGCTGGCTGGTGAAATGGGTAACAGGATGGTAACGTTAAGACAACTAGGAATAGCTGACATTAGGGGAGAGTGATTTTCGTCTAATCGGATGAGATATGCGTGGGGTGATAAGAAGAGATGAAGACAGCATAACTCAGGCCTGCACGGGTTGTATTCCAGAACATTGCAGAAATTCTGAGATCTGTGTGGTGTAAGAGCAGAGAACTAGGCGGGGGTCGTTTGGTCTCTTCCCTTTCATATTTCTCCGTATTTGTACCGGTTGTAATCATACCACTCAAGAGCTCCACAACACTAAATGAATTCCTCCGCAATTATTGTATAGGATAACTGTCACCTTGCGCCTGTTTTGTGGGTTACCGACAGGGTGACTGAATTGAACAAGGAATTGGAGTTAGCGTCTTAACTATTTCACAAGAACTATTTTGAACAATTCTTTGTTCCGAAGTTAGGCTTTCAAAAGGGGAAGTGGCAGTGCCGTACTTCAGCTCACTTAGTCCGTATGAATCTCCGAGTTCCTCGGCGATAAGTGCAAGTCAGCTTTGAGTAATGGCTAACATCGAGGACTGGAGAGCTGGGGTTAGCTATTTTTAGTTCTTGTAACTTAGTGACATTACAGAAGTCATACTGCTACCGGTAGGGATTGAAAAAGCACGCAGCACTAGCTCTTTAGTTTCTCAGGTTTTTATTAAAGCATCTTTAAATATTAATATGTTTTCTAATGTTTTTTCTGTTGCTTTCGGTTGCTGCTGTGGTTCTCTCTCCTCCCTATGCTTCTATTCGTTGTTTTACCTTTTAGAGGTGTCTGTTCAAGTTCAGTTCTGCCGCTGCTGTTTCAAGAGCATAACCGCTTTCTTGCCCTGGCCGGAGTCTGCCCTTGAGCTCTGCTTAGAGATGAGCGCCCGGGAAACTTCTGCAATCTTTTACAAAAAATGGGCAAAACGACCAGCAACAAAACAATGAATATTGCTTGGGAGTGAAAATATTTCCTCTTCCTTCCACTTTACAGCATCAGATATGATATGAGAGCTTTTCTAAGGGCAAGGCTCCTCCTGCATCTCAGCCAGTTGCGTTGCTGTACCTTTTCATTGATAAAATTGGCCTTTTCTAGACACACGGAACTTACTGCAGATGGAGGAGATCGGCGAGTTCTTCTGAAGGCCGTTTCCAGCCACGGCTTTTCTCACGCATGGATATTTTGGTTTGGCTTGAAGCTTTTTAAGCTGTCATGCAGTAGAATTTCAGAGGGCTGTTCAGCTACGCTCTTTTCCTTTCTGCCTCAACCCTGCACGTTCAAATCAAAAGCCATGTGTGTCTGTGCGGGTTACATAAAAATTCATACGGAAGGGCTCTGTCTCTCGAAGGAACCGAAAGACGTACTGTGAGTGACTGAATCTTGCCAATTAATAAATGAAGAAATGTATTAAAGCGAAGATATTGCCTCAAAAGTGTTTTTTAATTTATTTTGGCAATCAGCTTGAATAATTTATTAGAATACTTCATAATGTACCAGTAAATGGACTGCTGGGAACATTTAGAAAAAATAATTAAGTCTTAGCAACTGGGCACCTCAGTACAGCATTTTTTTCTGGTGTAAAATCTTTGATCTTTGAAAAACCTGTGTGCAAATATGCAATCTGACCCCAGGGAGTTCTGCGCACCAAACTCCAGGTGCCCGGGACAGATTCCTGACTCCCCCGGAGTGATGGGGAAGGGCACGGCGTCGTTCCCAACGTGGTCATCTGGCTCGGTAAAGCACGTTCCCTCTTCTCCGACTCTGCCCGGATGCTGAGTCTTTGTCACAATTTTCAAAATATTTCTCTTGCTGGAGGTTGAAGAATCAAATGTGGAAAGTGCTCCTTTTGCCACAAACAATTCCTGCTTTTTTTCTTACCAATTTCTATATATCCCAGCAAGACCACGCTCAGTTGTAAAATACAATTTATCAGCTTTTTAGTGTAAAGAAGTTTGCCTTGCAGAAGATGCAAAGCTGGCTGCGCTGGGTGTAGAGAGGTTTCTGAGGGCTGGATTCAGTATTAAAGGAGGTGGCTGTTACATATGGCCCATTATTAACAGGATTGGAGCCCGGGACAGTCCCAGTGCTTGTGATCAGCTCCCAGTTCCACCACTGATTGCCAGGTGACCTTGGACAAATTATTTTCCCTTTCTATCTCTTCCTCTCTTTTTGCAGAGAAACTTTTCTGCTTAAATCCCGAGGTGAAGGTTGTTTAGTATTTGTTCATTCAGTCAACATGTGGATAAGGACTAATTTTAGTAAAGGTCTTTAAGTAGGAGTTTTATTTCAAAAAAACCAAATAATTAGATAATGCCTGATGGTTTTTGAATACCCTCTAGTATCTACTTTAAATACACAAAAAAGGAAAGGAATGAAAACCAGCTCACCCTCTTGGCTGTGCTTCCCACGCAGCCCTCTACAGCAGGAAGTTTTACCCAAAGAAGCCTGAACGCACCCAAGAAGCGGCCGTGCTGTGGGGCTGGTTTGGGGGGGGGGGGGGGTTGGGGGTCTTTTAGCTGATGTTCATGCACTCTGAACTCATTCTGCTCTTCCAGTGAATACTGAAAAGCCCCTCCTTGGTGAACGCTGACAGATGTTTAAGAAATATTATTGTATCCTCACATGGCAAGCTTTTTATTGAGGTTTTCTTTTCTTCCTACTGAGAAAACCAGTAAATCGTGAAAAGCGGCAATCCTCGATAGTCTCACCATTTCTTTGCTTCAATAACAACCGGATTGCTCCACACATCCAGTTTTCACCACCGCTCCTCGCTGGCAGAAAGGCTGCGGGCGGGTTGGTTGCAGGACTCTGTACGGCTTGAACCGGGAGAACCTGGTGGGGCTGTGTAACTGAGAAGTTCCAGACTACTTGTCTGTATCTGGGGGGTGGGTTTTGTTTGGTTTTTTAAATAAAACCAGCTCTCTGAAATATCCTGGGTGCTTATGTCTGCGTATGCTGAGTAAATGTAAAGAGGAGGGGATGGCTGGTGGAGCTGCGAGGCATGGCTCGTCATCGGAAGAGCATGTAGTGCTGTGCTATCAAAGACTGGAAAACTGCCCTACCGGTCTGATTTAAGGAATTAAATAAACATCCCATTCCCATCCCTTCAGTTTACATCCTAGTTTTGCCTGTTATCCTAATATGGGATAATTTACTGGGAAAACAAAGTCAGGACAGGCAAGAACTTCCCAAGGGAGGAAAGCCCCAGGTCACTATAATGTATTGACATCAAGCACCAGCCCTACGAGTAAGTACCGAACGGTTAAACAAAAGTGATTGCTTCTTGTAACTTCAGCAGCAGCACAGCCTGCGAGCGCAACGAGAAGAGGTACCGCGAGGCAAACTTGTAGCCCGGGCTATCGGTATAGCGTCACAGCGTCTCCTGATTTATTAGCGGACGGAATCTTTGCAAAACCACTGTGATGTGCAATTGTGTACCAGATGTTTGGGGTTTTTTTTTTTTTTTGGGGGGTGGTGGCGGTGCTCAGGTTTTTGGTGGTTTTGTTTTTTAAATGGCCATTTAGCAGATTAGTTGGTTGCTTCCGGTTGTGTAATTGTGCATACAAATCAGGCATTCATTTGTGCCTTCCTTTTTTCCCTTTTTTTTATGCTGTGTCCCTGAGCTACTTTGGTTTCTAAATTCAGGCCTTACATATTTATCTGTGCCATTCAATTAGACCACATCCCCAATGCTGCTGTATAGTTTCACAGTATGTGGGAAATTTGGTAATTAAATGCATGCAAATGCTGCAAGACTAGAATAAATTAATTTTTCCTTAATATCAGCAGCCTATTCTGTAATGTTTCTAGAGCTAATGTCACCAAGATACTGGCTTTTCTCTCCCCTTCTTGCCATCTTTTTTGAGTCTTTATTGTTATTACTCTAGAAATACCTGGTCAAGTTTATATGAAAAGAGTCCCAGCCCAGGCTACGCTGTGAAGTTACGTTAGGAGGGAGATCTATGCTTAAGTTTTTTGGATCTCCAGATAAAATCTGGGGTGGAAGCAGCGTTTGATTAAGTTCTACACGTGTGGTGCGGCTTTAGATTTGCGTGTGAATCAGAGCCTTCAGAAAGCGGCACTGTCACAGCCGGGGTGAGGCAGTTGCAAGGAATAACCTGGAATCACTTGGCAGGATACTTTGCACTAGATGTTCTGGGTTTTGGAAATATCCCAATATATTAAAGGCTCTTAAAAAAAAAAAAAAAAAAAAAGACTTTGTTATTTCTACGCCGTATTTATTCATGAAGTCCGCCGCAATCCACAGAAAGTTGTGATTCTCGGTTTCGGAGCGTGCCCGTTGCTGAGGCTGGCAAACGTGTCCCGGCTCGTCCTTACGGATGGGCGCGTGCCTCCGTTTCGGTGGTGTCTCTGGCTTCTGTGAACTCTTCCCACGCGGATACAGCACCGTCTTCAAAGCCAAGGGCCGTAAAGCCCGTTGGTGGCTAACGTCATGCTAAAATAGCTGAATTTGAACGACTCGGTCCTATATCGTAGTTTACAAGGAATTTGAAAGTCATTCTTTTTTCAGGGATCCCAAAGCTTTAATACATATTTTGATGCTGCATGCATGTTTGCTTAACAGATCCGACCTTACCGATGATCTTTTTTCTTTACTTAAGGGGTGTTATCCCACGTAGCTTTTAGCTTCTTTCTGTGCCGCAGACTCGTGGTTATTTTGCCTTTCCTCTTGAATTTGTTGCCACTTTGGGTTCCTCCCTGAAGTGCCAGGCGATGTCGGGGCTGGGTTGTATTCCAGCCTGCAGTACTGCAGTGCTGTTGCATCAGTGCAGGGTTTCTGGAATTCCTCTCCTCTCTTGGCCTCCTCCTGGAGTGTGAAAAGCTTGAAGAGGTACCAGCAGCTCAGAAATGCAATATATTCTTGTCGCTGGTTCTCGAGCGAGAGCTTGGCAAAAGGTGCAGAGCTGCAGAGGGTTTGTAGGCGGCTGGATTCAGATAAACGAACTTCCTCGCAGCTCTTCTCTTTGGTAGGAGTGGGGGGAGAGAGCAAGGTGCTCTTTGTAGGGACAGTGTAAAATCCTGCCAGAGCTCTGTGCTCCTTTGCAGGTTGGAAGCTGTGCGAGGTCTTCCTCAGCTGTGCATCTGTACCTCGTCCCTTTTCTTTTTGTCATGGAGAAGCGCTCGTTGGCATTGCATCTGATGCAGAGAAGACTCTGTGTCTAACCCACGTATTACAGAAACTTAACTTTCAGAGATTACTATTGTACTTGAGGAAAGTCTTTTAAAATTATTTCATTCTTAGGGCGTGAAGTGAATAGAAACCGTGAAAATTATACATGTGCGAAATGAAATTATGAGATGTGACTTCCCGTACTAGAGATGTGGAGTGCTCTGGAGTAGGAAGAGATGAGCCCCCTGAGGTCTTGGTCCTACCTAAAGAAGTGTCGGAGCGTTCCCTGGCACACCTATTCCAATGCATGCTGAAGGTGTTAAGGAAACTTCTCCTTAACTGCAATAATATCCGATGGGACACAAAGGAGCAGGTTTTTTTTATTTTTCAAAAGAGCTCAGCATACTCCGTGCACGTTGGCTACTGCATGCTCTCATAAACCCAGCCCCAGGTTACTCCTCCTGTTGCTTCGCCGAGTGCGTTGTTAGCGGGGTAAGGACCGTGCCAATACCCAGCTCTCTTCAGACACCGCCGGACACCTTGTCCTGGCCCTGGGAATAGAGCTGACTTGGAATTTTTATCTAATAATCAGGTTTTATCTAATAATCGGTTTGCTAGAGACCAATGGCCAGCAGAATCATTTTCACAGGAAAATACTGCTTTTGATAAAGTCGCTTTTCAGAAGGGTTTCTGTGGTCTAGACTAGAGTTTGTGCTCAGGAGACACCCAAAGCAGGACAGCCGTCAGGGTGGCTGGTGGAGACCCAGATCTGCAGGCCCGTTCTGCCTGTGTTGCAAAACTTGGGTGACGTAGCGTGGCGGGCAGGGACGGGCAGGGGACTCACTCGGTGTCCAGCACTTGATGCGCGTCTGCCTGTAGCTTGTATTGGGAGTGAAAAGCAGCAGGTCTGCTTGCCTCACTCTGTGAGGACTTGAAGACCAGAGTTGCCTTTGGATCTTCAATGCTCTATGCTTGTCCGCCTGTTTTTTGCCGTGACTGACTTTGTTCTGCCTGTGCTGTTTGCTCCCCTGCAGAGCTGACCTGTCCGGGGTGCAACATAACTAAAGAAGCAGCTGCAGGATGAAAAGATGGCAGCACGGCTGCTCGCACCACCAGGCCCTGATAGTTTTAAACCCTTCACTCCGGAGTCTCTGGCTAACATTGAGAAACACATTGCAGAACTAAAAAAGAAGCAGCGTCCAAAGCAAGACAGCAGCCACCGGGATGACGATGAAGACAGCAAACCAAAACCAAACAGTGACCTTGAGGCGGGGAAGAATTTGCCTTTCATCTACGGGGACATCCCAAAAGGCCTGGTTGCTGTACCACTGGAGGACTTTGACCCTTATTATATGACCCAGAAAGTGAGTCTGCAAGAAAGAAGTCGCTAAACCGCCTTTTTCTTAGGAAATTGCAGGTTTGGGTATGGTTTAAGTGGAAGATAAAGAATGGTGTCTTTGGATGGGGCTTGCTTGGTTGGTTTGGTTTGTTATATGTTTTTCTTTGAGGTTTAATAGAGTTTATGTGATCAATCTTTAATCACCTGCTTGGAATGGAGTTAGGAGAACAAGGTCTGGAAACTAAAAATAGATAAAGTTGTGCTAATGTGCCAATTTTAACCATGAGGGCAATAAGAAGAATTTAATTGAGAGGTAACGGTTTTAAGTGTGTATTTCATAACGGTTTTAAGTGTGTATTTCATTACTTGCATGGAATTCAGTCTGAATTTGATCCTTACGAAGCAGTGGGATATAGAATCATGACAAAAAAGAATCGACGTAAACTAATTAACTAACTGGCTTTCATCTTCATAATTTTTATTTTTAAAATATTTGTCTGTGGAATTAAGGTGATATGGCAGGAGGCATTTATGGGTGCCGAGATGTATTGAGAAATGAAGTGGTGTCGTGAGGGAAGTGGTGAGTAAGCAAACGCTATGCTGGAAATGGAGGGGAGGGATCTTCTACTGGTGAAATAAGGAAGAGCATGGTCACTGATTTTCTTAGAAGGATAGATGACTCAAAACGGAGGTTCTTTACTACTGTTTAATTTCATTGCTTTCTTTGATGGAAATTTAATCTGAATAAGCTGAGATAATTGCCACCTATAACTCAGGCTTAGCCATGCCACTTGAGAAGCTGGGGGTTTGACCGTATATGTGACAACAGTTGTGACGTGACCGTTCAGAACTTGGGTAGAATGACTGTCATGTGAAATCAGTAAGTTTGTCATGGGTAACAAAATGTTTTAGGACTTTGTGTTGGGACAGACGTTTCTCGCCACACTCGGAAGCGATTCTGTGACTTGCAGGGCGTTATTCGCGTGAAATCACCTGAATTTGCTGCTAACGTTGGGTATAACTGATGGTTCTTCTCTGCATTTCCACTAGTGAACTTAATGCTTATTTGTTGAGTCAGTGGAGCGAGGAGTGCAGGTACCAGCTGAGAACAGGGCTTTGGTGGTTTGTGTGGGTGCGCAATACCAGGCAGACGGGCGTTCAGGTGGACGTGGTACCTAAGGAAATGTATGGACAGCTGCTGTTGCTGGTAAGAAGGTAGCTCACCTTATCCCTCAGAAATACTTTCTCTTTATGAAACAAATATTTTCTTGTTATTAAACAAATCTGGCGTTGCCTGGTTTTGGTGTGGGCGGGCTGTGAAAAAGGGACGCGTAGCTGAAGAGCAGTTCCTGGGGTCTCTCTCACCTGCGTCCCGCCAACGCAGGTGGTACGAAGCGTCACTGGAACTCCAAACAGGAGCGTTCCGTGCCCCCTTCATGTTCATGTAGCCGAACGGACAGTGTATGCGGGAGAATTGGGCCATGTTCTTTCTAGCTAAAATAGGAGAGCAGTGCTGAAAGGGCAGCAGGCACTGCCGTGTCCTGGAGCCTTGGGCAAAGGCTTCTCGGTTGTCTCAACGCTGCGGCAGCAGTAGGAGGCAGAGGGGAACCCTGTTACACCTCACGCTTTATCAGTCTCCATCTTCGCCTCCCAACATAATGCTATTAATAGACCTTTCATTTGTAGAGAAAAATAAGGCACATCCCAACTTTGAAGGCATCTGTCACGTCTCCAGAAGAGCGCCGTACGTTTCTGCCTGTAGCCGCTCGCCGAGTTTCTGCTCGCTCGGCGTGCCTGCCATGCGGGGATGTGAGCTCTCCGCGGAGCTGGAGCAGCTGCAGATGGAGGGGAAGGTTCTGGAGATGGGAGACGAACTCGCACAGCCCTGCCAACCTCGTACTTGCTGTTCTGTGAAAAGAGCCTTGCTCTTCCCATAAACACTGGATTAACATTTTACTGGCTCTGTTTCTTCTGCGTCCGCTTCAGGATGGCGATAGCTTAGGTGCGTGCTACTTCTTTGCTGCTTCAAGTAGTCAGTGACTTCCCACAAAGAATTTTTTTTAAGGCCATTAAAAAAGGCCCTTCTCTGAATCATCAGGAATTGCGAATCTGCTTGAATCATGGGAAGTTTTCCAAGATTCCCCCCCCCCCCCTCCAGCATTTGCCAGAAGGCTTTGCATCATAGGTCTTTTCTTTTAAAGCTAGACGTACAGCATGCATAGGAACAAATCAGCTGGTCGCTTTTCCTTGCAGTAGGACACAGTGATCTTGGTTTATCTAAGGAAATGGAAACTGCATTTTAACGGAGGAGCTGAACTTTCCAGTGGCCTGATAACTGATATTTAAAGGAGAAACAGCGTGACCTAGAAACAGAACCATGGCACGGGGAGTCAAAACTCCTGCGTTCGGAGCCCAGCCCTGCAAGCAATGGTTTTGTCTGAGCTATTTCTCTTTTCTCTGCTCAGTTGCATTTTGGAAAATAGGAGTAATGACTCTTAGGAGAATCAGGAAAGTCCCTTTGCTCACAGGTAGCGATTTTTGAGCTAATTTAGCTCCTTTTTGTCTCCCTGTAAGTACCGGAGAGAATTTTTTCATGATTCTTTCTTTTGCAAATAGTAATCACCTTCCAATTCCTGACCTGAAGCACATGGTAGAAGCAATACTTGCGCATGATATTTTTCATGGAAACCTGAAACGTTTCAGTTAAAAACCCCAAAAGGCAGGTACATGAACTTCCTTGTTTACATGTGCAAACAAAGTTCAGGAAAGCTACCTATACGAGCATCCCTAGCAATGCAAGCAAAGCACCTGATTGCCTCATAGTCTAGTCATCCTTCAGGGTTTGCTTAAGCAAGAGGTAAGGACCATCATCCTCTTTTATTTCTGCAGGTTTAGTAGTAGTATTTCTTTTTTAAAAACATTTTTCCATCTTTTAGACCTCTCTTTCCTTCTCTTCCATTTACAGCCTAGGCTGTCACTCCTACTAAACAACTCCTCGCCCTGTTCTTTCCCATTGAACGTGATGTTTGCCAGGTTGTGGTCGTTTTCCTCAAGTAACTTCCATCTCAGTGTGAATCTCATACTTGCTACAGAACAAGGTGCTAACATTCCTGCAATGGCTCCATTTCCGAGGCAGTAGCAGGTCCCTGAATATTCTGGGAATTGGGGCCATGTATAAGCTCAGGTGGATGGATGTCAACGGAGGAATCACCCCTGCAGTTGTAGAAGACTGTCCATACATCCGTGAAGATCTGAGGCTAGAGTGGGATTGGCCGAGGTCACCTATAGCTTGCAGATGAGCACCTGAGGATCGTTCTAGTGCGTATGTGCCAATGGAGTGACTTGCAACTTCGTCAAGTCACATGCACGGTTTGGAAATGGGCCCTCCGGTCCAGAATGTCACCTTGCCTGCGTGGAACTGGGAAAATCACAGGGATGTGAGAGACCAGCTTGCGGGAGGCATGTCTGGCTCTAGCATGTGCTTCCAGGAGCCTGCGCGTGTGACTTCTGTAGGGCACGGTGATGGTCCTACAAGGTCACGATGCCGTTAATGGGGTTTGCATTTCAGTGGAGTCACTGAAACAGAGGGAAGAATCGAGACCATCTCAAAAATCAGCCTTTCATCCTTATTTCCAACAGCTAATTACCTTTTCCAGGCCTTGCGTGTTTAATGTTATGTTCTCTTCCGCTCCACCTCTCCAGTAGGCTTAAAAGGAGCAGGAAAAGTAAGCATGCCCTTCCTAGCTATCGTCCTTGCTGTCATGGTAGAACGAAGAAAGGGGAGGGTGATCCCCGTCAGGCGCCTTCCCCGGTCCTTTCTGGGTGTTGGATGGAAGGCAAATGTCATGGAGTTGTTTGCTGTTGTGCGGCTGTTCGTGGGACGACAGATAACGGTACTGCTCGCATCTGGTCCCCGGCGTTGCCGTAGCACGTAGAGCTCTCATGCTGTGAGCAGGGTACGCTGAGTGTGGCACGGACCGGGAGGCGAGAGAATCTCTGCTGCAGTCACCTAAATAGCTGCAACCCACTGGTGATGAGTGGAAGGAAGGAGAATCATTTCCGCTTCTGAGGCAGAATGAATTTCCTCACGTAGGCAGATTGTGATGTCGTTAAAGCTTAAATCCAGACCAATTTCTCAATATTGCATGTAGAACAATATTTATTTTTTTAAATATATCTTTCAGGAATGTTTTATTTGATACATTTCAGAAAATGTCAAAGGTTTTTCCTATGTTGGGCTTGAAACAAGAGATTAAAGCAAGAGCAAAATGTGGCAGGCACTTTTTCCCCGTAAGCTTTTCAGCAGTGAAGAATAAGTTACTAAGAAAGAATAAATTTGTCCCCTTTTGGGGTGTGTGTGGAAAAATAAATATTAAACAATGTGGTTTCTGTATTAGGAAGTACACTTCCATGAGCCAAAACAGACTTGCAAAATATTTTGCGTTGACGTTTAATTCTGTATATACTTCTTCAGCCTACGGGGTGCCAGAGTTCCCTGTAAATTAATTTTGAAAATAGCTGCTAAAGTAACTTGCTCAGGGTGTCATCAGAAAGTCGTCGCTCTCTCTTGCTTAACGTTGAGAGTAAGGCAGTCGTCAGCTACCACCGTAGGAATATGGTTCCATATGTTCTTAGGCAGTTCGTAAAGCTGTTTTCTTCTTAAATCTTCTGCCCACTCCTCCTCACTTTGCAGCCATTACAGAAATGCTTAATGTAAAACCCGCGTGAAGCAAGAGTATTTTCATCTTCATGTAGCTGGAATGCTTTTTGCCATCACTTGATCAATTCTGTTGTGCTCTCCAGCGTAGCTTCTTTAATGCGCTGTTTCGCAAATCGAGAAGACTTGTCTTTTGTGATCTTACTTCTTTTTCATGTGAGGACTGTTTCTAAGGTTTCTGTAAAGCGTAGATTCCCAGCCAGCATCAAGAAAACTAAAGTGGACAGAGCCTTTTTCACAACTCTTTAGCAACAAACTGAGACTTCTGAAAGTTCAACCAGACCTCATCTCTTGGAAGACGACTGCAAAATGCCTTTCTCCAGGTATCACCTTTCTCTGAGTTTTGAGCTTTGCCTCAGCAGATCTTAAAAGGGCTTAAGGATGTTCTTGGACCTGAACCAGCAAACATTTTAAGAGCGTGCAGCCATTTTGAAATCGAGTTTTAATATGTCAGCAGCAGTTATAAAGAAAAACTAAGATAAGGGTTTAAATTGCCAAGCACTTTTTGGCTTTTGTGCTTTTCTTTCTACTGACAAGGCCGAGCAGAGTTTTACCCGGGATTTTATAGGACACACAGGGGAACTGGAGCGGCGGATCTCGGAACCGTCGGAATCGATGAGCAGGCCGGAATGTGCGGCACCTTCTTTGTGCTGCTGTTGTCCTGAGAGGCCCAGTTATGGTGGGCTTCATAGACAGGGATCATTTCAACAAGCATTATGGTCTAAAAAGAGAGCTGGGCAGAGCATGGAAGAGACAACAAGGAGCTGCCTTACGTGAGGCCACGTAAGAGCTGAAGGACCAAGCTGGCAAGCAGAACGTGGAGTTCATGTTTGGTAGGCGATTGCTCTGGTCATTGGATGAAGTAGCTTATCTTACAACAGGGAATGCCAAATTTCTGGGTCGATCCTTGTGTCGCAGCTAGTGAAAATGCGTGTTTCCATGTAATCACTCCAGCGTGCCAAGGCAGTCTCTGACCCTCCACGTAGAGCAGTTTACGTCCACTTTCCCACCTGAGCCTGGCTTGCTCTTCTAGTACAGGTCTAAAGTCTTTGGCTGGGTTTACATCTGTGAGGCAGCATCCACGTACCTGTGTCTCCATGTGAAGAACGGGTTTACTTCTGGCTTGCTGAGCTGCATCTGAGCAAGCCATCGTGCTCCTCCACCGTGATTTTTCCCGTGTAGAAATGGAGGCGTAATGAAACGGAGCCGCCTCACAGAACCACTCCGTGGGTTTGGGGGAATTTCTGACTTTGTCCACCTCACCTTGTGCCCACGTTCAGCACAGTCACACCGGAGATTTCGTTGCTTAAAAGATGTGGTAGAGTTGAGCGCTCGGCATTGTGCCAGGGACACAACCAAAGCCCATGAGCATCCCGGTGTGATGGGTATCCTGCTCCAAAGCCTCTCAAGGGACAGCAAAAGAAGATTTAAAAAGGCATGGTATGTGAGTCTTGAAAAGTTGGTGGTGTCAGGGAAGGAGGGACAGCTGGATCTTAAAATCAGGTGTCCCTTGACCACTCTGTAGTCTGCAATTTTGAAAACCGTATGGGCTTTTAGAATGTTGTTACATGCCAAGGTAATCTGTTCATTAATTCTTGATGCTGCAATTTAAGAGCTGTCCAGGGTTGTCTTTTAAGTGCTTTTCTTGGGAGATGCATTAGTGTTATGCTAACTAATCTTTCTCACTCAGTGCTGAACCACAATCTGATTTTGATTTCCTTTTCAAAGAATTTACTGCTCAACGGTCTAATTTAGCCAAATGAGCTAAAATACGTTGTTTCACTTACTAGGAGGGAAATGACAAATTTCATAAGAGTGAGTCTCCTGGGGAAGCACAGTGACTGCGTTGGCAGAAAGCCCCTGTGGATTCCCTCGTGTTGGACTCCGGGAAGGCTCGGGGCTGTGCCAAACGGTGGGCTGGTGTCGGGGAACGAGCCTGCAGCGAGTCCGGCTTTGCTCTATCCCCCTGCAGCGGCCGGGTTCATCCTGCCTCGTTGATGCTGCAGCATCCCGGAGGGAATGTAAAATGGGAAAATGGTGTCGGGGAAAGGGCTTTGGCTTTTCAGTGCACACAAATGGCTTTTTTTCCTTCAAGTGGAGTGGTAGGTGCATCGAGTGTGCTGGTATTAAGCAACCACCGTTCTAATTTTGCCTCTCCAGATGGCTGCGTGTGATTCTCCTGGTGCTTTTTGATATGCATGTTCGCTAGCGGGGAGATGAAATAGCGGGTCTGTATTTTAAGGCTGGTGATGGAAAGATGAGATCGATTCTGCCTCACGTTTACATGATTCATTCCACAGGTTCTGTATAAAGTAGCAAACCTTAACATCTTGCTAATTAAAGGCAATGAGAGCACATGACTGTTCCTGGAGTTGGTGTGCCAGCATGGAATGTGCTCAGAATTCAATGATTGGGGACGATGGGTATCGGATTGGCGTCTGCTGGGGTGGGGGACTCTACCGTGACATTTTCTTTCCGCTTACCTGTCAATCTTTCTTTGCAGGTGAGGTGCCGTCTTGTAAAAACACGTTGGGGTAGCTGTTAGCGAGGTTTGGGAAGGAGGCACGGGCTACGCGAACGCTGTGCCGTTAAAGATGGTCTTGAGCACGGGGCAGTGGCGTGAGGTCTGGGTGCAGCTGCTAATTCTCCCGAATTCGTAGTTGCTTTGGGCCTCGGTTCTTCTCTGTTCGATAGGGATAATAGTGCTTCGACCCTCGTGTGATGAAAAAGTGCGCTCTTGGATGGGGGATTTTGCTTCTGCTCTGTCTGAGGTGTCTAGTAAAATGGATGGTTTGGAGTAGAATTATTCATGATGTACTGGTAGGTATGTTTTACCCTAATGGGAACTTCATAAAGGAGATTATTCTTTAAAAAAGCAGAAAATGCTATTTTTTACCATGGAAGTTGTTCGTCTTTTTTTGTACAATTCATGCTTTGATTTTCATGCATTAACTCTCTCTCTCTCTCTTTTTCTTTCTTTCTGTTTTTCTACAGACCTTTGTAGTACTAAACAGAGGGAAAACACTCTTCCGATTTAGTGCCACACCTGCCTTGTACATTTTAAGTCCTTTTAATCTGTTTAGAAGAATAGCTATTAAAATTTTGATACATTCATATCCTTTTTATTACCGAGTTATTTTTTGCCTTTGTATGTTCATTGAGAAATCTCTTACCTGTTGTCTTATTGCTCAGTTCAAACAGTGTCTGTGAATTCACCTGGCGAAGTTGGATTGGCCTCAGAGCATACACAAAACCATGCTTTTTTGAATGAAAAAGCATGGTCCTTTAGATGCATCCAATCAAGTAAACTTTTTGTTTATTTTCCCTGCTAAATTGTACCTATCTGTGTCCGTTCTTCCGTCAGTGCGCAGACATTGATAAGTTTTGGAACAGATACAATTTAAGGTTATGCTTCACATGACGAGTAGTCGAGCTTTCACTAGCTGCTAAAATGGTTAAACAGAATTAGTATCTGGAGAAGGAGCCAAAGGTACCTCATATGTAATTAGACGCTGACTAATTTCTTGCTCTTTTGGCATCTCTCAAACTTCCTTCTAATGGCAAGGCTATTCCAAAATGTTCCACGGCTGGGCTTCAGACAGCTCTGATAGCTTCGGAAGCGTCATCTGCATGTGTTATTAGGAGAAGAAAAAAAAAATAGTAGTATATTGAATGAGCTGCTTTGCCCTGTTTATTTATTTATTTTTGGAGAGTGACTCTAAAACGGAAGCAGGTTCATTTGTTGGTTTAGAGGCTTCTATATACTTACTTCCTGCATCTCGTATGAAGAAAAAGCTTTTCCATCTTTTCAAAGTCGACTTGGGATCTGAGGCTGGGAACGTTTTCCTTGGCCTGTGTGTTATTTCTCATGGACTTTCCTCCCCTCTGGGTGAGATGCAGATCTGTCAGGTTGAGGCCGAGATGCTGCAGTGGATCTTGGGCCTTGATCTAAGAGCCATTTGAGCCTGCTTAAACAGTTTTGGAAGTCAGACAGCTTTGGATCTGACCCTGGATTTCACCATTCTTCTAATAATTCGGTAGTTAAAATCCACTCAGACTTCTAATTCTGCAGTTGTGCTGTCCCTGCACTGCTCCTCGAATCGGTTAGTCCAGCACTTTCCACCTACAAAGGTGACACACAGAGGGAGCAGAGACGTTTGGAAAGATTCACGAGATTTTCTCCAAGCTAAATCCTAGGTGTCCATGGATTGCAACGCTGCTTTCCTGTTGGATATATTAGCACACAATATATTTTCATGTTACTGAATAGATGGAATTATTTGGGGAGACCTTTTCATTTTGAATCGCTAAGATGTACCAGAAAATATGAAATAAATTGAATGGTGACATAAAAATACTATTTATATATAGTCACCCTTGTCTTATTTCCCATGACTGCTGGAAGAATCTTGGCTCTTATTTGTAGTCCGCAGAGAATAGACTGGAAATTGAATTTTACTGCAGTACAGTGATCGTTAGGGAGCCGTAAGGTGATGAAGAGAGCCACGCTAGTGTCCCTTTGATCCTTGACTTTGTTCTACAGTATTTAGCATGATCATTATGTGCACTATTTTGACCAACTGTGTATTCATGACTTTTAATAACCCGCCCGAATGGTCGAAGAATGTGGAGTAAGTAATGCTTCTTGTGTTTTTAAGAACCTCACAGAATATTGTTTTTCTTTGAGAAATCTGTTCCTACTCACATTTAAGTTAGCATGAATGCAAGTCATCTTTTATATCCACTTTGTTTAGACCAAAGTCTTTGTAATTCATCTCTTTTCATGCCTAAATTGACATTTCTACAAACTTTTCAGTGCGGCTCTCTTTCTTCCTCATAACAGGTATACATTCACTGGTATTTATACATTTGAATCACTTGTGAAAATTATTGCAAGAGGTTTCTGTATAGATGGCTTTACTTTCCTACGCGATCCATGGAACTGGCTAGATTTCAGTGTGATCATGATGGCGTAAGTTGTGTTTTCAGATTATTTCAGGTGTTTGTGGCGTATGGGAGGGGATGAGACCTTAGGAAGAGGGTGGGTGTGTGAGCAGAAAACAAATCAAGGAAAACTTCAGTGAATCCCCAAAAGATTTCTTTCTTGATTTTTCAGAAGAAAGCTTTAGCCTGACACAGAGTCACACATCTAAAATGCAACTCCATGGAGTTAGTGGAGTTGCTGCTGCAAAAAAGACGATTTTCTGAAAACTGCTTTTATTAATGTAAGACTTTATAATAGTGCCTAGCATTTTAGATTGCTTACATGCCAGAGTGGCAGCTTATTCTGTTAAGCCTAGGACTAGGAGCCAAACAGCTTTAAATTCTAGTCTCCGCCACTCCTTCCCTCCTTGGGCTTGCACGTTAAAATTTCCTGGGCTGCGACTTCAGGTTGAGCAGTTATTAGCCCCTTTCTGATGAAGATGCAGCGTCAGAGAAGGAGGCACTTTATTTTTCTTCCTCGTTCTTTTCTCTTGCGCCAGATCAGCTCACATTGGTCTGATAATGAGGATTCATGGGGATGTCTGAATTCACAGCTGAACCAGGAGATGCAGGCTAGAGTTCTGGTTTTTTCCTTATCGGCCTGCGTTGGTCGTTGCTTAGGCTTAGTACCGCTGGTGAAAACCAGGTGTATGTCACTGGTCGTCTGAGTCACCGGTCGAAGAGATTTTTTTTTTTTTTTTTCCCTTTTACGTTGGTTTTTGGAATATTGTACGTGTGCATGTTTGGGTTCCCGTAGTCAACAACGGCCGATGAAAACTGAGGAAGGCTCAGGAGCCTAATTTTCAAGGGTTCAGAGCACTTGAATTTCATTGTAGCAAGATGCTTTAATCATCTAAAATGCCCTTTTTTGGCTGGATTCTGCACCCTGAAACCTGAGTTTCTGCTCTTTTTCTACTTGCCTTTTAGTTGTGTATTTAAACTATATGCAAAGAGTTGGACATTGTACACAAAAGGCAAAACAACCGGTAACTCACTGACACTTTTACTTCGGAATAGACGGGGATCTGCTGTGCACGGTGTAAACACGCCTGTGCGGGTGAGGCCTCCAGTTCTGCGCACACAGACCGAATTCGACCTGTCAATTTGGTTATTTCCTTTGTTTCTCGATAAATTAACAAGTGACGGCGTGACGGCTTTAAAAGGCCCAGTGCATCGGTCTTAAATAAATGTGCTAAATCTCTAGCTGATCAAACTCTGTAACCTCCTCATTTCCAGCGAGGTTGCCTGTAGACTTCAAATATAATCCTTTTTTTGTGTCGAGGGCTACGGCAAGCCTCTGCGTTATTTAAATCCCACTAAGAGGGTCTAAGTTTCATGAAGCCCTTGAGGCCTTTCTGCATCAGGAAGAATCGGGACTATTGTGCGTTTCTTTGCTTTTTTGTACCACGTTTATCCCCGGGCAGCGCAGAGGAAATGTTCTGTTCTAAGTTGTGGTAAAATATAACTCTGTTAACCTTGCACTAAGCCTCTTATCCTCTGTGTATCTCAGGTTTACCCCCTTGTAAACCGGGGATAATCAGACCTACCTGTGGCTCACAAGCAGGTAGTAAAGCATAAAGGATTAAAATGAAGGACGCTAATCAAAGCAGAAGGTGATCATGCTTTATTAAAAACATGAAGTGAAGCGAATGTACCTGAAACCATTGAACTGAGGCGATGTCACCAAGTCTCCTCGCAAATTTGGCAGTTTTACAATTGCCGCCTTCCGTAGAGATAGCGTTAAATTTTCAAGTCCTGTACAGGCGAGAATGCAAGTATCTAACCCTGCACCTGGACGAGCTGGTTGCAGCGTGGAGAGACTTAAACTGTGTTTTGGCTCTGAAATTTTCCATCTCTCTCTTTTAAATGCCAGTTCGAAAGCATTTTAAATGACAAGCTGTTTCCTACAAACAGACAACTATATGAAAAGGAAGGTGACCCCAACGGTGCCATTAACTCTGGTTTAATTCTGCAGGTATATAACAGAGTTTGTAAACCTAGGCAATGTTTCAGCTCTGCGCACTTTCAGGGTTCTGAGAGCTTTGAAAACTATTTCTGTAATTCCAGGTAAGGCGGCCTCCGGTTGGTGTTAGCTGTTGGGTACAGGCCCCTGTGAGTGATGTATTGCTTTGTCTGTAGTTGTTGTTTTATTTTGGTGTGTGTATTGTCATTGTGTTTTTTGTGTGTGACCTCCCTCATTGCAGATATGTCACAGAGTTTGTGGACCTTGGGAATGTCTCAGCATTGAGAACTTTCAGAGTTCTCCGAGCTTTGAAAACTATCTCTGTAATTCCAGGTGAGAACCATTAAGCATTAAAGGCTGGTCTTGCGCGTATCTCTCTTCCATATCCCCCCTCCCGTCCTGCATTGCTTATTTCTCAGAAATGGCACTGGAATGTTTTTGATGGGCTTTGCAGTCTGCACACACAGAGTAGTTTGAAATTAAGGCTTCTGGGCCATCAAATCATGGGATGAACAGTCTGCTGTTCCGTCCTTCTTTATCCCCGCGTACACCTGGGGCTATCCCATCTCTGAAAGGAAAGCCGGGCCTAAAGTTTAGTTCCAGATGAATAAAGGATCAGGCACTCCCTTCCTGCTCGGGCTGAACGGGTTCTTGCTCAGTGAGTCATCCCGCTATCGTCAGTGCTTCTAGAGATGGCGTAGGAACCAGTTTGTAAAGCAAGTGAGCAAAACCCAACCAAAATGAAAACCTTTCTGCGTGAGGCTACTTCAGTTACTTGGAGTCAGATGGGATCTGGGGCAGGCTGCCTTCTAGGTGATGACAAAAAGCTTGCCTCCCTGTTGTCAGAAAGGGTTGACGGTGCTGTTTTGAGACAGACTAAATGGAGCGTTGGCATTACCAGCTTTTGCATTTGTCTGTTGTAGCAGAACCGGCCGTCATGCAATAGTGTGTGACCCAAAGTACCGACTGAGCTTTCAGTAAGCCAGAATTCATAGCCCCGCCCATTTCACGTGCCGCCCAGAGCTGGACTTTGCAGGCCCGTCGCTTACAAAGCTACTTCTAGACTCTAACGCAATCTGGGTGTCACAGGGGAAGCAACAGCCCTTCCTTTATTGTAAGAGACCATGGAGGCGTTATGGACTGAGAATATGATTCTGATCCCGAATTCTTGTCTAGAAAAGTCTCGTGCAGGTGGTTTCTCAAAAGTGTCCCTAATTTTAAGGTCAAGCTCAAGACTCAATTTTCGTAGGCACCGAAGCATCTGTAGTTTTCCAGTTTCCAGGTGCTTGACCTGTCCCAAGGTAGGCACCCTAAATAATCACTTGATGAGTTTTGGTCTTCTATTTCTTTGTGTTTTGTTTCCTAATGCATTAACTGATAATGGTTCTTTTGCTTTCTCAGGCTACACTTGCATATACGTTTGCCAGAAAAGGGACTATGGAATTGTAGGGGCCCATCACTTTTGTCCCCATTCCAGACTGCTAAACCCATCAGATGTACATGGCTGTTGTGCATGATGTTCTTAAGTGGCACCTGCTTTCCTTGCACCGAATGAGAGTATGCTAGAATAATGTTATTTCTTAGCCTTCCGTAATGTTTGGCAGTGCACATACAAAGAGCAAAAGATATGTGGGAATTGCTGTTAGCAATGCACTAGACGGATCTGAAGTGCAGTTGTGATTCTCTCAGCCTGCTACAGGTATTAACTGGCTTGCCAAAAGAAAAGCATCGATGTTAAAATAAGTTTCGTATGTGTTTTGCTTTCACAATCGTAGCAAAGTGAAGATGATGCAACTTTAATGAGCTGGTTACTAAATGTGTGACAGCATGCCTTGTCTTCCTATGGAAAGGAGCAGAACCGTTCAGTTTTGTGTGATTCTGTCCGTACTACTGCTTTTATTTCAAATGACAGCAAGGGGGGCGGATCTGAGCCCTTCGAAGCTCTGTGCAGCCACACTTTTTACTAAAGGGATGACATGCCACACGCTTTTACTAAAGGGGCGACCTGCCGCACAGAGCCGAGGGGATCCCGTTGGAGCGTGGGGCTCGCTGAACGCATCCGTGGCTGGAACCGCGAACGGCAAAACTTTGGTTATTTGTATCAGGCTCTGGGACAGGGTTGCCCCAGCTGTGGTTCTGCAAAGCACAAACCTTGCTCAGCCCTCGATTTTGTGACTAACAGTATGAGGAATGTAAAGGTTTGTGTAATTAGCCTTTTGGGTTATTTAATATGAACTTAGGCATAGGGTGCTCTTTATGGGTTTTAGTGGTATCACGTCTCAGGGAAGAAGTGATTTTTAGAATACACTTAATATTACAATGTAAAGGAGTTCCCTTTCCACTCCAGCGCGTGTAATGGAATGGGAATTTTAACACAGTGCCGAGCTAATGAGAAACTCATCTTAGTGTTATGACGAGCGCTAACTACATCTTCTGTCAATAACTGGAATTATCCTCGGTGTGGTTTTTTTGACAAGATAAAAATGGGAAATCTTACCAGAGTATGACACACCACTGGACAAAATTCCGTGCAGGTAGAGGGTCTGTATGGATTTGGTGACAGGAGGAGACTGTGGCACCTATGAGCTAAAACATCAAAATATTGCCTTCGTCTTACGGCTTGGTAGACCATATCAAACTCTGTGGTGATCTAAAGATTTTTTTTTTTAATTGGCACTTGAGTTATTGGTATTTTAATTGACTATTGCCATCAGTCTCCACGCATTGCCAGCCTGTGGCACGCCTACATTAAACAGGACCCGGGGAAATCTGGATCTGCCATACAGGAAGGCGATTGCTTCAGCTGAAAGCTGTTGAAGTTCCTTTGTCCCGTGCCTGGGAACGCTCTTGCTGCCAGTTGATCACCTTGGTTCGAAACCCCATTCTCCTTTGACGCCTGTGAGAGAGCGACACAGGAACCAGAAACACAAACGCTGGTGCAAATGGCTGCATGCGCGGAGTGGTGCATCTTCGAGCAGTGGAGATGAGCATGCAAGCGAGTGTTGTAACGGTTATTTGGCTGCCGGAACTAACAGCAAAAACTGCTTTGTCTTGGAGTAGGGCTTTGGCATTGATTAAAAGTTTTGAAGATTGAAGTAAAAATTTTAAAAAATTATTCCTCCATAAGAATTCCTTTTTGTTATTTTATTTTTGAATCTTTATGTTCCTGATAGGGATCAAACCTCTGTTGGTATAGAAAGGTTTCTTGTCAGAGGTTTATCACAGAATGCTCACGGGGCCCCAGCAGAGACTTGGATCTGACTCGCCCCGAATTATTTTTTTTATTATTTTTTTTTTCCCTCCTTTCTCCCTTCAGCCTCCTTCACTACTCATTTATAAATGCGAGATCATCCTACTTCACATCAGAAAGGCTGATTAAAGGGCCCCAATACTGTATCGTCTCTGCCTCTAAAATTCTTGCTGGTTGAGATCTGTCTCCTGAAAGCGTTAGTGCTGCGTTCTTCCCCCAGCTCCTCTTACAGACCAGACTGGTTTGGAAAACCGGCAGGATTCTTGGCTTACGCCTGAGCTTACTTTTATTACTGAGCCTTGCCTATTAGTGATCCCGACGGCCTTGGTAAAACCCGAAGAGCCAGCACTCTGGATGAAATCCTGCCCTACCCGTAACAAACCCCATGATCTAAGCAAAAGATTCAGCCCCCGCAAGGAAAGGGGAAGTGCTCAAACAGTTTAGTTGAGCAGTAGAAACTTAAGATCAAAAGGTATTTGAT
The DNA here is from genome assembly GCF_028858705.1 of Grus americana. Classification (NCBI taxonomy): domain Eukaryota; kingdom Metazoa; phylum Chordata; class Aves; order Gruiformes; family Gruidae; genus Grus; species Grus americana. The sequence continues at coordinate 2,567,074 of NC_072882.1, forward strand.
CTTTGCACGTTGTTGTGGTTTGTGCCAATAAGCCAGGCTTAAACACAACTACGTGTGTCCATGGAGAGGTTTGTAGCAGCGTATCCTAATTTAACATCTTTGTTTAGACCAAGCCTGCTTTGACGGCAACGACTCCCGAGTACGCTTTGCATCCTGTGCTGCAAGGCTCAGAGATTCTCAGGGCTGGTATTTCGGTTTGTTCTAACTATTGCTAGTTCATCACCGAAACCGGTGAGCTTGGTTCACTCCTCACCTTTATCGCACTGTGGGAAAAACCTGAATGTGAGTGGTGGTTCCCAGGAACCATGTTACAGCAACAATCTTTCGCCACCATATAGCGGTTGTAAGGTACTGTATGTATTTGAATTTTCAATGTCTTTTCATTCTACAGGAGTGATTTCTAGTCTTGTTTTCTCCTCTGCAGGCTTGAAGACCATTGTGGGTGCCCTAATTCAGTCTGTGAAGAAGCTGTCGGATGTAATGATCTTGACAGTGTTTTGTCTCAGTGTCTTTGCTCTGATCGGGTTGCAGCTGTTTATGGGCAATTTAAGGAACAAGTGTGTGATATGGCCAATTAATGTGAACGAGACTTTCCTGGATAACGGCTCTAGGGGCTTTGACTGGGAGGAATACACCAACAATATGTGTAGGTATTTCTGCAGTGAGACTCCCTAAAACCTTCTTATTTGACTCAATGCTGCTGAGCAGGATTTCCGACGTGGCTTATAATGTGGTGCGTCCAGCTTTGCGCAGGAAAAACCCCTTGCTCAGCTTTTTTTCAGTTTTTAGAAACCTGGCCTTGTTGAGGTGTTTCTAGTTGGCTTCATCTTTTTAGAAGGTCTTGGCTGTGCTCTTTTAGCTAAACGAAGACTTTGTCAACAAGGCTTTTTTTTTTTTTTTTACCTGTCTTGTTTCCAATTGAAAACTCTTTAAATATGGTAAATGGGAAGTAACTGCCCGTTTAAATCCCTGGGCTGAATGTCAGGTCCTTCACTTAGTTTTGCTGAGTTCTTCAGAGAACGCACGTGAAGTCGTTGGTACCTGTCTCTGCTTCGCAGCATCCTTCCACGCTGGCAGGATTTCAGAGCTGTAACTGATGCTGTGGATGATCAAGGAACCAGCCTCCAAGTTTTTGTAACTTAATTTCTTCCTCTGTTCTCACTTTGAGCTTCTCTACTGTGCAGTCAGCTAGTTTTAAATCTTTATTCGGAATGCTATACTGACTTCCAGAAAGGTGGTTAATCTCGGGCGCAGTTAGTGGGGCTAACGTTATTTAAAGCTGAGTTAGTTTACTGATGAATTTATCAGTAGGGGATCTAGAGGGCTCTTCGGTGAAGGTTTTTGTAGTGCTGTAGCATGTTAAATCCTGTAACTCCATATGTGTGTGCATGTAATATCCTCTTTTTCATCTTCTTCAGCAAATTTTTACATAATTCCCGGCGCCCCTGATCCTTTGCTCTGTGGTAACAGCTCAGATGCAGGGTGAGTGTTGAGCTTTATTAAAAGTAGAGACTCTAATTACCATTGATGTTGGCTAACGATGGCAAAACTTTTGGAATATTTCCTGTTGCTTCCTTTGTTGGTTCTGGCTGTATTTCACATGTAAAAGGTTTCACGTTTCTTAATCTAATTATTAATCCATTGTTACTGTCTGTTTGACTAATATAATGTAGGCTGACATTTTTCACGTCATCTCAGGAGGTCTAATGATTACTAGTGGCATTATTTCCCTCTGAATCCGATCCTAAGAATCATCAGAGAAGTAGGGGATGGAGGTTCAGAAATGGAAACTTTTCCTCCAATTGGTTTTCCACCCAGTCCTTCAGCTCTAAAGACGTGGCAAAAGCCAGTCCTTTCGGCTCACGTTGGGTGAAAAGCCTCACGTTGCCGCATCTTGTTTCCATAGGATAAAGATAAAACCTGAAATCCTGTCTGTCAGTCTCCTTGTCTGCTGTTCTTACCTGACACGGAAAGCAAAATGCATGCCATTTGTTACGAGGGTTGTGAAAATCTCCGTAAGCATGGAGAACGTGCATGTTGTCAACTTGCTCTCTCCCTGTGACTGCCTTGGTGCCCTGAAATGGCTGTCGTCTTCTTCACAGTCAATGTCCGGAGGGTTACACGTGCATGAAAGCAGGACGGAACCCGAACTATGGTTACACAAGCTTTGACACTTTCAGCTGGGCTTTTCTGGCTTTATTTCGCCTTATGACTCAGGACTTTTGGGAAAACTTGTATCAATTAGTAAGTAAGCGCTTTGCCTCGGTGTTATACGCGATGAGAATTTGGGGACAGTACAGGAAGGGAAAATGTGCCGAGCTTTATTTTATTCCTCCTATCTGAAAGAGTAACTGCGAGTAAAGCTGCACAATGAGATACCGTGTGTTGAGGAGGAAGAGGACGTTACCTGTAAGCGGGTGTTGTCCTTTTTAGGTCCTCAGCCTGCATATGGAACAGCAAAGGAACCGTGAATTAATTCTGGAGGAACCTGACCGCGTGCTGCAGAAGGTTCTGTGCAGTTCGGCTCTGCTCACAGAAGGTGCTGAGGCACTTTGGAGGGCAGAGTGTTTCCTTGTAACCCGAGGACAGTTTGGGGACCTTGCTGAAATGGCTTTTCTTCTACTTTGTTTTGTTTCAAGGGAGTCTAAGCATTGACTTTCACGCTGTACTTCTGAATCCTTTTCAGTTTGCATCCGTCGGATGTTCCTATAAGAGAAGAAGAGGGATGTCACCTTTTGTGTTTATGCCTAATGCACGTGCGGTGCTTTAGTGCTTTGCAGTGGAAGCGCTGAGACGTTAAATATTCAGCACCGCTATATTTTCTTAGAAGCTTTCAGGTCAAGAAACTTGGGATCAGGTCACGCATCAGGTGTTACTCTGAAATTGCTTTCCCCTTTCCTTTTCTCTTCCCTCTACCATGCTCTTCTATGTCCAGACCTTACGAGCAGCAGGAAAAACCTACATGATTTTCTTTGTCTTGGTGATCTTTGTGGGATCGTTCTATCTGGTTAACCTAATTTTGGCTGTGGTCGCTATGGCTTACGAAGAGCAGAACCAGGCCACGCTGGAGGAGGCAGAGCAGAAAGAGGCAGAGTTTAAGGCCATGTTAGAACAATTGAAAAAGCAGCAGGAAGAAGCGCAGGTGAGTGTTTCGGTTGTATGTTTTTTGATGCATTTGCGTATTTTAAGATTTATTTGCCTGTTATTACAGAGCAGTGACGTATAATAAAAGAACGCAGCAGTGCTATGGCTGCCTTTCCCCGGCGTCACGTCCGCTGTTGACTGGGGTCAACATTGTGCATTATCTCTTCCCTGCCGCGGCTGGTTTTTCCTGGATTGTATGAAAGCTTGCTGTGATTATTTTGCGTTGGAAAACTGCTTTCCATTAAGGAATTTTTAACTGTTCCCAGAGTTTCTAGTTACGTGTGGGAATGTCTTTGCCAGACAGACAAGTACGTCATTGTTGGTCCTTTATCAAATGCTTATGAACAGAGCGGAGGGACTGAGAGAGATTTTACTACCTGCAAAAGTAGACTGTAAAAATTCTTACAAGTCCTGGCTGCAAGTTTCTTCTAAGAGAAAGAGTAAAAATCTCGGTCCTGTCCCCAAGATTTGCGCTTATATGCATGGAGCCACACTCTTTCTTAAAGCAGAAAATGGAGCATTAATCCTGGTAAGATCTGACTTATTTTTCCATTCTCTTGCCTTCACCCTCAGGCCGCTGCTATGGTCACTTCAGCAGGGACAGTCTCTGAAGATGCTGTGGAGGACGATGGCGGGGGGAGGATGTCTCGGAGCTCTTCAGAGATTTCCAAACTCAGTTCCAAGAGTGCCAAGGAGCGTCGAAACAGGAGGAAAAAACGGAAGGACAAAGAACTGTCAGAAGGAGAGGAGAAGTGCGACAATGAAAAGGTGTTCAAGTCTGAATCTGAGGACGGCATGAGGAGGAAGGCATTCAGGCTACCAGATAACAGGCTAGGAAGGAAATTTTCCATCATGAACCAGGTAGTTTTAATTTCCTTCGCTAATGTTTATGCTTGCTTATAGTCAGGATAATATTCTAGTTTAGATCCTGATTAGCATGTCAAAGGAATCTGCCCACCGTCTTAAACTTGCAGGGGACCAGGAGGACGCTTATGGCCCAAGTTTACAGCCCTTGCGCACACTTACCCTGGCATAAACCGTTCCTGAGAGTAGTGAATCCAACCAGGTAACGTCTTCACCAAGGTAGCTCAGCCAGCCAAGGGTGAACAGCTTCTTAGGTACGGCTGACGACGAAGAGGTGATGGTTCGTGTAGACCTGGAGAGGGAGCGAAACCACTTTAGCAGCACTTGACGGCACTGCAGTGCTTTCTTTCCGTACTATTCACGCTGTTGTCATTCTTTCTTTTCTCCCTCCTAGTCTCTCCTCAGTATCCCAGGCTCCCCTTTTCTCTCCCGACACAATAGCAAGAGCAGCATCTTCAGCTACAAAGGGCGATTTCGTGACCCGGGTTCGGAGAACGAGTTTGCTGATGACGAGCACAGCACAGTGGAGGAAAGCGAAGGCAGGAGGGACTCCCTCTTCATCCCCATCCGTGGTCGCGACCGAAGGAGCAGCTACAGCGGCTACAGCGGCTACAGCCAAGGCAGCCGGTCCTCACGGATTTTCCCCAACCTCCGGCGAAATGTGAAGAGGAACAGCACGGTGGATTGTAACGGCGTGGTGTCCCTCATCGGTGGCCCACCTTCCAGCATGCCTGGGGGACGCCTTCTGCCTGAGGTGAAAATAGATAAGGCAGCTACTGATGACAGTGTAAGGAAGTCAATGAGTAGATAGCATAGGCATGGCGGTCCGTCCTCTTCCTCTCTCCTGAATGCCGCCCTTCGAGTGAACCAGACACCCTGGCGGAATGAGAGTCGGTCTGTCTGTCCGCAGATGATAAAGTCTGTGTTGGATTGAACACCTTGTGCTTCAACCTCCCCTTTCTTTCCTTCTCAGACTCAGTGACCCACCTCCTCCCCCGGCTTCCTGGGAAAAAAAGGCTTGGAATTGAGTCCTTAATTAAAGGATTAATAATAGTAGAAGTCCTTGGGGCAGTTTCGGAGGAGCTATTTACAGCATGGGAACGGGGGAACCAACCGAAGTTTCTTGCAGATGTTCTCCACAATAAGATCAAATATTTGGGGATTTAAATGGAAGAACAAACAGTCTTTTAGCCCTCACTAAATTTTGCAAGGGAAGCTGTTACTAAAGTGAGGATTTTAAAAAATAATTTCATTTAATTTTTGAGTGTGACTTTTTGTAATTAGTTGACTGAATTGGTATTGACTAACATTTTCAGTGGATCAATATTTCAGAATGCAGGAGCTCAAAAAATAGAATATTAGTGGGGCATAAAGGAATCTGGATAAGATTAAACCAACATCATTTGAGATGCCTAAATCTGCAAAAAGTCTGGTTACCGTGCCTATGAATTCCAAGCTATTTTTTTTTAGTTATTTCAATTCTTGCAACCTATTTGACCTTAATTAGTTACGTTAAGCATTAGTCGCTACCTGATTTTTTTTTTCTTCCCGAGTTAGCATGTTAATACAATGTTTTGCTTCAGTATTTAATTCTCTTTCTAACACAGCATGAATGTGGTAGGAATTGTAATCCGCATGATGCATGCGTAAAAGAGAAAGTATTACTTAGCAGTTATTTTGCTAACTGTATGTGTAGAGAGACATCAACATGCAACAAGTAATTAATTGTCATGGTGGGAGAGCTGCATGGGCTGTGCAGAGACCTTGGTTCGCAGACAGCAGCAAATTCCTGTAATGGGGAAAACCCCCAGTTATCTGTTAGGACGTAAGGTTGTCTGTGCCTAAACAGAGAGTGGTGTTTCCAGAGCAGTCTCAGGAGGGAAACTGTGAGGTGCCTTTCGCGGTGCGAGCGCTTCGACGTGAGGGGAGCAAGGTGATCCTACCCACGGGCGAAATTGAGACGTGGTTTCATGGTCCCGTTGTGTTAGGAAATCAGCTTCATCGTGGGCGAGAGTGGGGGAAATCCCTGTTAGTTCTTGGACAGTGATGTGGCCGAGTTTCTTTTATCCTAGTTTTCAGATACAGACTTTGAAATAAATGTTGATACCGTCAAATGCCTGGTTCCTAAACGGAATTGATTTGAGCGGCTCAGATGAGCTGGGGTGGAGTTCGTACTCTGCCCAGACGTGTTGCAAAAAGTGCCCTGGTTAAAAGAGTCGCTGCCTGTCTGTGCTGATTAGTGGAAGTACAGAGTGTAAATTACTTTGTACTACAGCAATCTTCGTTAGAAATGTTCTTTACAATATAGTCCTTAATTTGTCTAAGGCTGCAAAGCACTGGTGCTAGCAGAAATGAGGGCTTGAGTTTTGGTTTGACCACTTACATAACGAAGGAAAGTGAGAAGGATAGCAGGAACGAAGATGTTTTTCTCTCTTGGGCATACATGCCATATTTCTAGACTGAGAGGATGTAAAATACCGGGAAGACAAAGAGTTTCTATTAATCATCATATGGATTTTGCAGGGTACCACTGAAATCGAAATTCGAAAGAAACCTGGTGGGTCACTCTTGGTCTCGATGGATCAGGTGAACGCATCCTACGGAAGAAAGGACCGAACCAACAGTGTGATGACCGGGTTAACAAATACCCTTGTTGAGGGTAGGTATGGTTTGAAGGCGTGTCGTTGGTATTTTTCAGTAGGTATGGATTGCCCTCTCGTGGTGTGCTGTAGGAAGACAGAGGACCCATCCACCTGGCAGTTAGAGGATAGTTCCTCACGCCACATCTGCCCTGGGTTCCTTGTGCCGGAGCCGTGCTGGCCCATGCTGGCTGTCCCTCTGCGTGGCCGGAGGTGTGACTCGTCCCGAAATACGGGTACGGACACATGTGTCTGCTCAGTTTGCCCAAGAGGATGCCAACTGGTAACGTTAAACTTCATGAGACGGCTTCGTAGTGGTTTAGGGGATTAGGGCGGTAGCTGGGTGAGGGGTGTAGTGTGGGGAGGACGGGCTCAGGTCAGCGCCCGTCTGTTGGGCAAGTGCTGCAGAGCAGAGATCGGTTTTGAGCCTTGGGTACCCGACAGACGTGCGTGCCCTTCAGATGTACAGGATTTAGCTATCCCTGCTTTCGGGTAGTACATATTCATGCATTGGTTTTGCATAAACCTGCTTCTTTTGAGTCGTTATTGATACAGAAGCATTTATTAGGCTTTATTTTACTTGGTTTTGCATCTGATTTATATAGATACAGAGATAAAGACAACAAAAAGTTGTTATTTTACAATAATGAATCTGCAGTGTGGAGATTATAGGGCTAAGACAATGTCTGATGCAGGTGTTCTGTCTTCTGCCACCTCCCAAGGCCTGGAGAGACCCTCCTTTGCTCACAGTCCGTGGGAGAAGAAGATTTGAGCTGCACTAAGAGCTGAAATGTGACAGCTGTCAAAAGAGAAAGGGACTTCTGCATGACGGAAATTCTGAAACGGACAGCACACGGAGATGAGATTTCCAAATATGTTATGCGGGAGCCAGCAAGAATTTCTGAACAGCAGCCATATGAGGTTGATGATCTCAAATTCCTGCTGTCTCCTGCAATAAAATTGTATGAAAACTAAATATACTTAGAAACAGAGCAGGGTTCTGCTGCTGCTTCCCTCCTGCGCAAACGCCTACAGGCTACAGTGCTACGGTCCTCTTTTTTAACTTTAGAAATTCCAAGGCAACTAAATACTAAGCAACCAGAGAACCAATGAGGAAGAGAGTGCAGTGGTCCTTTCCCTACCCATAAAAAAAGAAAACTTCAGCATGAACAGCTGTATAGCCTGAACGGAACCATTGCAAGTCAAAGAATAGAGGGGGGGAAATTCCTGATTTTTATTTTTCCCCCCTTAAGCACTTAAAATAAGCCAGTGTAAAAAAAAAAAATGGACACAGCATCATCTTTGGTTTCTGTAAATGGATGTGGTTAGTCTTAATCAGGTTATTCCTTTGCAGCATTATGTCATATATTTCCTCTTTTAGACCGTGTCTGCATTCAGCACAGAACTCATTTAAGTTATTTAAAAACTGGCACCAAAGACAGTTTAGAATCTGTAACTTTGATTTAAACCGGTTTACCTCGATCGGTTCCGAGTTAAATATATCCCTTCATTTAAAATCATTTGGATTGAACGATAAGATCCACGCGGTGCTGTTGCACAGGTTTAGAACTGCACTTCCCAGTAACCTTGTGCAGGTGTGATGTGGCTCTTGCGTAGGGACGAAGGAGAAGTCAGTGAAGCTCAGTACGAAGACTTGACCTGACTCTTCTTCATGGCGATCTGCATGCTCGGCCACGGTCGTAAGGGTCACGGCTTAGTAACTCTTTGTCTTAAGCTATTGCCAAGCATCCTGGAGTTCTTTTGGTTTCATGTTGTATGTACACACGGCAAAATATATCATCGGCCCAAGAACATTGAACTGTTGTGCGAGCAGGGAGGCACGAGAGGGGTTTGTGACCAAGATCAGGCAGCATTTTAGCCGTGCTGAGTGTCAGACAGACCCAGCAGCCGTAGAGGTGAAGACTGAACTCTGTTGCTGGTTTGTTTTGTAACTGTAGAGCTGGAGGAGTCCCAGAGGAAGTGTCCCCCTTGCTGGTACAAATTTGCCAACACGTTCTTGATCTGGGAATGCCACCCGTACTGGATGAAGCTGAAGGAGATAGTGAACTTAATTGTCATGGATCCTTTTGTTGATTTGGCCATCACCATCTGTATTGTGCTGAACACTTTGTTCATGGCGATGGAGCACCATCCTATGACCCCAGAGTTTGAACACGTGCTCTCCGTAGGAAATCTGGTAAGATAGTGTTGGTAAATATTCCTTACAGTCCGCTCCTACTGGGATACGTTGCTTGTTAATGTAGACTCGGACTGACAGAACTGCTGTTCCAGACAGCAGAAGACACTGAGCAGCATGAGCTTGCCCTCACCGCGGTCGGTGGCCACTAAGGGTGCACCTCTCTCATCAGAGTTTGTTACTACTTAAAACTCCATCTGTTAATTCCTGGGATGGCTGAGGAGGTCAATGATATTTGCGCTGCATCAGGGGAGAAAAGGCTCTGGCAGACACGCACATGGCATTGCATAGACTTCATGTTTGAATCGTTGTGATAAATTGCATTGTTTCATATTTAGCCTGAAGATCAAAAAATGAACAAAAGCAAATCTTTGCCTGTTCTTTGTCTGTCTCTCTCCTCGCCAATCCAGGTTTTCACTGGAATTTTCACAGCAGAAATGTTCCTGAAGCTCATCGCCATGGATCCCTACTATTATTTCCAAGAAGGCTGGAACATCTTTGATGGATTTATTGTCTCCCTCAGCTTAATGGAATTGAGTCTAGCAGATGTGGAAGGACTTTCTGTGCTGCGATCTTTCCGATTGGTATTCCATATTCCAGTTCTTTTTGAATGTTACTATCTTGGAGCTGCTAGAAAGCTTTTTACGTGAGCAAAGGCAAACCCCACTTTTTTCTGGGTTTGGGGAGAACAGAGATGGAGCAGTGTCATTTTTGTGATCTCTTCTTACTTCACAACTGCTGGTTATGAGATCTGAGCAACAGCTCGTTGCATTTAGGCAGTGAAGGATGACTTGGGAGGTATCTTGGTGTGGAGTGCTTAATATAGATGGAGATGGACCGTGTTAGAATGTGCCTCTTATTTCATGTGGTCAAATTTGGTAGGTTACAGCATAATAAAAGTGCTGAATACCTACAGCCTTCTCATGCTGTCAGTGGTTAAGCTTTTGAAAATTAAATTATGAAAACCTCAAGGTTAGGTTTTTGGGCGCAGAGAGCCACAACGGAGATTGGATTTTGCAGGGAACTCAGTACTCGGAAGCTCCCACTTATAGCCAACTTCAGAAAGTCTGTCTCCAAATGAGATTCTCTGGAAATCAAACTTTGTGTGTTCTGGATATGCCAGGAGAACAAGTCCTTTTTTCCAGGGGAAGATGAGAAGCATTCAGGAGAGAAAAAGTAGATTTTTTTTTCCACACACCCTTCAAATAAGTCTCCTGACTTCCTTAATGTTGCAAAGTTTGCAAAGCAAGGTAGGAGCTCCCTTTGTAAAGGGAGATCACCACGTGGGGAATAACTAAGTACAAAATACAGGAGGCCAAATTCAAAGAGAACTTAAGCTTATGTTTATATAAAATACAAAATGGTTACTATTTAGGAAGTTCTGCCTGATTTTCCTCTTTGTTTAAGATGAAATTAAATTAAGTGTCATTTTTCTGTTTTGTTTTGGCTTTGGTTTTGGTTTTGGTTTTTTTTGTAGCTGAGAGTCTTCAAACTGGCCAAGTCCTGGCCCACTCTGAACATGCTGATAAAAATCATCGGTAACTCAGTGGGTGCTTTGGGGAACTTGACCTTGGTGCTAGCCATCATCGTGTTCATCTTTGCTGTGGTGGGCATGCAGCTCTTCGGCAAAAGCTACAAGGAGTGCGTCTGCAAGATCAATCCGGAGTGTGAGCTACCCCGCTGGCACATGAACGATTTCTTCCACTCCTTCCTTATTGTCTTCCGTGTGTTGTGTGGGGAATGGATTGAGACCATGTGGGATTGTATGGAAGTAGCAGGACAGGCCATGTGCTTGATTGTCTTCATGATGGTCATGGTCATCGGAAATTTAGTGGTCAGTAAATGGTTACTGATGGTCTTTACTGGTTACCTCTGGGTGGGGTAGAACATGGGGAGACCACAGGACTAGGGAATAATGACTTTGTGAGTCTCTTGGGGCCCTTCATGGCCTTTGATATATGAACAGTCCTGTTGACTTTGGTAGCACAATATTAAGGATGCGCTTTGATTGATGAGGACCTCAAACAGTTGCCCACGAATAAAGCACCCAAGCCCTTTGCAACAAAAGCTGGAGGAACAAAACCCTCGGTCAAAGGGGACAGACCCACACCTTGCCTGAGGGGGGTAAAAGAAACTTAAAAGAAGCAAAACCCGGCTTTTCAAATGCCAGGAAAGGAAATAATTTGGTGCAGAGGGGAAGGTCCTGAAGTGTTAAGATCAGGTTGGAAGTTTCTTCTAAAATCTGCCCACTAGCTCAATCATGAGGTATAGTTGTGTGCAAGAATTGGCTGGTGAAGTTGCACGGCCTGTTGTGTGGGAGGTTAGACTAGATCATGATATTTCCTTCTGGTCTTAAATTTTGTGAAGAAGAGTCTATGGAGGAAAATGTAGGCAAGAGTGACGTAGTGTAAACACTTGTGTATCTTAAAAGCAGTGTTGTGAGCTCTCTCTGAGAGGACTTGTCTCGCCAAGGGATTTTGACAAAATAAGTCTTGGGGACTATCACTAGATGCGGGCAAGGAAATATTGCTGGGAGTGACCGCTCAAAATGCCTAGAGTTGGCCCATTTCCTTTGAGCCAGAGGTGGGACTAAACCAGCAACACTGAATTTAAATCCCTTGGATGGCTGCTGCTTAAATCCCCGCCTCTGACACCTGCAGTCTGGATCCTGCAAGGGGCTCTATGTCGGGGACCCTTTAACCTTCACCGAACCCCCGTGACCCAGCGGAGGTGTGTGCTGCACAGGGCTCCCCCGTTCATGGAACGCGTTGCAGGATCAGTGTCTGCTTCCTTGACTCCGGGGTACCTCGACAGGTCTGTGGGACACCAGAGCTGGTTCTCGGTGTGGTGTTTGGAGACTTGGCTCTGCAGCCCCTGTGAACATCAGCTGGGCTCGGGTGGCTAAATAGTCATGTTCAGCTTTGGAAATATAACCCTTGCGTGTCGGCTCTGCCAAGCATGACCTCTTCTCCTTCAGGTGCTGAACCTGTTCTTGGCCTTGCTACTGAGCTCCTTCAGCGCAGACAACTTAGCAGCAACAGATGATGATGGGGAGATGAACAACCTGCAGATTTCTGTTATTCGCATCAAGAAGGGCATTGCTTGGACCAAGGCAAAAGTGCGTGAGTTCATGCAGGCTCATTTCAAGCAGAGAGAGGCAGATGAGGTCAAACCCTTGGACGAATTGTATGACAGGAAGGTGAACTGCATCGCTAACCATACAGGGGCTGATATCAACAGGGACATTGATTATCAGAAGAATGGCAATGGCACGACGAGTGGAATTGGGAGCAGTGTGGAGAAGTACATAATAGATGAAGATCACATGTCCTTCATCAATAACCCCAATCTCACTGTCCGGGTACCTATTGCTGTAGGCGAATCAGATTTTGAAAATCTCAACACAGAAGATTTCAGCAGTGATACAGATCCTGATGGCAGCAAAGAGGTAGGGTGAAATGCTAAAAATTCCTTCTAGTCATTTGACCCTTGTGTGAGGGCCTGGAAGCATCTTGGGAGGGAGAACTAGATAGTCCCCACACAAAACTTCTGATTATATTATATACGTTGTCTTTGCACTCAAGACAGAAGTTTCTTGTGCTAGTTGCTCTATGGAGAGCCACAAATGCTTATAAATATATGTAATATATAACAGTGTAAATAATGCTGTCTGTCCTGTTAACATGAGATGTGAGCTGGGTCAGGATTTGAATGAGGTGAAGTGAGGAAACAACTTTCATTACAGTAAATCGGGTGAACAAATTGCTGAAGTCATCGTGAAGTTTGATGTTTGTTGGGAACTAATTCTAGATTGGCTTGGGTTTTATTTTGTGTTCAAGAAACTTGATGATACCAGCTCCTCTGAAGGTAGCACCATTGATATAAAGCCTGAAGTGGAAGAAGTCCCTGTGGAGGCACCGGAGGAGTATCTGGACCCAGATGCATGCTTCACAGAAGGTAAGCTGTGACTATGAGTTTGGAAGAAGCCTCCAAGCTGTTGCTGGGACCTGTCTACTGTAAGCTTAGCTTAAGCTTAGGTCTCAGTCTGGATCAGGGCTGGCTATCAGCTTATTTTGAGACCTTCCTTGGACCCTGCATCACAGATGAACTACTTCAGAAGAATTTGCAAGGTGAAGACCCCAGAGATGTGGTTGCCATTGCAAGGATGTAGATGACCCTTAGGTAGGGCAAGTTGATCTTTTGTACAATTGATGCCTTGAGTACTTAAAAGCAGAAGAATCTGTCTTCTGGTCGAGTTTTTTTCCCTTCTGTCGCTGGCCTCAATGTCTTTCAGCAACGGATCCATTACAGGTATTCCCATGGCAAAGATATTTTAAATGGTTCAAGGTTATTTTGTCAGCAAGTTTTCCATTCCTCTTCTGTCAAGTGCATGGATACCTCACCAAATATAACGAGCTTAATCTGCTCACAAATTGCTGTTAATTCAGGTGCCCAGATACAGAAGTGGCAAAAGTAATCATAAAATCCTCAAGAAAGCAAGAGTTTTGACTGCAACTCAGCATGTTTAATATTGTCGGTATCAAAACTGCTTCTAGACAATGACAATTTTATGTTCTTACATTATCTCATCTGTTACCTAAAAAAATCTGGGCCCATACTCCTTTGTGTACTATCCCCATTCCAGGTTGTATGCAGCGCTGTAAATGTTGTCAGGTCAATATTGAGGAAGGGCTGGGGAAGTCGTGGTGGACCTTGAGGAAGACTTGTTTTCTGATTGTGGAACATAACTGGTTTGAGACTTTCATCATCTTTATGATCCTACTGAGCAGTGGTGCTCTGGTGAGTAAAATACAGAAGTACGTGTAGCTCAGTTGTGTTAAGCTAGGGGACGTTTCGCTGGGAAAGCTGTGTATAGGAAATTTGGTGAAAACGAAAGCTGCGATGATTCTTGGAAAACAACACAGCTCCATTGTGGTGGGTACTGTACAAAAGCCTTTATTAATGATTTTTGTTTAGTTTAAATTAAGAATGAAGACTAAAAACCTGCAAATCCGGGTTCTGATCACAGCTTGACTAGAAACGTGAGGATTTTGGACAAAGCCAGCCTCTATCTATGTCTCATTTTCACATTACTGAACAAGAACAATTATATTTGCCTTTCTTCACTTTCCCGTCTTTGCAGATCTTCTTGACCTAGTGGCGTCACATAGACACAAATAATCACTATATTCGTTTCTTTTCACACAGTACACTGAGCATTTAGTAGACAGGGTTATACAACAAACAACTTCAAGCACGCATTACGAGTTTTAGGATGGAAGTCCTCAACAATTCGTATCCCACAGCAGCAGCCTGGTTTTCTTTTCACGCACAGCTCTCATTCATAGTAATTAACAGTCTAATTGCCGACGAACTCGGCCCTTTTGGATGTGCTGAGCTGCAGAAAAACCTGCCTCTCTGTTACTCTAGTGATACCAGTTGCTGAACATTTGGATATGAAGGCTTGCACTCAGATCCCCAAAAGACAGAGAAGTTTTGTGTTATTTATTCAGGACTTTCCTTTTTTTTGGTGTTTTTTTTTGAGGTTTGTTGTTGTTGTTGTTTGTTTGGTGTTGCAACTACTAGAGCAGATAAGGTGCACTGTATAAGAAATGTAATTCCACTACTCATCTCAGTAGTGTTTGAATAAACTTCTGGATAACAACATTGAACTATGGAATAAATCTGATATAATGATACAAATACCTGATTATTTCCCAGGCTTTTGAGGATATTTACATAGAACAGAGAAAAACCATCCGGACCATTCTGGAGTACGCGGACAAGGTCTTCACTTACATTTTCATCCTGGAGATGTTGCTGAAATGGTGTGCTTATGGATTCGTCAAGTTCTTCACTAACGCCTGGTGCTGGCTGGATTTCCTCATTGTGGCTGTATGTATCCTCTCCTCCTTATTTCTGGTTGGAAAAAAAAAATGTTAGTTAGAAGAATGCTGGGGTAATGTTTTCTCCCGAGGAGCATCCTAACCGAATCATATATTTAACGAGGATTCAATCCCGAATTTCTGTAAGTTTCCAAACCGAAGATAAAACCCTTGAGCCCTTTGAGCATTGCTAGCATTTCCTATGCAACTGTGGAATTTCTGCCCCGCAGGTCCTACTGAGCCTGCAGAGACAAAGGAGGGTTTTCCAGCCCTGGGCTCCTTTGCTCCACTGAAAATACTGTTTCTAGGAGACCTGCCTGCATGTTTGAGCTACTGGAAGGTGTTAACAGTGGGAGAACTTGTGCAGACATGGTATTCCTTGGTGACACCCTCCTTCCGTAATCATTTGCTTGCGTTATTAACGACGGGGGGATGACGAGGCAGGCAAAGTCTTCCCATCCTACCACCTAATGAGGTCTGTTGTTCTGAACGTTGGGCGCATACCTCTGTGAAAATCTGAGTACTTTGAAAGCTTATTATGCAAAATGAAGTTCAACATCATCCTCCTTCTGTTAAAAAGATCTAATGCCCAGGAGAGAAAAAGCAGGAGCGTATCCAACAGCAAAGACAGCTTGCTGATAAGAGATCATAGCATGAGGGAAACGGTCGGTCTGGGCAGCTCAGCACACGTTCGTCCTGGAATTCCCCTGCAGAACATCCTGGTAGGGAGAATAAATTTGAGGATTCAAACAAGACAGACAATAGAGAGAAGCGTTAGCAGCAAATTTGGCTCTGAAGCACAGCAAGGCCGTTTAAAATAAATGGAATTTATGCTGTCAAAAGTGGTAGGAAATTATGGAATTCAATAAGACTTGAAGTCCAAAGAACTGCAAAAAAAGGAACTCTAGAATCCCGAGTGCTCGGATTCTTTTAAAACGCTTCATCACATCCAGTTGTGAAACAGTGTCCTTAGTGAGTGCCCCAAGAGCGAGTATAAAAAAAAAAAAATTAAAAAATTTCCAAGCTTCTCATTTGGAACATTTTGAATATGATTCAGTTATGCCAAGTTGCTGTTCAGTGACATTATCACTCTGGAAATATTTCTGAGTAGGTGGAGGAACTATGCTTGGAATTCAGGGGCAGAAGTGACTCAAGATGTCTACGTTTCCTGTGGGAAAATGAATTTTTTTTTTTTTTTTTAAAGTCCTCTCTGATCCCCTTCACACCTTTCCTTTCAACACACATCTTGAAGAAGTAACTCTTCTTTTCTGAAAATAACCCTGTATCTCTTTCACTGCCTTAAGATGAAGTCCAAGTGCTAACATGGAATAGACACCATCTCTTCTTCTCTGCTGCTTTGAGGAGAGCGTTTCAGCAAACACAATTCTTTGGGGCCCTGTATTAAAAAGGTGACCAGCAGCTGAGCACAAAAATAGCATTCCCAGTCCTTGTGCCTCATGTTGTGAGTTGAATTCCAGCTGTTGGGAACGAAGCACAGTTTAATTAACAGATGTGGTACAAGTTTCATTTTCTTCCCGAGTATCTGGCTGCTGGCGGAGTAAAGATAAGGAACTTCCCAGTCAGGTGACATACTTGCAGGGAGTGAACAAGTGCACTGAATTCCCAGTGCCTTAGGAGAAATTTCTCTTTTCAACTGGTGTCGTAGACAGGAGAGTTGCACTGTTTTGTCTACAAAAAAATCTGAAATGTGAATTTGAGATGCCAGGATATTACTCGACCAAATCTCAGCTATGCATCGTGTCCTGTATCTGTTAAATCACGTTTTTTTTTTTTTTAAACAAGTTTTCTAATGTGACATAGATGGGGTTCGAGTGAAGTCAGGATGGCAGCTGTAACTAATAGAGAATAAGCCTTTGCCTCATAACGACGCTCTTGAATGTTATTTTTCAGGTTTGATAGCATTGTCAAATAACCCTCCTCCTCTGATTCCCAAAGCTTGCTGGGTGTATTTGTGAAGACAAAGCCTTTTTCTGGGTAATAATGAAGGCTTCTGCTTTTCAGTCAATCTGGAATTCCTTTTGTCTGACATCGGTGCCTGCTGTGTCTTCTGTCGGAGTGTCCCGAGAGAATAACACTGAAAAGACCCCATGAAAGCTAAACCAGCCTTTAGTCGTTTTATTGCCGTTGTGTTAGTGTCCCGCTTGGGAGCGAGGCGTTATCCCAGGGGGAAGAAGCTCTAAAAGTGAGGATTTAGTGAAGCCTATACCCTGTATTATATTTAGGGGGAAACCGCTGTATTTCTCTGTATATGGACCTTATAGCCCATACCCCCAAAATCGCATCCGTATTTTGAAATCTGGGAGCAGGGCTTTAACGGACCGGTGTTGCTGTGGGCTTGGTCCCGTCCTGAGCAGGCTGATTTTGCTTCACAAAGGCTTTGTTGTAAACCTTTGGGACACCCCTGGCGTGGTTTTAATCAGCATAATTTTAAAATCAGAAAAGCCCCATGGAAAAACCAGAGAGCTGTGTTGCCGTATACTGTGGCCGCTTGTTTTGGGGCAGATATGAGGACAGAAAAAACGTGAAGCACATGCACAAACAGTAAAATAAGATGAAATCTCTAAGTTTTACTGCATGTTCATGCATTTGAAATCTGGTCCTGAAATTTCCCCGGAGTGCGTGTTGAATAAGAATCGTCCTCATAGTTAATTTCACATTATTATCTTAATATCCCTTTTTTTAAAGAACGATAAATAGGAAGTGCCCTATTCTGAGAATTAAGCCAAAAATCCCACCTGTTATAGGAGGAGGTCTCATGTTTTTCCATTATTTGTTACTGTATATTGATGTCTTTTTTTTTTTTTTTCCTTAAAAAAGGTTGACATATCCGTTTCTTATCTGTGTCTGTAATGTGATACTAGCCAAAAATGGAAGATAGTGGGATGCTGGTGAAATGGTGTCTGTAGATACTATTTACATACGGCCAAGTCAGGTCTGATCTAATCTAAAGAGTTTTCCGTTGGCTCGCGTGGGGAATGGACTCCTGCCCTAAACGCACGTGCCAAGTCAAAAAGTAGACGGCCCCGGCTTCTGGTAATACAGGGCTTAATCCTGCAGGACCCTGAGCCGCCCTCAGTACCGCTGCTTAAGGAAATTTGGTAATTCACAAGTGTAGCCCCTGAATCTGATTCCAGGCTGCTAAAGAAAATAGGTTTAGCGTTGAAAAATGGATATAAGAAACCTGTCCCCAGCTGTGACGTAGTTTGGGTGTACGAGCCCGAGCAAGCACACTATCGCTCTGCACCTCAGTTTGCCCATCTGTAAAATGGGCTTACCCATCCTCATCCTCCCTCAGCGGTGCTCACAAATGTCGCTGCAACGCCAAGCAGGCAAAAAAAAAAAAAAAAAGTGCACGACAGTAGCTGGGTGTTCCAAGCAGAGGAAACAAGCCGTCCTTGGGTTTTCAGGCAGTACAAGTTGGAATCGGCTGCCTCAGCATGGAGTCAGTGTTGATGTTTTTCAGAATGGTTTTGGCAGAAGCCAAACTCAGGCACACGTCCCGTCCCTGCAAGCCGTGGCCACGGATGAAGCGCCACCGCTCAGCCCGAGCACGGTGGCTTGCTATGCAAGTTGAGCGCAGTTTGTGCAGTGTGTGTATTTATCTGTATTCTTTCTCATAGGTACCTTTAAAATTTGTCTGGCTTAAATTTAATGGGAGCCGCTGGGATCCTGCAGACAGTAAAGGGCGAGGGTAAGGTTTTTGTCATCGTTTGGGCTCTTCCTTCCGACAGACCCCTTCTCCGTCTGTGTGTCTCTGCCTCTCTCTCACTTATCTTTCCCCTATGTTCTTTTCTTATGCCTTTCTCAACCGCATTATTTCCTTCCAGGTCGTTTCAGTCAAGTGAAGTAGGCAGCTGGTGTCATGTCTTCGGTATTTACTATGGGGCCGCCCAGGCTGGCAGCCTGGGCTGGGCAATCAGTGCTAGGGGACTCATTCTAACAGTCTGGAACCTTTTTTTTTTTTTCTTTTCTTTTTTTTTTTCTTTTTCTTTTTCTTTTTCTTTTTCTTTCTTTCTTTTTCTTTTTTTCTATTTTCTGTGTAGGTCTCTTTAGTCAGCCTTATAGCTAATGCCCTGGGCTACTCGGAACTAGGTGCCATAAAGTCCCTTAGGACACTAAGAGCTTTGAGGCCTTTAAGAGCGTTGTCCCGATTTGAGGGGATGAGGGTAAGATGCCATTAGCAGCTGATCCTTCTGCATGCCTGTGGAGCGGTTTTTTTTAAGCATGCTAGAACTGATCAAAACTGGTGGAAAAAAAAAAAAAATTCCAAACAGAATCATGATGCAGCTGCTGACTCGATCACCTCTACCGTGGATGTCCCCTCACCCTGCCCACCGCTGCACCCTCCCCTCTTAAGAAAGGGAGATGCATTAAGCTGCCTCATTACATTTATTACCGGCCCAAACCACATGCCATTTGTAGACGATGTTAACACTTGGCTGTTCTCATTTGGCCTGGCTTTTACCTCTAGCATCCGAGGGGGCTTCTCAGCTGTAACTTTTTTTATCTAGGGAGAATCACCAGGTGCAAAGAAGCAGAATTTGAACCACCTCAGTGTCTCCAGCCCCTCTAGGTGTTGGCCGCTGGTGGAATTGGATTGACAGACTCTGTCGGAGGGGTTTTTAAAAATGCAACCTGCCTGCAAGGGGGTAAAAGGCTGCTTCCTTTCTCGGATCACTCAGGCCTTCAGGAAGGGACTGGCGGGGAGCTCAGCTGTTTGAAAAAAAGGCTTTGGTTTAATTCCTCTTGTTGCACCTTGTTGTTCTCGGTCCAGTCTGGTGGTGACTGGAAGCCTTGTCTGATAGTGAAGCTTTTCCTTTCCACTCCCTCCCTTTTACCATGCTTTATGGTCCCCTGTCCTGTCACTGTGGAACTAGCAGCAAAGCACAAGCAAAGCATTGAACTTAACAAGCTTTCCTCAAATTGTTAGACAGCACCACTGTCTCGGGGATTGGAAATTATTGCAGCGTCTCGCTACTTTGCCACTAGTATTCTGTATTTTCCTGCTTTTTTTTTCCCACTTGGGATTGAAATAGTCTTATAAGAACATGCAAAAAAAAAAAAAAGTTGTGTGTTTCTGTTAAGTAAAGGGTACGTTGCAGTAATGGGTTTCCCAGTTGCTCTTAGAACAATATTGTAGGTCGTCTGTGCAAAATCCCAGTTAGCTCACAATTAGAGACCTTGCGAGAGATAAAATTACGTCTTTTTTTTAAAAAAAGGGAAGGGAATAGCAGTCGCAGTTTTACTTCAGGGTCTGACTGGGGCGATTCCACCTGGATCCTTCCGATCTCCTTTGAATTTGCTGTAGCGCGAGAGAGGCAACGACCTCATCAGGAATCCTCAAATTCCAGAGGAAGCGATGGAAGTAAATGATACCGTAACAAATCCAAAGAGGGTTGTTCCTTCCCTGCTACGTTACCCTGCTGCTATTTCTTTGTGTCAGCCTAATTCTAAACTTTGTTCTATAATACAGGCACAAAGGATGAAAAGTTTTCCGTCGGCGCAAAGCCGGAGCTTTGGCTGGGCTGGGTTCAGGTCCCGCCTAAGAGTGTGATCGCAAAGGAAAAGACCTAGCACTAAACCTGTAGATACTAAAACCTGGTTTTAAGCCGTGCTGGAGAGAAGCTGTGATTTCTAATGCACAATCAGGGAATCCTCATGCTTAAAGTGGGGTGTTTTCACCACAGCAAAATTGATAGTTAGGACTGCAGCCCAGTTAATTACCTAACCCCAATTATTTCTCCGTTGTTTTGACTTGATGACAAGTGTTGCTGCCCCATAGAACCAGAACAATTCTTCCGAGCCAGAGAACAGAGATTCGAAATGACTTTGCAAAGGAAACAGAAAATGTAGTTCTTTGCTTTTCTCTACTCCATAGTAATCTGCATTTTCAAGAGCTTGCTCTGCTCTTAAATTATTCAGGAAGTTTGACAGTAATGCTATGAAACGTGCATGCATTTTTGTCAGTCTGCACACAAAAGCCATGTTCCTTCTCTCAGATCTTTTTGTATAAATTTAACGTGCTGTAAGCGACCATATTTCAGGAGGATCTGACAATTTTTTTGCTTCCCGCGATGAACTGGAATAAACCGGCGTATTGATAGCTCAAGGGTCTTAAACCGAAAAGGTGAACTGCTGTTGTGTTGGTGTTCAGCAGCAGAGCAGCCGGTTTGGATGAAGGGAGAACGAAAGCAAAGGCGTTCCCTACAGAGCCTGACGCTAATCCGTGCCTTTATACCTCACTGGGTACGCAGGGATGAATTCATGATGTCATTTAACAGTTGCTGTGATGCTACTTATTGCCTAGATCACTGCGGTCTACAATTTTCCTTCATGCCCGCGACGGTGGAGGACAGGCGCTTGCTGCAGAGCTTATCGTGCATGCGGTGGTTGCGTCCAGCAAAGAGACGTTGTAGGAGGAGAGGGGACGCTTGACGGTGGCCGGGAGCGGTTGTGGCTCCGGTGCTACTGCTTGAGGACTCCCGAGTCCCCCCGCCATGCATTGAGAAGCCTTTCAAAACTGAGGCGAAGGGGTGAAAACAGTTTAGATCCTGTTCATCTATTAAAGGAATCTAAATTAGGAGGTCATAATAAAAGATTTAATATCCTGCTGACCTAACTCTATTAAAAGCCTGATAGCTTACATTTTGTCATGTGCTGGCCAGGGATGCTTAGGGACACGGTGCTCCCAAACTCCGGAAGGCTAAAATCAGGAGATAGTGGAAGATACGAGCTTTGACAAAACCCGTTATGGCTTCCCGCTGCGTTTGCTGCAGTTTGGAGGAAGGAACATGGCTTTTCTGTCTTCTTGAGCCTGCATAGCTGCATGCTCAGCTGTCTGCCTGAGACGACATGATTGGCCTTGCTTAGTCACAAATACGATCTTGATGTTTACGGCGACTCACTGCTTAGTCTTAACAGAGCGATGCCGGGCTTGGTCCCGTCCCCACCGGAGTCGGCGCCGCGCGGTTTGCTGGTGACCTCGGTGGGAGCGGGAGACAGGCTTTGAAGTGATAACAGCCTTGTTTGAAAGTGGGGAATGGCCGTAAGGGCCACTGGCTGATGAGACCCATCGCATCCATGAGCAAAAGCGTCCTCAAACTCGGCTCTGAGAAAATTTTAGCTAGGAGCCTGTTTGTTAATAAGAAGAGAGCCTGAGCCTCACTCAGTAATGCCCCCCTCTCCCTTTCGGCAACTAAAATTACATCAAATAATTGTTGTTTAACTAAAGAAGTGACAATCCAAAATCGAGCCCAGCAAATCTAACAACCTGGCCTGTTTTGTTTTAAAAACAGAGCTTTGGTAGGTGGCTTTCGAACAGAATTTTTTTACCGCTTGGAATAAGTTCACTGCCAACTTCTGCGTGGAGTAAATGCCACAGATCTGTCAGTGGCCTTACCTCCTATTCCCCCCCCAAAAACAGCTGTATTGATGCTTGCTGTTTCCTGCCTTGTGTTTTATACTGAAACTTTTTCCCACCCCTTCCAACACAGGTGGTTGTCAACGCCTTGGTTGGCGCTATCCCTTCCATTATGAATGTGTTGTTGGTCTGCCTTATCTTCTGGCTGATTTTCAGCATTATGGGGGTTAACCTGTTTGCCGGGAAATATCATTACTGCTTTAATGAAACAGCTGAGGAGCGCTTTGAAATAGATATTGTTAACAACAAGACAGACTGCGAAGCGCTGATGCCACCCAACTCCACGGAGATTCGATGGAAGAATGTGAAAATTAACTTTGACAACGTTGGGGCAGGATATCTGGCTCTTCTGCAAGTTGTAAGTTTTGCTTTCACCGTCCCCCTGGTAGTGGGAAACACAACTCCTGGTGCTTTTTGACTGCTTCCCTCTCTCCATGGAACACAGCATCCCATCAATCCCACTCGGGTTTGGGTCTGGAATAAACTGGCCATTTTAGCTTTTATCCCTTTGCCTAATATGGGTCTCCCAGCAGAGCAAGTGGCCCCAACTCTACCAAACCTTTCATGAGACAACAGGAAACCTGCTTAACTTCATTTAGATTAAATGAAAAGAGAAGTTTTTAAGTAATATTAAAGTTCAGTATACAGGGGGATGAAGAGTGCCAGAGAATCCTTGAGATAGGTGGCACAAATCAGACTCGTTCTTTGCCTTTTGGGTGAATTCTGTCTAAGAGAACGTGTGTTTTCTTTGCTAGGCCACTTTCAAGGGCTGGATGGACATCATGTATGCAGCAGTAGATTCCAGAAAGGTAACGTGCATGGCTACAAACTCGCCTCCCAATATTTCGCTCTGCTATTTTGCTTTGGTAAAATCAAGACCAAACATTGTAGAACTATATTTATATTACGTATTTAATGGTGCGATTGTTTCACTGGCTCTGTTAGTGTAAAAGATGCTCAAGAAAATCCGCAGAAGGGCAGGGTTCTTCTGGCTGCTTTAGGGGCAGGGGAAACTCCTGCTGGAGTAGAAATGCAGTGAAGAAAGGAATTCAGTGAAGTTCTATACTTCATCATCAGAACAACTTATGGGGAGGAATTAGGCAGGAGGTCCTCCACGAACCATGCATCTGCATGGGAGCCCAAGTGCTGGTTTGAATCCAGTTTTGAAATTATGTCTGGGTTGGAGCTCTTTCTTCAGGCACTTTTTTTGTTCTTGCATGCTGGAATCATGCAAATACCATTACTTCCTTTTTGCTTTCTAATTTTTTTCCCTTGGTTTTATATGAAAAGATTTTTAAATGGATTTTCTTGTCCTACACTGAGTGCAGGGTTGGAAACAAGTAGTATGACTATGTCAGGACAGTGTAAAAAATGTTCTGCTCTTTTTGATCAGCTGATGGTCTTACACGTCTCTCTTCAAGAGAAAGAATGATGTCTTCGCTTTGACAGTGCTTGTCATTAAAATGATCGTTTCCTTTGTGATTTGCCAATTGCTATGTATTTTATGGGCACTGACCTCATTTTCAGTGAAAGTCAGTTTAAACTGTAGCACATTATATTTCTGAAAATTAGATCACCATCCTCCCGGTATATACATACAATATACATGCGTATACTTCTGCTTTACTTCAAACAGTGTGAGGACGTTTGTCCCTGCCCGCAGCAGGGGGGTTGGAACTAGATGATCTTTAAGGTTCCTTCCAACCCAAACCATTCTGCGATTCTAGGACATACGGCTTTATCAAACAGAACTGCCTGACACGGCAATACTCGGAAACAT
This sequence comes from Grus americana, assembly GCF_028858705.1. Taxonomy (NCBI): domain Eukaryota; kingdom Metazoa; phylum Chordata; class Aves; order Gruiformes; family Gruidae; genus Grus; species Grus americana. The sequence continues at coordinate 2,591,024 of NC_072882.1, forward strand.
GACCGATCTCATTTTGACTCTATTTATGTAATGTCTTCAAAATGTCATTTATTTCTCTTCTTATCTCCAATTCAGCAAGAAGAGCAACCCAAGTACGAGGACAACATTTACATGTACATATATTTTGTTATCTTCATCATCTTCGGCTCCTTTTTCACCCTGAACTTGTTCATTGGTGTCATCATTGACAACTTCAATCAACAAAAGAAAAAGATAAGTGATCTGTGTTTGCTGATTAGTAGGAGAGCTGAGACCTGTTAGAGGAACGTTGAGTCTTCAGGCTGATGGGGTTTTTCTGTAAAATAAAGGCCCAAGCGCCTTCAGGCTGGGGCACAAGCCTCCCCTGGCAGAGCCGCAACTCTCAGCGCATCGCTCCCTGCCCAGCCCCGCTGCAACCGGCAGAACAGGCTCAGGGAGTACGAGGCAGCCCAAAGCTTTATGTAAAGCTCTGGCCAGACTAGACGTTTTCCCTAGACTACATTTTCATGTATTTCTGGGCGGGTTTTTTTTTTTCCCGCTTTGACTAAAATATACAGACTGCAAGTAAGATGTCTTCCCTGCCTCTCCCTCCCTCTCTCATATTCTGCTTTTCTCTGTGAGTCAAGCTGAGGATTTGCGTGTACCTGCTAAAGGGCCTGACACCTCAGCTACCTGTGCGATGGAGGGGATGGGGAAGGACGTAGTGCAATAAAACAGGTTATTCATAGGAAAAATACTCCGTTTTCTTTAAAGGAAAATCAGCACGCCTTGGGTATTGGTATAAGTTACTTCTGCCTAAAATAGTTGCCACCAACTTCCCATATGGCAGGTATCCTCATGACTTAGCTAGGATGTTATTCCTTTCCCTTTTGGCGTGTGAGCTGATTGTAACCAGTTTTCCTTTTGCCCCTTTACTTTGGAGGTCAAGATATTTTCATGACGGAAGAACAAAAGAAGTACTATAATGCCATGAAAAAACTGGGCTCAAAGAAGCCTCAAAAACCTATTCCCCGGCCTCTGGTGAGTACGTTGGAAAGGGAACTGAAGGAAAAAACCTGCAGCGTAGACTTTCAAAGGAGCTCCGGCTCCAAAAGCATCCTTTGTTCTAACTCATGCTGGACTCCACATCACCGTGTTCTTGTAATTCAGGTATCATCTGAGAAAGGTTAAAATGCTATAGCTGCGGTTGATGTTAATCAGATGGCTCACTTGAAACAACAAAACAATCTGAAAACCCCGTCTGGCTGAGAGGCTATAGACGGAGAGCAGAAGGTCTCCTGGCATTAGCGAGCGGGATCTTGGACAATTAGGCAGCCTTGTGGGTTGCATCGATCGAGACCTAGGCACATTTCCCTGCTTTCTGAAAGGCTTTGCGTGCAATACTGGGTGAGTCCCTTAGATGCTGCTGCGGATAAGGCTTCCCGCTGCTCTGCCTGCTGCTGGAATTAGACCGCTGCCAGGATGCAGGAGAGGTAGTTGAAATGTAGTTCAAGTACCCTGCAGCCAGTTCACCACTGCAAGGTAGACCTGGCTGCTTTCTCCAGTTGTGGGTGGAAGTGCCTCACCCTGCCTTTGGTCTCAACAAAGAGGAAGATGCGTTGGTAATAGGGTTGTGGTAGCATGGTTGGGGTAGAAATAATAGCATTGTCCTACCTTTCCCCTAAACAGATTGAATTGTGGCCAGAGTTTGCCTGGAAAACTTCATAAGACACTGAAAAAATGACATCCTCATCCCTCTTTCCACCAACAGTGAAATAATTTGTTGGTACCTTTTTGTTCACACTTGTTTGGTTCATTGCCTCTCTCCTGTTGCGCAGAACCGCATTCAAGGAGCTGTCTTTGACTTTGTTACTCAGCAAGCGTTTGATATAGTCATCATGATGCTCATTTGCCTCAACATGGTGACCATGATGGTGGAGACAGACACACAAAGCAAGCAGATGGAGGACATCCTTTACTGGATCAACCTGGTGTTTGTCATCTTCTTCACCTGTGAGTGTGTGCTGAAGATGTTTGCCTTGCGGCACTATTATTTCACCATCGGGTGGAACATCTTTGACTTCGTGGTTGTGATTCTGTCCATCGTGGGTAAGTGCGACACCCGTTAGAGGTCTGCGAGTGCTAGGCTGTTTGGTGTTTGCAGAGTAGAGCACATTCTTGTCTTTGAAGGGGATATGTAGGTACCAGGACTTCTAGGTTCTCTTTTTAGCCGTGTGAAGAGACTGGCGGAATTTGGCAGCTTGAAGTCCTGACTAATGCACCCTCCTCCCTCTGCTCTGGCATTTGTTTCCAGTTGTATGGAGTAAAACACTTGACAATTACTCTCCTTGTCTTTAAAAACAGAAATTTTACTCACTTCATCAGATTGTTATAATGCTTACTAACCACTGAAAATAGCATTGCACTGCTTCCTACATCAGCATGTGATTTGCACTCTTGTTTTTGGTTTGGTTGAATGTTGAATCAACCATTTTCCTCCAACAGGTTTACTGGTTTTAGCAGCTAATCTGTTAAACGTGCATAACCTCACAAATACAACAGGGTCACTCAAAACGTTTGGCTGGATGCAGCTCTGCCCAGGCATACTGACAAACACCAACATTCAGAGACTGTCCTGCGGTGTAAAACTCAGATCCAGGTTTGTCTGCTGCTAGAAATAAGATTTATCTTACTCTTCGAAATAGAGTCCGTAGCCTGACACGGCAGAGTTAGGCACCAAGAGCCTCAAAAAAACAACTCATCCGTCCTTATCCAGGTGGAGCGAATCCCTCTGCTGCCGTACCTCTCTCCCTCTCCGTTTAGGAGACCTACGTAGGGAGCCAGAGCATCTAGCTAAGACTCACCTGCCTGAAGGTGAGGCCTCTGAATCACAGACCCTCTGTGAAAATCTGACCAAGGTGTTGTGTGCTCCCAGTCCCTTGACTAGGTTCAGAAGAAGCAGCAGGCTGCACGTCTCCATTGTCACACTTGTCCCTTCTCTCCTTCTTTAGGAATGTTCCTGGCTGAAATCATTGAGAAGTATTTTGTGTCGCCCACTCTCTTCCGAGTCATCCGACTGGCTCGCATTGGACGTATCCTGCGTTTGATCAAAGGAGCCAAAGGAATCCGCACCTTGCTTTTTGCCTTAATGATGTCCTTGCCTGCCTTGTTCAACATCGGCCTCTTGCTGTTCTTGGTCATGTTCATCTTCTCCATCTTTGGCATGTCAAACTTTGCCTACGTCAAGCATGAGGCTGGCATAGATGATATGTTCAACTTTGAGACCTTTGGCAACAGCATGATCTGCTTGTTCCAGATCACCACATCAGCTGGTTGGGATGGCCTGCTGCTGCCAATCCTAAACCGGCCTCCAGACTGCGACCTAGACAAGGAGCACCCTGGGAGTGGTTTTAAGGGGGATTGTGGGAACCCTTCGGTGGGGATATTTTTCTTTGTGAGTTACATCATCATCTCCTTCCTGATCGTGGTCAACATGTACATTGCCATCATCCTGGAGAACTTCAGCGTGGCGACAGAGGAGAGTGCAGATCCACTAAGTGAGGACGACTTTGAGACCTTCTACGAGATCTGGGAGAAATTCGACCCTGATGCCACACAGTTCATAGAGTACAGCAAGCTCGCAGACTTTGCTGATGCTTTGGAACATCCTCTCCGCGTCCCAAAACCCAACACCATTGAACTCATTGCCATGGACCTGCCTATGGTAAGTGGAGACAGGATCCACTGTTTAGACATCCTGTTTGCCTTCACCAAACGTGTCCTGGGGGACAGCGGAGAGCTGGATATACTGAGACAACAGATGGAGGAAAGATTTGTGGCATCCAACCCTTCCAAAGTGTCTTATGAGCCTATCACAACTACGCTCCGGCGTAAGCAGGAAGAAGTTTCAGCAGTGGTTATCCAGAGGGCTTACAGGGCTCGTTTAGCAAGACGGGGCTTTATTAGCCGCAGGCCTGTCTCCACAAAACTGGAAAATGGAGGAGCAAACAGGGAGAAAAAAGAAGGCACCCCATCTACGGCGTCTCTCCCATCATATGACAGCGTTACCAAACCTGAGAAGGAGAAACAGCAACGGGCGGAGGAAGGAAGACGAGAAAGAGCGAAAAGACAAAAAGACGTCAGGGAATCCAAGTGTTGAGACAAAATAATAGAATTGTACAAATTAAAATATTTGCAAGTGAAAAGATTGTTTACAGACTTCATGAAATATATCAATACAGAACAGCTGTGGAGACACTTACCTGAAGATCTTATACCAAACATAGTCTGCTTACCGTGTGACAGCGTTGCATCTAAAGCAGTGACCTACCACCTGTTTAAAGGACCCTTGTAAACAAACATTTAAACACAAAAAAGGAAAAAAAAAATGGATTTTTCTATTGTTTGGGCAGGTGGATACTGCATGTTCCACATCAGTCAATGCAATTTAGGACAAACAAGCAAAATAAAACACACACACACACACACACAGAGAGAAACAAAACCCGCTGCTGGGATTCATATATTTTTCCAAAGCAGCCAAAAAATGGATTTTATTTTCCCATTTTGTTGATTATTGTTGAAAGAAAACCCAGAAGTCACAATGTTAAAGGGTTTGTTCATGCAAAACTAGATTTGCATTTAGTTAAGCAGCAAAAAAAAAAAAAAAGGAAAAAAAAAGAAAAAAGAAAAAAGTTAAAACAAGTAAAAAAAAGGAAAAAAAGAAACAAACCACCCATTTAGCCCATGCCATTTAATTGTCATAGTTTATTTGATATTTATTATCTGCATTCTACTTTCTACATGGGCTTTACTTGGTTTGGGAGATGGGGAAATCGGGTACCGTCAGCCTGGAGACAGCTCAGGCTGATTCCCCCCCCCAAAAAAAAAAAGTGCTCGTTCAATGCATAGAAACGATTTGCATGATGGCATGCCGTGACCAGGAACCATGCATGAGGAACCATTAAACCACAAGACACTCAGTAATCTGTCCACAGCAGTGCGTTAAGCCATAAATTCGAGGCACTCCACTGACTACCGTACACTGTATTTGGAGATAAACTTTAACAAGAATCATGCCCTTCACCGGTATTTCCCAGTTCTTAGTGATCTTTTATAGACCCGCCAGTAGGAGGGGAAAAAAAAAAAAAAACAAACAAAAAACCAAACAAAACAAACCATCAAAAAGAAACAAGCAGATGAAATAATTGTGTGTGTATGTTTAACAACTTGTCTTTTGTTTTTTTTTTTTCCATCCAGCCATCTTTTTGCACACTGAAATAAAACAAAACTAAATGCTGCTCTGGACCTCATCCAAGGGGAGATGATAAAATCTGAGAATGGCTTGTTACACTATGTCACTGTAAAACCAAACTCTAGGGCTTAAATACCAGTCAGTAAGTTCATTTGTATCCTGCAATATTTATCTTTATTATTCATTATTCCTCAGCCTCCATCCTGCAGCGTAGACCCTTTTTTGGTTGGTTTTTTTTTTTTTTTTAGAGATAAATGCTAAAAAAAAAAAAAAAAAGTAGCGTGTTATCTCTACTGGTAGAAATCTGGGGAGCTTGCCCAAAGCAATCCCGCTGGCGGGGCTGGGGGACGGGGACGGGGCTCGCAGCGTCCGCTTGTCCCCTGGCCATCGGGATTCCCGCTCTGGGTGGGACGCCGGGGCGCGGGTGGCTTTCTGAAACCCCGAACCCTTCCTCCCTCGGTACCAGGGTTTGTGGCTCCGCGCTTTGCTGCCGCACGGGTCTTCTCGCTTCCGCAGCCAGGAGGGGGTTTAACAGGCCGCAGCGCAGGGAGGGGCCACGTCCCGGGGTGCAGGGTGGAGAGACGGCTGCCGCGGGCCTTCGCGTTCTTCCCGTTTCTTACACGTTCATCGAGCGGCGACTAACACGGCCCCCGGGTTGGGTAGGAACCGGAGCTACCTCTTGCCCAGTCTTCTCGCTGCAGCAGTAAATAACGCCACAGAAACATCACGAGCCGAGTCCAGACGTTTCTTTTACTCGATGCCCAGACTCAGCCATCCCCAGATCCTGTTTCGTGGTGTCCTCATGACTAAGCCAGCTCTCAGCCACTGCTCTGGTTGAGATGGTTTGTTTTTTTTTCTTCAGGGCCAGCGTGGGTCTTCTCACAGGGTAGGGCCGCGGCGCCGCAGCACGGGTGCTTTTCCGCCGGCAGTTTGGAAGGAGAAGCCGAGGGGTCAGAGCTGCTGCTCACCTCGACCGCGAGGTGCTGAGGTTGAGCGTGGGCATTCGAATGCGGACCAAATTCAGGGTAACCGGACTAGCGGAAAAAAAAAAAACAAAAAACCCAACAAAAAAACCCCAAACCAAGACAGCAGAACTTGATGGCAGGATGAATCTCGGTTTGCGTAATCTCCCAACCCAGAAAATTACAGGAGTCACTTAAAAAACCCAAAAACCAACCACAAAACCAAGCAGGAAACCATCCAGCAGCCATCTGTGCCACGGCCGGCGTCCTTGCCGCGCGGCCTAGCCATCGCCACGTCAGCGGAGCAGTTCTGCTGCACCCAGAACACAGCAAGGAACCTTTTCTATCCTGTCGGCTCTTGCCCCAGTTGCTCCTAGGATACGATGTACAATAACAAAGAGAAACTACATACATATGTACAGGCTACATTGTAAACAGCACAAAAAAAAAAAAAAAGAAAAAAAAAGGAAAAAAAAAATAGCTGAAAAGTGTGGTTGAACTTTTTAAGAGAATATTATAAATACTGTAATATATCATTTTATTTTATCGGCATGCCTTTTTGTAAATACAAAGAACTACAAAAATAATAGAATGGCTTCTGGCTTATGCCATTGTCCATGTTTATTTTTATTTTTTTAATATTTTTCTGTTTTCCTTAGACTTTAGATAGCCAGTAAACGTCCCCCGAAGAAAAATAATAAAAAAAAAAGACAAACAAAACCCTATCCCCCGCCCCCCAAACTAGATTTTTTAAAAAAAAGCTTTATTGCGAATGATCTTTGCAACAGCAAAAGCATATTTTTTGGGGGTTCCAATGTGCAATAAGTTGACCACTTCTATGCAAGATTTGGCTAAACTTCATAATTGTTCTTGAGCTGGGCTATTGACTCGTAGGTGAAGCTTGGTACGTTTAGCGTTCGCGCTGGCAATTCCGTTAAGCAACTCAATTACTTTAAAATGAAAAGTCCCCTCAAACTATGTATAGCTCTTTATTTTTTTAACATTAGATCTGTATTAAATGCAAGAGGCCGGTGGTTGTCGGTCAGCGTTGCTGAGAAAGAACAGGAACGAGCAGTTTCGTCAACTGGTCGTTGGCTGGAGTCGGTCCTTCTGCTCAAAGAAAAGTTTCCTGGGGGTTGGTTTTTTTCTTTTTTTTTGAGGGTTTTTTTTGGTTTGTTTTTTTCTCGTCGTTTCCTCCCTAGGGCAGATATTTCCATCGGCCGCAGGTCACGGGTGCTGACAGCAATGGGTCTGCGTTTCTGTGCATCTTCACTGGGTGAAGCCAAAGACAGAGAGGAAACTTTGGTCAAAGAGCATTACGGGACGTTGGCGTCATACGCAAATCTCCGAATTCCAAAGCGTGCGCGGAATTAATATTCCGGATTCAGGGTTGTGGGAATAAAGCGAGGGGGGTGGTGGCGTCGATTAAAAAGACAGAGCCAAAAATCAAGACTACAACAAGTAGCTCTCTTCCCTCCCCCACTAACGAACCCCTCCCTTTCGGGTTAATTTGTGACTGTTCTTCAAAGAGCAGAGGAGAAGGGCGGTAAAAAACCACCAATTCAAGCTGCTTTATTCACTTTTCCTGTTCACCTTTTTTTAAAATATAGAAGCCAATGTTGAACAAAACAAATTAAAATAAAACCATGATGTTACATAGAGGCCACACCCGAGTTTGGATTATTTAACTTTCCGCCGCAAAAAAAAAAACGAAAACCAAAAAACAAAAAAACCACAAACCTGTTAAAGCTGTAAAAGATCAATAGTGAAGATTAGTGTATTAGAAATTGCATGGTGGCTCATAATGATCTTACCCAACATGATTAACAATTACGTTACTATAAGCCAAAAGAAAATAAAATAAATGTTACCCTTTTCACTGTACAAGGTAAGGTTGTCTCGGTGTCCCAATTATTTGACTGGCTGCATTCTCCTCCCCCTCCAAACTTCCTCCAAGGCTGTTTTAGCGCGGTTTCATCCGAAGCGTGCGGCAGAGAGCAGAGGAGGCGGCAGGGGCAGCCGTCGGAAGGGCGGTCGCTGCGTTAGGGGTCTCGGGTCTCCAAAGGTGCCCGGCGGACACAGCTCAGCCCCCGTGACGGGGACGATGCTGTCAGGGGTCAGTGTCTGCGCGGGGCTCCCGTCTCTGGCGCAGGGAGGTGTCCGTCGGCAGGACAGGCTGGACCCGCAGACGTCCCTTGCTCCGCGGTGAGGGACGGGACCCGCTCTGGCAGGGGAGGACCCCGCTCTGGCAGGGGAGGACCCCACTCTCCAGGGCTCGACCCCGCAGCCCCTCCAAGGAGGCGCTTGAAAGGACGAGCCCGAGGTCCAGAGTGGCTGGCGAGCCCTGCCCCACCGGCCGCTGCCCTTGGCCGTGCTGCAGCGTCATGGCAGGTCGGGAGCCAGCAGCTCCCGTGCACGGACAGTGCTGGGGGACCTCCCGCTGCTGGGGGGGGACCTCCTGCTGCTGGGGGGGAACCTCCTGCTGCTGGGGGACCTCCCGCTGCTGGGGGGGGGGGACGACACACCACCCGCTGCAGCCCCCGCTCAGGCACATCACTGCAAGACCACAACTTCACCTCCCAGTTCTCAGCTTTCTCCAGAGTCAGCGGGGTCCCCATGCAGTGACGGGGGGGGCTGCTCAGTGGGGACCTACCCACGCTGGGGGTCCTGCTGCTCACTGTGGCCGAAGGGCCCTAAATTGGGGGGCAGCCAGCAGCAGGTGACCCCGTACACCCGCACCCCATCAGTCCATCCGGCTTCTCCCACTTTTGGCCCAAAGGGCTGAGCAGGGCACGAGCTCCAGGTACCGAACCTGAAGTCGTTGCAAGTCAAATGGCACCTTGAAATTATTTTTTCCTATTAGAGTTTTGGTCCAATTTATTCAACAAATGTGACTTTTGCTGCCCGGTTAAGGCCAGCTGGAGCTTAAGCAAACCAGCGGCACTGCCAGACAGAGCACGGTCGTGCTGTCCTGCACCTTGCTGGGTCAATGTGTCACACAAAGACAGTAACACTGGTTTGAGTTAAAAAAAAAGAAAAAAGTAAAAGTAAAACAAAAAAATCATTTCCCCTTTGCCAGTTTGCTGCATGTTGTAATTTTATAGAGGTGTCTGTGTGCGTGACGGTGTCTCCTACAGCAAGCGCGGCCCCGTGCTCAGCACAGGGCACGGGGAAGGAGGACGCCCTCCCGCCTCCTCTCCCAGTTCTACCCATCTGTACCTTGGGCGTCTCGTTCCCTACCTCACAGGGGTGTTGTGAGGTTTAATTAGCGACCGAGTGTAACGCATGGAGAATCACAGGCGCCGAGGCGTGCGCAGCCGGAGCTGGGCACCAGGAGGGTGACAAAAATGCTGCTAACAAAGATCCTTCTGAAGTGGCGCGGCTCCGGCTGCCCACCTTCCCCGCGGGGCCAGAGCTGCCTTCTCCCTTTGCATAACATCTTCGTCACGCTGGGGTTTGCCCCGTGCTGTCCTTGCTCCCCACTTTCGCTCCTGGTTTTTATTCGCTGTTCTGTCTCACGCAAAGAGAGGAGGAGGAGGACGAAGCTGGCCGGGGGAGGGAGGGAGGAGGAACGTGACAAAACAGCGGGCTGGGAGTTCGATGTCTGAACTTTGAGTTCCTTTGTACTGTACATCTTTTTACTTTGGAATTTGCAATAAAGAGGTACGTCCATCTTGTTTTAACAACGTCTTCTGGCTGCCCTGTCATTCTGTTACCTTTGCACAGCAGCCACCACCCTCCCTACCCCCCCGAAATTCCCCCACCCTTGGCTCAGACGGGTCCTCGCTCCTGGAGTAGAAACCCAGAGTGGAGCAGGACTCCTGCGGTGGCTTTACACACTCAGGCTGAGCTGAAGACGTCCGGACCCAGCCCCTGCTCAGAAGCAGCATCTGGGGGGAAAGTCACGGCTCCGAAACGCCCGTGCTCTTGGCGCAGGGCTCGTACCGGCCGCAGCGGGGCTGCTCAGGCTTTCCCTGCTTCAGGGAGGCCGGGTGCTTAAACTGCAGCAGGGCCGTATTCTGCCACAACTCTGCGTGTCCTTCCTCGCATTAGCCAGCCCCTACAAATGCCGCTCCAGGGAGATATGCAACCCCTGAGCAGCGTCGGTGGCTACCAGGGGACCACCCCTCCTTCCGCTCCAGAGTAAACGCCCCTCGTCCCTTCCAGCTCTGACACACAGCATCCTCCGAGCTCCGATCCCTGCCATCCCACACGCACCGGGCTATGAGCTGCTCATCGGGCTCCCCGTGGCCGAGGCAGATGCGCCGCAGCGTGGGAGGACGGCACGGCAGATGGTAAAACAGCCTTTCACCCCCAGGAGCTGCGATTCCCACAGCGGGGCCGGCAGCAGCACGAGTGGGGCGGCCACTGAGCCCTGACCTTCGCTTACGGTCAGGAGCCGCCCCAAGAGGAGCATCTCTGTGCCAGGAACTGGCTGCGCTGGTGCTTCAGGAAACAGCACTCTCTAAGGGCAGTGGGTACAATTTCATTTGGGGGGGGGAAGCCTTATATAAATAGTTAACTCTTTCGCTTGTTTTTAAAGCCACACTCAGGGTTATTTGTCCTTCCCTTTCTTCTCCAATACTTGCGTGCCACTGCTAGCTGGCTGGATCGATGCAAGCCATTTCTTGATGCAAAACACAGGTTTTAATTCTAATTACAGCAATTCAGATGGCTATAATCGGATGCAAAGCACTCTGGGTCCCCCTCCCACACCCCTTTTCGTTGCACTGGCTGGATTTCAGTGGCAGGCAGAGGCTGCAGATGCTCCAGGACAGCAGAGATGCCGCAGGGGGGACCCGGTGATCCCTGCCAGACCTGGCAGCATCCCCCGGCGACCTCCAGTTTTTGTGTTTTTAGGACTATGCACGCACAAAAAGCCAGTGAGGCATCTCAGCGCCATGCACAAATGCTCAGATATTTGCAGTTTTCCCCGTGCGGCTGCTTTCTCCACCCAGTCACATCCTGCCCTCCCCAGCCCCATCAGCGACACAAACCCCATCCAAGCCTTGCTGTAACACTGCCTGTGGTTTTTAGTTACTTCATGGGAGTTCCTTGGCAAGAAATGGAGAGAAAACACCAAACCCACAGTAAGAGACAGACCAAGAAGGGAGCAAAGCCCCCAGACCGTCAGCAGCTCGGACGGGTCCTGGGCACAGCCGGGTCCTGGCTTCGGGAAAGCCAAGGCTGTCGTCCAGGATGACTCCGAGCAGCACAAACCACCTCTGCCACAACACCAAATCCAATCAATGGCCTTATAATTAAGCTCTCTCCCATGAATAATTAACCCCAGGTGCTGGCTCAGCATGATAACCCAGCAGAGAGCCTTTGTCCCCTCCCTGCCTGGGGGGGAGCGCTGGGAACGGGGAGACCCCACGGTCTGAGGATGTGGCCAAGGGGGCTCTGCCCGGCTCTGTCCCTGCACCCTGGCATCCAGTGGCAACTGGGGACATCTCCAGCACAGCGGGGGGGTGACGGGGATGGCTGGTGGACATCCAGCCCTGGATGGGATCCCCCCCGCCCAGGAGAACACACGGGGTCGGTCTCTGGATCTCAGCCCCTCCACAGGCTTTGTTTGGTCTCGTTTGTCCTCCAGCAGCTTCTGGGAGATGCTCCAGTTTGGGCGACATCCCAAGTTCAGGTGGCGTCCGAGCCAAGCATCTGGCGGCAGGAGAACATGGCAGCCATAGCGAAAAGGACGGAGGCGAGGAACCCCCCCAGGACACCCGAGACCACGGGGCCAACCCAGCCCAGGAGGCTGCGGGTGTACGGGGGGGGCAGCCGCCTCTCGAAGCGCAGGTCCCCCAGGTCCCCATCCGGGGCCCTCCTGCCTCGCAGCCCACCACGCCGCTTGCCCTCCAGCAGCAGAGAGGAGGTGAGGTGCTGCACGGTGCGGCCGTACTCCTCCACGTTCTTCCGCAGCTCCAGGCTCCTGTCCTGGTTCAGGTTTTTTCCCAGCTCCCGGGCAATGTCGGGACGACCGATTTGGTGGAGGCCACGGGCCAGCCGGTCCCAGGTCATCACCTCTCCCGCCGTCCCCAGCCAGTCCCGCAGGGCCTCCGAGCATCCCGTGGGGCCGCGGAGGTCCCGGCGGCGGCGGCGGGGGCGGATGGGGTTGTTCTCCTCGGAGAGCCGCTCCAGCTCCCGCTCCCCCAGGTCCCTGTCGGGCCCCGTCAGCTGCCCCTGGAGCTGGCGGCACTCAGAGGCGGACAGCAGCTCGGCGATGCGGCTCATGGTGTGACGGCCCACGTTGGCTGCAACCGTGTCCTTGCACCGGCCGCCTGCCGCCAGCAAGAGCAGGATGAGTCCCAATGATGCCAGCATCGCTTGGGTGCCCCAGCATCGGGGTGGCCTGGGAACGCAGACTCCCCTGTCTGACCTCACAAGCCTGCACATTCCAGGGACGTGTTCCCTGTCCCCCAGCGCATCGTCCCATGTCTTCCCCCAGGGCTGAGCATCTCCTGCCTGCACCGCTGTGCCCCAGCTCAGCCCCCTGCCTCCAGCCCAGCGTCCCCCCCCCCCCCAGCACCCCCTTCCCCAGTCCAGCCCATCTGAGCAGCCCCTTCGGGCACCGAATGCTCACAACATGGGGACACGGGGACAGACTAAAGGGTCCCTTGATTCCCAGCGGACCCAAAGCAGAAGGCTGGAAACGTAACGCTGTCTGTGAGGCGCTTCAGGGCGCTTTCAGCTTCGCAGGGTCCATCCATCCATCCGTCCGTCCGTCCATCCAGGCACAACAGCCTCTGCCTCCCACGCCCCCCCCTCGCCCCGGGGTACCCTGCCTGTGCCCTGGGGCCCAGCTCCGTTGGGGCTGTCGACGTCGTCCCCACCTCCCTGCCAGCACTTTGGCAAGAGCGGGGACGGGGGATGGCCGCCGCTCCCCCGGGACGTCTCCGCCACCCTCTGCCCCAAGGAGGGTGCTCCCCTCTCCCTGCCCAAGGAGGGGGTATGGACCCCCTGCAACCCCCCCCCCCGCTGGGACCCCGCATTTCCCTCTCCCACACCAAATCGATGGAGCGCAGTCGAGTTGAACCAAAAAGGGGCTTGCTCGGGGACCAGGCGCGGACCCCATAACCACGAGGTGGCAATGCAGCCATGGCCACCTCCCCCCAACACCCGCTGCAGGGTGAGCAGGGCTGTGCGAGGGCCGCGGAGGGACCTTTCAGGCCAGAAACCTCTTCTGGATGGCTGGGGTTTCTGATGTGCGTGTGTCACTGAAACTGGGGAATAAAAAGTCCTTAACACCGATTTAGCATGAAGAAGCAGGCGTTTCGTTTTACTGCAGCGCTGGGTGTCAGGAGGATAATTCCTCTAATCAGGCACACCTAACGCTGGTTCTTTTGTCATATTTATACGTGAATATTACAAAGATTACAAAAAGTGGTGCAGTCCCCGTTACGAGAATAGGTTCCTATTTCTTCGCCTAGTACGCAAAGTGGAACGCACGCTCAGTTCCTTTCTCCGCCTCTATCTTTTGGGTAGGTGGGATAATTTGGGGGGGGGGCTCATGGGTCGGTGGTCGTGGGGACCCTGACCCCAATTACCTTTCCCCTAGTTTCTCAATACTTCGGTGTTGGTAATTGTTCGCTATACGCCTAGGGGAGATAATTAGTGGAAAAAAAAATTAGCATCCTCCCTTTCTGCAAAACACGTACATAAGGACCTCGAAGCGTCTTGTAGCTTCCTCCTAGTTTTTAAAAGGGCTGGAGGTGGGGAAGGGCAGCGTACCGCTGAGGATGAGGATGGGCCCGCCCCTGCTGTGCCAAGGAGCTGCCTGCCCTTGGGAGCTGGGGGAGAAACGAAGGGGCTGCCTGCGACAAGGAACAGCCAGACCCTGCGGCGAGGAAGGCTGGGTGCTGGTGACACACGCTGTCGTTGAACGCGTTCAACGACAGCGTGCGCCACCAGCACCCAACACTGGGAGCCTGGTGGGAGAGGAGCGTGGAGGCGAGGGTCAGGCAGCCGGCACCGCGGAGGAGGAAGGGGGGGGAGGCAGAGAGAGAGAGAGAGAGAGACCTCGGGGTGGTGAAGGTCTCCCGTGGATGCCAGGAGGTGCGGTGAGTCATGTGTCCATCCCCGCCATGCTTCTCCAGATCTCTGCCTGCATCCTTCCCGTCCCTGTGTCCGTCTCCCTTTCAGCCTGGCCGGATCCCCCAAGATTTTTGCTCTTCTGCCGATGCTGCCCCGTACCCTGCTGCCTTCCACTTTGCCTTTCTCTGCCTCTCCCGTTCTGCTAGCCCACCTGCTGGGATTTCAGCCTGCCTACATGGCTTCTGAAAAATGCATTTCTGTGTCTCCATCCACCCAGCAGCCCGTCTCTGCCTTCAGCGTGTCCCTCTGCTCCGCACCCCATGGCTCTTCCGACGTCCTTTTCCCTGTGGCTGTCTGCTGGGCTCCCTCTCCTGAGATTTAAGTCCTACTCTGTAGGGACAGGACCGTTGGACAGTGACAGACATAGGGGACCATTTTGGGGTGTAGGCGAGCCCGCAGCCCCAATGTGAGTGGGTCTGTGCGAGGGCCCCTGAGGGAGGTTTGAGGGCAGGCACGCGTTTTGGGGCTGGCACCTTTGGCCTGGGAGCTAGGGCTGGACATTCACATTTTTCAGTGTGGACGCTGATTTTTGGTGGAGAGGGTCATAAGGCTCTATGTTGAGCCCTTGCTCGGCTAGGCGAGCCCGCAGCCCCAACGTGAGTGGGTCTGTGCGAGGGCCCCTGAGGGAGGTTTGAGGGCAGGCATGCGTTTTGGGGCTGGCACCTTTGGCCTGGGAGCAGGGGCTTGACATTTCCAGTTTGGAGCGTGAACGCTGATTTTTGGGTGAGAGGGATGTTTCATCAGGGTGGTGATAAAGCTGCGATTTCCCCGGATCTCCCCCAAGATCCCCAGGGGCCGTGGTCTGTATCCGGGTCCGGAGGAAGCAGCCAGAATCCAAGAGCAGGAGAAGGAGCTATTCCCTGGCCCGGAGGTTTGCGCAGACTCGCATTATGGGGCTCCATCTTCCGTCGCTGCCTCTCCCAGCTCCCTTCCTGACTCCAGGAATCCTCCACGCAGCAAAGCTGCGGGATGTGCCTGTGCCCGAGGGCCTCATCCTGCCACGAGGAATTTTTAGGCCCCTGATCAAGATGCCTGTGATGGGCAGCCCTGCTCGGGGCGGGGGGGTGGGATGCCACGGCACCGCAGCACCAAAACGCATCCCGTGTCCCTGGGACAGCTAACGGGCACGGAGGGAAGGGGCCCGTGCAGCTCCTTCAGGAATGTGAATAAGGAGATGATGGGAACCCATTGCTGTGGAGCCCCAAACCTGCCGAGCAAACACCTCCTGCTGCACCGGCCTTGCCGGAGCAGGGTTTTGGGGTGGGGAAGAGTCCTCCTCCCTTGCACCGGGGTTCTCAGCCCCCAGCTCTGACCCCATTCCACAAGGACTCGCAGGAGCGTTTTCCAGGAGTTTCTGCCTTGATGAGAGCTGAACTGTGGCATCAAATGGGCTCAGCACCGCCCAGTTTCCCTCCCACATCCCATAACTACAGGTCGAGCACCAAACCCAAAAATGAACGAATTCGGCACCAAACCCGGTTGTAGACAGCAATCACACCAGCTTCTCTGAGACCATTTTTTTTTCCTCCACACCCTTATAAAATCTTGCTACAGAAGGTGACCCCCGCTCGCTGCTCTGCTCCTGCCGCCACGTGAAGGTGGGTTTGTTCTCCTGCAGCCCCGATGGGAGAAGCGGCGACGAGCACAAAGTGCCGGATGGTCTCTGCCAACCCCGTCCCCCTAACGTTCGATTCTGCACGGACGACAGGAAGATTTTTCTCTAAGGACGCTGGGTTTCAGGACTAACACCGTTGCCACCATCATCTTGCTGCTGCCACTCCTGGAAAGGCTCCTCCCCGTCCCTTCTGCGGAAAGATTTGGGAGTGTCTCTTGGGGACGTCCGGGCAGCATCACCCGCTGTGCCGGGAGGGTCCGGGGAGTAGCCGGGACCATCCCCAGGTCTCCCTGGGAGGAAAACGCAGCCAGGGCTGATGCCCCAGGCCGACGGGGCAGGAGGAATCGCTTCCGCGTGCCCCACCATCCCGGCAAAGAGGACGGCGGGGAGCAGCACACGTGGCGGGGCTGGGGAGGAATGCCAGGAATGCCGGCGCCGTTAGCACAGCATGTCCCGCACGGGACTCGGCCTGGATTTGGGGAGAGCGTGCAGGTTTTACTTGTGTGGAATCGAGTCTCCAAAAGGTCGGAGTCCAGCTGCAAATTCATTTTAATAGTCTGAGATGCTGGGAAGCATCCGCCTCGCCTCCCTGTGCTGGCACATCCCAGCTAGGACCAGCCCGTGGCCAAGCCCCGTGTTTTCCTCGGCTGGGGTGGGCAGAGCGGGGCTGGACACCGTCACCCCAGGCGGGATAACTGGCTCGGATGCTGCAGCGTGGCCCCAGCAAGGGGGTCCCTGTCCCGCTGCCGTGGGGCTTTGCTCACAGACAGAGACCCTGTGCCGGCTACCGCCGGGCTCGGCAACAAAAACAAACGCTGGCCGCGGCCGAGCCAGGAGGCCCCTCTGAAAGCCACCGCTGGCCTGGTGCTGCCTGCGGCCGCCGGCCGAGATGAACCCCAAACCTCACCCCGGCACCAAGGTTTGGGAACAGGATGCGCACAGCATCGCCCCAGGCAGGTGGAGAGGAGCCGAGCCGCCCTTTGCTGGAGGAGGAGGAGGAGGAGGAGGAGGAGGAGGGAGCCTTCCTCCCACTTCTCTGCGCGTGACTCCGCAGCCCATCCACCAAGTAATTTATTCATAGTGCGGTAACCTCAGGGGTCTCGATAAAAGGCCGGAGCTGCCGCATTGTTCCGGATACACCAGCACAAAGGCTCTGGGCACCTCCCGGCCACCGGCCAGGGATGCCACCGCGTCCCCTCCCGTACGGGGGGGTACGGCACCCCGTTCCTCGCCCTCCCACCCACTGAAACACCCTGACGGCGCCGCATTAATTGCCACAATTATTTCTGCTCTGGGACGCAGGGCTGCTCGTCTGCT
This sequence comes from Grus americana, assembly GCF_028858705.1. Taxonomy (NCBI): domain Eukaryota; kingdom Metazoa; phylum Chordata; class Aves; order Gruiformes; family Gruidae; genus Grus; species Grus americana. The sequence goes on from NC_072882.1 coordinate 2,608,224, forward strand.
GTCGCTAATGAGCGTCACGGCTGAGCTGGGTGCAGGGCCAGACCCTGGGGCACGGGGGGAGACACACACGTTTATTAGCCCAGCCGAGGCGTCGACAAAACAACCAAACAAGCAGCCGCGGGCTGGGAGCCGGTTTTTCCCCAACTTCCATTAAAAACAGTAGCGAAGGGAGAAAAATCCACCCCCGTGGCATGGCCAGCGTTCCGCTGGGATGGAGGGAGCCGGGGGCCGGTCCCACCAGGGATGTGTCCCCTCCTTGGAGTGGTGTCCCCTCCTTTGGGGTCACAGCGACGGAGCATGGGGCTCAGGTCGGGGCTGCTCGCTTTCCACGGCCGGCGCTCACGGCGAAGCGTTTCTGGTTATTGACACGCAGACCGCGGCCATCGGCCGGCGCTCGGATCCACGCCCGCGGCGCAGCCGGGATGTGATGGTGAGCGTCCTTGGATTGCTGGGAACGCGTGGGAGCAGCGACGTGGGAAGCCGCAGAGATCGGCCGAGGCAGCGCCGGCACCCGCAGCGGGGCGGGGGGCATCGGCAGGGATCCCCCATTGCGCGCTCACGGCGATGCCGGTCGCAGCTCCCGCCGCAGCCACGCTGTTCCCGCGCGGAGCGACGCGCCGACCCGCTCGCTTGGCATCGCTCCTACGGCTCAGGAGCTGCCCCGGACACGGGGGAATTGATTAACGGAATTAACTCATTTCAGGAGATGAAGCTATCCAAGCACATAACTTACACACAAAAAGAACCGGGGATGAGGGTGTCACAAGCCTCCACATCGCTGAATACTCCAGAATTTATGAGTTAGACAAAACTTTGAGGAACAAACAGTGGGGGAGCAGCAGTGCTCAGTGCAGGAGATTCAGCTAAAAAAAGCTGAAAGTTCAGCGCAGCTGAGAAAACCCGCCCAGCACCCAGCCCAGCACCCAGCCCAGCACCCAGCCCAGCACCCAGCCTGGACACCACACAGCAAAGCTCGCAGTGCAGGCAAGCCCCCCCCCCCCCGCCTTGCACCCCAGCAACCCCCCACCCCTTCACCCCCCTACCCCCGGCCGCCCCTCGCACCCGCGGGTGCTGGATGGGGCCATGCCAGCAGCAGCCAAACCTGCCTCAGCCCCCCTGAGAGCCCCCCGGGAGCCTGGGGGGGCCCTTCCAGCAGAGACCCCTCCTCAGTGGGACCCCAGTGCTGCTGCCCCCCCCCCCCGGAGCCGCTCCGGGTGCCCCTGCTGTAAGGGGGGGGGAGGGGGCTCACCCGGACCCCCACCCATCACCCCCCACGAGGCGAGGGGGCTCACCTGGACCCCCCCCACCCATCACCCCCCCCCCAACAGGAGGGGGCTCACCCGGACCCCCCACCCATCACCCCTAAGGAAGGGAGGGGTTCACCCGGACCCCCCACCCATCACCCCCCCCCCAACAGGAGGGGGCTCACCCGGACCCCCCACCCATCACCCCTAAGGAAGGGAGGGGTTCACCCAGACCCCCCCCCCCCCCATCACCCCCTTCCCCTGACTGCCCCCCCCGTCCAATGCCTCCTCCCCCCCCAACACCCCCCATGTCCCTCCCGTCCCCTGCCATGCCCCCCCACCCAGAGCCACCCCCCAAGAGCCACCCACCCCCCCACGCGCCAGCACCCCCCGGGGTGGGGTGGGGCAGAAGGCAGCGCAGGCTCGCAGCCGGGCGTTCAGGTAATCTCTTTAATACTGTGTAATACTTTTCTTTTTAAAATACAGTATTTCTTGAGGTAGACCATTACAGTTCAAAAGCATTTCTTTTTTTTTTTCAGACATTAATAAGACATGAATTAAATACTTTCATGTACAATATGTTGCAAAATGAGGTAGAAATGGTTACAGAGAGTGTACAAAGTCAAATATGATAATAATAATAATTAAAAGTCTTCAGGAACCCAGTACCACTTTTTGGAGGAAGGCGGGGGGGGGGGGGGGGTAATGCCCTTTGCATGCAGGCAGCTGCCTGCTAAAATGGGAAACTGCAAAAAAAAACCTGGGAAAATATCCCAAAGCTGTTGGACGCCTCGCTCCTGCGATAACGGGGGGGGGGGACCCCCCCACGAGGGGTGCGTCCCCTCTGCGTGCGCAGACCCTGAGGTTATGGGGAGGGGGGGGGCTGTGCCCGCGCCAGTGGGTGGCTGGGGAGCCCTGGAGCAGCTGCCGCCCCTGCTATGATACAGAGCTCTAAAAAAAAAAAAAAAATTAAAAAAAAAAAATAATTTTTTTTTTAATTGGGAAGAAAAAAAAAGCCACGACCCCACCCAGCGATGTGAAGCTGGGGGGGGAGGGTGTCAGGCGGATGTGCGGTGGGTTCGCACCCAGCTTTGCATCCGACGGTGGTCAGCAAGGGGGGGGGGAGCTGGGCTGTGCCCCGCAGCCCACGCTCAGCCCTGCTCGAGGGGGTTTTTTTTTTGGGGGGGGGGGGGAAGTGATTTCCCCAAATTGTGTGGCCTCTGCCAGGGCTTCTCAGTGCTCAGAGGTGGCGACTGCAGTGGGAAGCCAAAACCCCCTTATTTTGCGTGAAAAGGGAGTGCCACGCCCTCGCGGCAGCATCGTCACCGCCGGCGGCCCCAACCCCGGTGCAAAAACCGACGCTGGGTGTCCCCGTTCCCCCCCCCCAGCACCCCTGGGCCCCGGGATGTGGCGGGAGATGCTGGAGGATGACGGACCCAGCCTGATCCAAAAAGTGGTGCTAGCGACAGCTTCCGAACTACGGCACTAATACATTTCCCGTTGAAGACACGTTACTCCACCAAATGCTACAATAACAATGTTAAAAAAAAAAAAAAATTAAAATAAAATTATGGCATAATATACGTGAATAGCACCCAAAATACATTCAACTTTCATCTTTGTAACAGCTTCAAGTTTTTGTTTTTTTTTTTTTCTCTTTTCTTTTCTTTCTTCCTTTCTTCCTCCACCCCCTTTGGAAGCAAATGCATGAGGCAGCTTTGTCCCAGGTCTGAAAACTCTTAAAAAAAATCTCTTTTTTCCTTTTCCGAGAAGATAAAAAGAGGTTTTTTTAAAAACACATTCTTTTTTTTTTTTTCTGAGGTAATTCTTTTCCTGAGTAGTTAAAAGGAAAAAAACAAACAAACAAACAAAAAAAATACTACATACCTTACAAAAATAAAAAAACCCCAAGTCTAGTATATTAAACAATCTACAGCATTTACTCCAAAACCCCCTGGTTTTGTGTCCCCCCCTCCCCGTTCCCCCCCCCCAATCAAGGACATCGCCGCCGGGCTGCTCGTGCCACGTGCGAGGGGGCTGTTTTGCTCAAAAGACGCCCGAGGTATTTCTGTTAGGAACAATAAAAGCAATTAAAAAAAAAAAATTAAAAAAAAAAAAAAAATCCCATAATAATCGAGCCTCTGGGTAGACGGAGGAGCTCGTGCATCCGATGCCGGAAAGCCGGATCCCGAGGCGCCTCCAGCCCCACTCGCTGCGTCGCTGGTCCAGGGACAGACGAACGGGAAAATAATAAATAGGTTATCCTGAGTTCAGTGGGTGATGGCTTCCAGAAAACCAAGGAGAGGAAAAGCCCGGCCGAGCCCGAAGCGGGACAGAAGAGGGCTGTCGCGCTGCCGTCGGGGCTGGCCGCGGGTCTCCTGCCCCGGCACGGCTCTGGGGGGAGAACCGGAGCCCCCGCAGACCCCGACGCGGCCCCACCAAACCCTGCGTTCATCGGCCAAGTCCCAAAACCGGAGCCCCCATCCCGCCGCCGCCGCGCCGTCAGTGCCTGGTGCCGTACATTTTATCCCACTCCAGGAACAAGTCCAGCTCCTTCTGGGAGGCGGCGGGGCGGACCTTGCAGAACGCTTTCTCAAAGTCCTGGTAGGAGGTGGGCTGGATCTGGCCCGGCAAACCGTGCAGCGTGGTGGCCCCGGCGTGCTGGCAGAGCTGGACCAGCTCGCTGCCCGAGAAGCTCTCCGTGTGCTGCACCAGGGAGGCCATCTCCCGCTCGCTGAGGCAGGAGCTCTGCTGAGCCAGGGCGTGATGGAGGATCTGCCGCCGGGCGATGCTGTCCGGCGGGGAGATGTAGAACCGCTTGGTGAAGCGCCGGTGGGAAGCTTCGTCCATGCTGCCAGGCCGGGAGGTAGTCCCGATGATGACCACGTTCTGCTCGGATGAGGTAGCCACGTTGTCCAGGTAGGAGAGGAGCTGGGACTTGAGGTTGCCCACCTGGCTGCCATCCTCGCCGGCCCGGGCCACCAGCAAGGACTCAGCCTCGGTGATGAGCACCACCGCGGGCTGCCGGCAGCTGGCCACGAAGAAGACGGTCTGGAGGATCTTCTCGGCTTCGGCTTTCCAGGTGGAGAGCAGGGTTGTCCCGCTGAGCTTCAACAAGGTAGAGCCCAGCTGGGTGGAGATGCACCGGCTCAGCAGGGTCTTCCCCGTGCCGCGGGGACCGAACAGCAGGATGGTTCGGGGCGGCCGGCTCGCCCCGGTGTAGGCGCCGGGACGCAGGATGGGCCACACCAGCTCCTCCTCGATGGCGGCCTTCACGGAGACCTGCCCGGCGATGTCCGTCCACTGCACGGGTGGCCCCCGCTCCACGATCTTGGTGTTCACCAGCTCCAAGACCAAGGGGTCAACGTTCTTGGGTTGCTCCTCCACCGGCGGGCTGCCGAAGACTGGCGCTTTGGGGGGCAGCCGCAGCGGGAAGGGGGGTCCCGGCTCGGCCGCCCGCTCCCCATTGGTGAGGGGGGGGCTGAACTTCTCAAAGGGCTCTGCCGGCCGCAGCGGAGCGTCCCCGGTGCCGTAGGGTGGCGAGACCATACTCTTCATCGGCTGCCCGCCGTACTTGCCGGCGTGCTCCTCAGCGTTCCCGGCTCCCGCCGGCTGCTTCCCGGGCTTGAAGGCCACCTGGGGGGACTCGGTGCTGCCGCCGAACCCGTTGCCCCGGCACTCGCCGTTGTCCGACATGGGGTAGGGGGACTTTGGCTGCTCGTAGCTGTATTTCCTGTACCTGCCCTCCTCCTCATCCTCCCCGCCGGAGATGTCGAAAGCCTTCCTCTTCAGGGTGCCCACCGCCTCGGTGCCGAGGGGCGGCACGGCCAGGGGGGCCAAGCTGGCACCCTGGTAGCCGTAGCCGGGGACCCCGGGCGGGCGGGTGGCAGGCGGCGGGGCTGGGATGGGGGTGGGCGCTGCGATGCCGGAGGGCAGGTAGGAGGCGGGGGGGTGGGGCGGGTGGATGGTCCCGTAGCCCGGCTGCGGCGGGTAGCTGCCAGCGGCGTAGTTGTACATGGGGCCGGAGGAGCCGTAGCCCGGCACCAGGGCGGGCGAGGGGTGCGGGGGCTGCAGGAGCCCCGAGCCATGGAGGGCGGGGGGGTGCGGAGGGGGGAGCGCTGATGCCGGCTGGGTGCAGTAGCCGGAGGGCAAGTAGGTGCCACCGTAACCTGAGGGGTACTCCTGAGACGACCCGAGCCCACCGGAGCCGGCGGCGGCTCCTCCGCAGGAGTTCCCGGGGTACATGGGATCGGCGAGGTTGGCAGACACCACGGGGGAGCCGCCGAGCCCGATGGCCCCGCCGCTGGGGGGGACGGCGGGCGGCACCACAGCCTTGGCGCCAGGGAGGCCATCGTGGATGGGGGTCAGGGGGTAGGCACTGTCGGAGCCGTGCGCCACCGGCCAGGGCTCCCCGTCCCCCTTCTGCCCGTTAACCGGCCCGAAGGCTCCATCCCCGTAGCCGCTCAGCGCCGGGCGCTCGTAGGGCGCGTCCAGCACCCCCGAGTACTTCTCGGCGTACCTCTTGAGGAGGTTGGAGGCGGTGAGCGCGGAGATGTCGTCGTTGGCCCAGGCGTAGTTGAAGCGCTGGCGCGTGCTGGGGTAGAGCTCGGACTTGTGGGCTGGCGAGGAGGTGGTGGAGGAGACGTCGAGGTGCTGCTCCGGCCACTGGTTCAGGGACTGGGCATGCTCTGGTGACCAGTGCATCTTCGAGAGACCTGGGGGGCACAGGACAGCGCGGCATGAGAGCAGCGAAACAGGGACAAGCGCTGCTCGGCACCGAGGATCTCCCAAACCGCCATACGGCCCTGACCACCCGCACCACGTTGCACCTCTGGACTGCAAACGCGGGCTCTCAATTACACACCCGCCGTGCAAAAATCCCCTTGACCGCCACCACCAGCGCACGTATCCCCCAGGAGGAGCAACCATGAGCACTTCGGAGAAGCCAGCGAGCTCAAGTTCTGCTGGTCACGTCATCCGACAGAATAAAACATTCGGGTTATCAAACCAGGGCGAGCCGAGGCGACACAAAGGGTGCAGCCTCCAGTGCCGTCGGCAGTGCCGCAGCGCCGGGCAGCAGCACGCGGAGCCCGGGGACGCCCTGCCCCGAGATGCTCCACCTGGAGCAGAGTATATTGTAATTATAATGCAGGTAATATTAATAACACATTAATAGCGTGTAGCCAGGTGGTCATGGAAATCGGGGCTGCATTGCACACACCCCCACGCCCCCCCACAACCCCTCACACACCCCCCCACACACCCCCACACACACCCCCCGGGCTGAGCACCAGCCTTTGCCGACATCCCTTTGCTCACCCCCCGGCATTGGTGCCGGTACCGACGGGCTGTGCGCGGCCCCCCCCAAAACAATTTCCTCGGCCAAGGGGAAGACAGAAAGGCCACGGCCGTGCCCGGACCCACCCCGCACGGGGGCCACGGGTGGGAAACGCATCCCGGGGGTCTCTGCAGGACCTGCCAGGGGTCTCCGCTCACCCCACCGTGTCCGTGTCCCCCCCCAGCATCCCTGTCACCCCACGGCTCCGCATCGCGGGGATGCCGAGGTCGGCGGCACCCTCTCTTGCTCCGGCCCCCGAACACCGGGCAGCCCCCGAGCGCCTGCAGAGGGTGGTGGCAGCGTGTGTCCCCCCCCGCCCCGCTGTGGGTCCCCCTGTCCCCCCCTTCTGCCCAAAGCCCCGGGGGGGGACGGCTAAAGCAGGAGCCAGGAGGGGACCCTGTGCGCCATTCGCTCGTCTCGCTCAGCCTTTAAGCCACTTTGTGACCGCAGCGCAATTAGATTACTTAATGCTTTAATTGACTTATACGGCATTTGTACTTCCACTTTGGATATCAAACTTACACAAGAGGATTTAAATGGCGGCTTTGCGTGGCTTTATCCGGCATCCTCCCTGCATTTACCGGCCATTATTAAAGTGCTCCCAATAGATAAACGTTCGGCCAGAGACAGGCACGACAGCCTGCGGGAAAGGGCCCTTTTTAACAAACACAAAGGACGACGCTGCCCAACAAACCTGCGCTCCCGCCGCAGATTTTCCCCGAGCCGTGCGCGGGGTCCGGCTGGGCGCAGAGGGATGGGGGGTGGGGGGCCCTTCCCTCTGCCTGCGAGCAAAAGGCACTGAGACGCTATTAAAGGGGAGAATGAGGCTTTGGAGGACTTCATAAGGAATAAGACTTTTTTTTTTAATTTTTTTTTTTTTTTTTTTGGAAGGAATTAAAGCACCAGGGGTTTCCATCCTTGCTCAGACCACAGCAGCGGTGCACGGGGTGCAGACCACAGCTGCTTCTGCCCCCCCAAAAAAAATACAGTCTGCAAATGCCCAGGGCTCAAGGAGTTGGGGAGACGCTCGGGAAGCGGCCGACTGCTCCAGCATCCACCATGGCACGGGGCTCGGTGCGGAGCGGCACGGCAGGAACGAGGTGTCACCACCAAATCCCAGAGGCATTTCCAGGCTGTTTCTTCTGCAGCCGGGGAGCGGCCACCCTCAGCGGCAGCACAGACGCCCTCACCCATCCCTCCTGGAGAAGGGAGGACCCAGCAGCCCGCAGCCCAAGCAACTCCGCGTCCGTCTTCTCCTGCAATACAGCACCAGGCAGCGTGAGCTTCATTTCCGCGGACAACGCGCCCCGAGGACAGACGCAAACCTTGCACGACGGCGGTCGCTTCCCCGAGGAGCGCCCAGCTTTTCCCCATCACAGGGATCGACACCAACACCCGAACCCCGCTGCTCAGAATCCAGCTAAAAACCGGGGCGTGCAAACGAGCCCCGTGATGGGAATTGCTTTTCTAAGAGCCTGCAAGAGGGGGGCCAGCGCCGCGGTCCCATGGCAAACGGCGAAACCGCTGCGAGAAGAGGGGCCGGGGTGTGTGTGTTTGGGGGGGGGATGCACGGGCACGGGTTTGCACGAGCGCTGCTGCCCCCAAAGCAAAGCCGAGCGCGAAAGGACCGAGAAGCAAAGCTGCCTCCACCCAACCCCTTTAAAGACGGGATGCATTTGGGAGAAGAAAAGCCGAAACCCCCCGGAAAAACCCGGTCGCACCCTGGAAAACCAAGTGGAGGGGGAGGGCGGGCGGGCAGGGAGAAGTTGTCAGGGGTTTGAAATGGGACGTGAATGAGGCGGCGGAGCGGGACAGATGTTTCAATGCTCCCCTTGGCAGTGTGAGAAAATTACTGTCCAGTGACCAAATGGCCGGGCCGGTTCCCACCCTCGCTGCTGCCCATTATCCCCAGCGCAAGACAAAGGCGGGCAGGGGGGGCTGGGCAGGGGAGAATCCTATTGTTCCCGCCCGCCCTAATTATGGAAATCTTGTTAATCTATTCAGCAGCGACTCTGAACTGGGCTTTTGTTCGGGGGCTTTTTAGCGGGGCGCACCGCCGAGGGTGTCCAACGGCTCGGCGTTGGGGATGGGGTGCGCTCCCTCCCTCCCGCCGCCCCCCCCCCCAGAAAAGCTCTCGCCGGGGGATTTCAGCCACGAGGCTGCGGGGACGCAGGGCTGCCCCAAGCAGCATCCTGGCGCAGGCCGTCTTTGTTGGAGCACAGATACATCACCCGCAGCCCTCGCACGCAGAGCCGACCACGTACGCACGCACACGCGTACACGTATTTCACGTGCTCGCGCCCCAGCCCCACGTACGTGCCCCTGTCGCTAATGCCAGTGCATAAAAACTCCCGGCAAAACCCACGCGGGCGAATCCAGAGGTGACCCCCAGGCAGCGCACGCCGATGGCTGCAGCAGTCCGGCATCCCTGGGGGGATCAGGACGGGGGTTCGAATAGATTTGGAGGGCAAAGAAGGAGAGGGAGTACGTAAGAGCAAACACGTTCGAGCTGAGGATGCGCTAAAGCTGGGGTTTAAATCCAGCCAAACTCCCCGAGCACCCGCACCCCGGGAAGAGGGACCACCCCCGCAGGAGGTCACCCCGGAGGGAGCAACCCGCAGCCCCCCAGCGCTGGCTGTGTCCCGACAACCCCTCGGCCAGCCGCCACTGCTCCACGGAAGCATCCCAGCCCTTGGGAGCGAGCGGGCGCTGCCGCCCCTCGGCTCCCGGTGCAGGAAGGAGCCGGCAAGCCGCCTCCGCGATGCTTTGCTCGTACCGCCACCGTCTCGCTGGCGTAAACGCCGACGGCTCCTTGTCCTGCGGAGCGGCCAGCTTGGAGGATTTACGCCTCTCTCAAAAGACGTCGAGCAGTTTCGTTATCCCTACAGTTACCCGCAGCAGCGCAGCCCGATGCCATCAGCTTCCCGGGCAGGGAGAGCCCATCGGGGTTCCAGGGGCTGCCCGAGTTCCCAGGTTTTTAATTCTCTGCCGTGCAGGCTTTGAGCCCAGAGGGAGCGAACCTGGATGCCGGGAGTCCCGTTTCACAGCCGAGACTTCTCATATCCGGGATGTTGCGCGCGCTGGATCTTCTGCGCTGGAGTTTGCTACCAGCACCAAAAGGTGGGTCCAGACAAGGACCCGGACCGAGCACCCACGGCACGAACGCGGCCTCACGTCAATGCAACTCCTGTGCCGGAGCTTCGCCGCTGCAGCCGGATTGGCGGCACTAAGAGTTGTCTGCAGCCGCGCGGAGATGCTCCAGGTCCTGCAGCGGCCGCGGCGATGTCTTCAAGGCTAAAGGCAAGCTGAGAAAAAAAAATACAGGAGGAGAGAAGAGACTCTCCCAAGTCTGCCCAGTGAACGGGGGGCGGAAAAATGACATTTTCTTTTTTCATGAGGCCTCGTCCTGGGCTGGGGTTCATCCCTGCCTCCTAAGAGCGGAGCAGGCAAAGTGCAACAGCATTACCAGAAGTTGCAGCGCAGCTATAAATCAGAATTATAACACACCCAGATACTCCATTTACACTCACTGCAGCCCCGAGGGTTGGGGCAATGTTTCAGAACTGTCTTAGCATTAATCCTGTAGATTACAGCAACATTTCTGTTCGCGGATACACACGTTTGAGCTAGATACCGCTCATCTCTAGTAAATCCCTGCATGGCGGGTCCAGAATAGGCAAAACAGCCCAGCAGCGACTTACGCCAGCGACAGAGCTGGTCCCAAAGCTAGGAGCGGGGCAAGGAGAGCACGAAGCCACGCTTAGACGCGATATAACCCAAGCGCAATACCTGGCAGCATTTATAAAGGGCGAGACGTTTAAATCCCCCAGCCCTCCCCGCAGACTGACGCCGGGGCAGCCGATTTCTTGCAGCCTGGCACGCCGCCAGAGCGCAAACATCAAGTTTTCCGAGGGAAATTTGGGTCGTTCGGCAAATCCATCGGGGAGCCGCGTTTCTTTGTCCGCCACATTCCCTGTCCCCTCCTAACGGGTGCCGACAAAGCGAAGGATGGTATTGCAATCAGAGCAGGGTCAATGTACATATGTTAAAGGGATTTAGGCTAACTCCCACCGTGCCCTCTCCCCACCCCCAGGAGAAACAGCCTCAGCCCCGGCCAGCGCGAGCCGAAGGCTCCGGCGTCCGCTCTGTCCACTCATATATCAAGTGCAGAGCAGCTGGACACCAGCACGAACCGGGAGCGACCAACGGGCCGTCGCCCATCTGTGCTGCTCCAGCACCCGGCCGGCAAATGAAAAATTAATACGGATCCGCTCAGCCCGGCAGCAGCTGAGCATCACCCATCTGTCACGGCGAGAGGAGGAACTCTCGGCTACGCAGCACCGGGAGGAAACCGTACACGGCGCGCGGCCCTGGGAATCCCCGGGTTGAGGGGATATGGCAATAAAATGCAGATATTATTAATAACGAGCTGATGCAATTAGTGGATTTGAGGAATTCTGCTCCGCCTTTCAATATAAGATGGGTGGGAGAAAAAGAAGCAATAAAAGGGACCTAAAAAAATTGGAAAAAAAAAAAAAGAATCAGCCTCTTTCTTGCTATTTATATTTTTCTGAACATCGCTTGTCTCCAGGTCCCATGGACCACTCAGGCCTGCTGAGATCTGGGCTTCAGCCTTGCGCCCACCCCAGGAACACGGGACAGAACTGAGCTATTTGGGTCTAGAAACCACTGAAAGGTGGGGCTGGCTCAACCCCCACCACCACACCACCAGCACGCTCCCTCCAGTGCTTCAGAGATGAACGTTAATTCCCCAAGATTAATTATCACATGAATCCATCACCGTGTTGCCCACTCCCTGCCATGGGCGTGCTTCAGCGCGTGCAAAACGTGGCTCCCTCCAACGGCATTCCCGCTCCCGGCCACGCCGTCGCTTCTCCTCCAGCAGACGCTGTCCTGCCCAGAGCCACCTCGTCTGCTGTAGGACGTTCCCCGGGGAAATGTTCGAGCCGTGATCTCCACCAGACCACTGCTTGAAGGACGGTTCTCAGGCAGGAAGGAAGTTTTTAGCAAGAGCAGCACTGAGCGTTCAGGTCATTGAAGTCCACCACCCCTCAAGGTCAACTCTGGGCAGGTGCTCAAGGTGCAGGAGAAACCTCAGCTTGCCCTGGAGAAGGGCCACAGCCCTTGGGTGCTGCTCAGATCCCTGTCGGGACCGAAGCCCTTCACCAAAATTTCATTCCTTGACGCCAGACAAGCTCCCCAGGGCCCGGTGTTGGACCCAGCTCATTTTCGGAGGATTACATTAGAGAGGAAAATCCATTTCTAATCAGCAGAACCATCTCCCCAAACAGACGTGGCCCCATAAAAAGGTCAAGAGGTCAAACGGACCCAATTTGCATGCAATCTGCATAACAACAGCCAAGCCAGCGAGGGTGGCGAGCATGCCCCGAAGCTCCAGGTCCCACAACACGTGCAGCGGGACTTCGCTGGACATGAGGAGGCTGGAGGACACGGCAAGGCGAGGCCGTTGCTTCTCCCATTTGGGCTTGGCACAGACGTGAGCACGGCCATCTCCTCCTCAAGCCCATCTAGAAACGTGCCGTGCGAAACTACCTGCGGAGAGTTTGGCTTTGCAGATCCATATTCACGTGGTCTACAGCGGGATGTAGAGAAACAGTCTGAAGGCGTCTTTATACCATCTCCAGCTCTGCGCCTACCGAAGCCACTGAGCAAAGGACGTGCTGCCAGCACACAGATGGAGGCCGCTCTGAAAAACTTCCTGTCCTGACCTTGCTCCGTTCAAAACCACTTGTTGAAACCCATCAGGACCCACCTCACCAACCCCCCCAAGAGGGATGAACCCCACCTGAACCCACAGAAGGAGGATCTGGGGGACCATGCTCCTCTGAGGACCCCCCCGGTCCCCAGCCAACGCTGAGCCGGCAGCCGGGCGACCCGTGATGCTGCGCGTGTCGGTGGCGGGGGGATGCCTGAAGGATGCAGCTCCTGGGATCTGCACTACAACGCCACGAGAAGGAGCAAAGCCAAAGTGTTACGGGGCCAGACGCTGAGCCCGGCTGCTGGACCGCTGCTGCACCCCGGGGAAAACGGGGTCCGATCCGCACCCAGCGCTGTGCACGCCTGGGGCAGACCATGTGCGTGGGGAGGGGGGGGTTTACAAACCCCGATAGATGAATAAACCCCAGAAGGCTGAAAACTATTCTAAATTACTTATTTTTCCAAGAAAAAAAAAAAAAAAAAAGCATTGTCGTTACCTTTCATCTTCCCACAAGCACCTGGATGAAGGTCACTCAATGCAGAAGATGCTCTGCAGCTCGGGAAGGGGCCCAGGGACCGGGCACCCCCCACCCCTGCCCAAGCCCTCTCCTCCCAGGGTGTTTTTCCCGATGAAGCTCCAGTAACGAACCGCCCCGGGGGCAGCAGCCGCGGCAGGAGCCACCAGCCCCCGTCTATCTTCTCCAACATCTGGCCTTGGGCCGGGGTCAGCGCCGGGGGCTGCGGCGGACGCGGGAACCGGGCTGCAGCAGGGAGATAATTCGCCCCGCGCACCAGAGCCCGTCCGCAGCGGTAGCAGCAACGCTCCAGCTCATCTCCTCCACGGAACGAATCAATCTTAATTAACTCTAATTCTGGGGAGCCTCCCAGCCCTATCCAGCACCGCACAACGCGGTTGTATTTTCCGCCTCGGCGCCCTGCCAGGCAGCACGCTCCACAGGGATTTGAGCAAAAACCTCCTCTTTTCCATCATTTCTGCATCTCCTTTCTCGCGGTCCCCGCGTGTCCCCGTCACACACCCTGCAGGGTGACAGACCCTGTCCCCGTCCCCTGTGGACCACCTGCCCTGCCCTCAGCACCCGCAGCTCCACCGTCTCCCGGCCAGCCCCGCCGGAGCTGGGCTGGGGGAGGCCTCTCTCAGTGGCTTTTGTTTTCACAAGCCTTTTGACTCGCAGATTCTTTTTTAAACACCGCCTCAGCAGCCTGAAAAGCCGAGCTCCCTCCCGCACTCCATTCACTAATGGATTTTCCAGAAGTTCCCTTTTTTTGGGGCTTCTTTCTTTGCTGACACCGTTGCCCTCGTCCACGCCCGAGGCTGCGGCTCCCCTCTGCCGTACGTCCGCGCTTGCATGGGCGGACGGACCCCGACTTTGGGGACCCGCATGCCACACTCGGAGCGGCCGCCCCTACGACTCCCACGGGAGTTTGCAGAGATACGTGTCCATTATAAGCCAATTACAATTATCTATTATTACATAGCACAGGGCGCTGATGTTTCGACCTGCCGCCACAGGGCTGCTGCTCAAAAAATAAAAAGGTTAAAGAAGAATAAGGTGGCAGCAGCGTCACGGCAAAGGCATCGCCGGGAAACTGGGGAGAAGTTTGGTGCCGGGCTGGCTCCGTGTGAGAGCTTATCGATCGGGGCAGCGCCGCTCCTGTCTCCTAGAGCTAATCCTATGGCAGAAATAATTCATTTTCCTCCCTTTTCAGCAGCCACTCATTAAAAAGTAATCACCTTGTAGGAGGAGGATATGAACAGCCCAAGGTCAGATCCATAACGATGTTATTTCTGGAGCACGTACCTGCCACGCTGCGACCCGAGCCCCGCACGCGCGGAGCCGGCAGCTTCGGCCCCACGGCTGGGCACAGCCCCGCTGCTCGAGCCGGTGGCGATTAAGATGCAAATGGCAATATCTTTAGGTTAGCAGGTATTCACTCCTGCGAGCGCTGCCCGCGTCTGCGGCCGAGCACCCAGGTTGCGCTGCACGGGTGTTGCTCTCATCGACCCCGTGCATCCGCAACACCTAAAGTGGAAAATAGGAACAATGCTTCAAAAGGTGCCTTTTAAATCGCGTTATTTGGTGGCATCTGCAATAAATCTTTAAATCTGCAGCTCCTGATTTATTTTTGTGGTGTTGGTACTTCACTACAGCTGCTAAACCCTGTTTTTCTAAGAGCGCGAGGCTGCAAAGTCTGACGGGAAGAAGCGTCACCGTGTCCTCGCCAGTGGCGTGAGCGGAGGGACTGTGCAGGTTCCCGTACATGAGGAAATACCGAAATAACACCCGGATGGCCGTGCCGCCCGCACCGGTATCTGAGCAAGCACCGGAGCATCGTCCTCCTCCCCCCGGGAGGGTCGTCCTGTGCGAAGCCGGCCGGGGCCGACACCATGCCACGCAGCTGCAGCGTGCCCGTCACCACATCTCCTGTGTTCCTCACCACAGCACGGCCACGCTGGCACCGAGCCCCACGCGAGCCGGGGCCGCAGCATCCTGCCCATCCTGGGTGCAGCATCCTGCCCATCGCCGTTACCGACCCACCCGGGGGATAGGGCTGCGGCCCCGGGGCGTTCCCGGGAGGGAGAGCGCAGGCTTGGAGTGATCACCCCATCCCTGCGGCACAGCCCAGGGCTGCCAGGTCCTGGCGAAGTCCAACCTGCTCACGGCACGTTGGCATTTCAGCAGATTTATGTTTGCAACACGTGGCCTGGTTCAGGGTTTGGAGGGAGGAGCAGCGATGCTCTGGGAACCGGGGGGCACGGGAGGCAGGATGGGACCCGTCCCAGGGATTTGGCACTTCCAAATCCAGCTAGAGCTCTGCCAGCACGGGTAAGAAAACCCCCACGCCTACATCCGTGCCAGTCACCTCCACCGTGGGGACCCGTGCGGGGCTGGGTCAGCCGGGGAGCCCGCTGTGTCCCCCCCGATGACACACGGTGCCGGGCACGTGGGACGCCCCGAGCATGGCGACCTGCCCTCCCGAGGCGGGACGTGCAGGACGAGCCCTTCACAACACACTCAACCTCCCTAACCTCCCGCGCGCAGCGCGGCCTCGCAGCACGTCACCCCTGGCCTTTAATTACACATTTCTGCAGCCATTAGTCCTCTCGCCATCAATTACACCCACATTATCCCGCTCCGGGAGGCAGCGGGACACAGGGAGCAGAGTCAAGTGCTTTGCAGACTCTCCCCAAAGGAAAGAGCCTCGGACGGGAACGTCGCTTCGCCCCAGCAGAGCCGAGGCAGCAGACAAAGCAGCCCGGCAGCCGGTCCCGCTGCTTTTCGGAGGCCTAAAGCAACGCCGAGAAAGATTAATCGCAGGGAGAGGACCCGGGCTCCGGCGTCCCCTGATGCCACGAGTCCCCTCCAGCTCGGTGCCGCCGCCGCACCTCTCATCTATTTACACAGCAAATTCTTTGTGAGGAGCAGGCTCCTCTTCTGAGTGCGGCCGGGGCAGGGAAAGGGGTACTTATTCAGCTATTATTCAGCTTTTTTTTTGTAGGCAAGACAAGTGTGGGTTAAAGTGCAATTTGTCTTGACATTAGTTTTCACTTTCTTGAGGGAAAAAAGAAAAAAAAAAAAAAAGTGGCTCTTTTATCTTTTGAGGCGAAGCACTCGCCTGGGTACCACACCTCCACCAGCCAAGCATCCCACCCAGGAGCACACCCTGCATCCCTCCCAGGAGTGCACCCCAGCATCCCACCCAGGGAGTGGCACCCTGCATCCCTCCCAGCATTCCACCCTGCATCCCACCCAGGAGTGCACCCCAGCATCCCACCCTGCATCCCACCCAGGAGTGCACCCCAGCATCCCGGTCCAGGGCGAGGGGCCCCGGGCACCACCACAACACAGGCCACGACGGCATCACTGTGATTAAACAAACACGCCTGATTTTTCCATGATTGAGTTGTCTGTTGGCAGGAGAAAGGAGCCAGGAAGAAAACCTTTCATTTGCATCCTGCTCTGCTCTCAGCTCTAAGCCAGCAGCATCTGCGAGGCCTTGGCTGGGTTTATTAGGGCCCCCATAAAGATCAGGGGTTGCTGATAAGCGACCCGAGGCATGCACCACTGGAGGAAAAATTGTGCTAGCAATCTGTACAATTTAACCAACGTTAACTTCAGCTGATGACAGGCCACAAGGCCAGGAGAGAGATTTTACAACACCCTCGTCACACAGCAAAATAAACTTTGCTTGCGGAGAGCCGGTGCTGACTTTCAACTCCCGCTCCCACTGGAGACCCGAGCCCAGAGGTGCCGAGGCGCTGCCGTCCCCGGGCAGGTCTGCTGGGCAGCGCCCGCGTGGGCGGCAGCATCCTCTGCAAATCCAAACTGGGGTTCACGGAGCAGAAAAAAACTCCACCATCCCGCTCAGGGCTCAGGAACGTGAGGGAGAAAAGGGAGGGAGAGTCCTTCCCGCCGCCCCGCGGCACGCGAACAAGCCGAGTCTAAAGGAAAAACCGACGGGAAAATATACCAGAAGTAATCACGGCAACGAACCTGCGGCGGCAGGACCTTGCGAAGGGGATAAACTGTTTTTCAGAACTGGGAATTGCCAGGGCTGGCACTGGGAAGAACTGGTTTATTCCCTGCTTGGCTGCTCATCCAGCAACGGGAATTTTCCTGCTTAATGCTACTGAAGTCTGGTTCAGTCCCAACAGCTCCATTCGATCGGGAGCTGGGTGCCACCGACCGGCACGCATGTCCCCTGGGCCGAGAGTGCCGGATGCCCGGTGACACACGCGAGTGACCGCGCACCAGCACCCGCAGGGATGAGCTTTCTGGAACCGGAGCGCCCCAGAGTTGCCAAACACGTGCATTAACCAGCATGCCCCTCCACGCCCCGAAAGGAAGACAAACATCTTTATTTTGCTAAAAAGCTGCAAGAGAAGGACCCTCCTCACCGGCACCCGAGCTGGGGCCGTCTGCTGGAGCGGAGGAAGGGAGCGTGCCGAGCAAATGAGATGCTCAGAGCCGCGAGCCTCAAGCTTCCCTGCACGCTGCACAATTCCAGCTGACATCTGGCCAGATGCGATGGGATCTGCCCCGGGATGACAAAAGGAGCCTCCCCGACAGCCCCTGTCAAACGGCAAAGCTCCGCTTCCAGCCACAGAATCACTGGAGCTCAAAAAATGTAACTGAAAAGTGTTTACAATGGCATAAATGCAAGGGTCAGCGTCGCGCAAGGGTCGCTATCGCTTCTCTAGATGCATTAATGTCATCTGTGGGGAAATTCCCTTTAGGAATCTGCACTCAAACCCGGTGCTCCCGCATCTGCCGCCATGAACGGTGGATTGAGGGATTTCTCCCACCCTACGCGCGACCCGTCTCCTTCCGGCTGTAGGAGGGAAAAGCGGGGAGGTGGAGAAGCCCCAAACCATTAGAACCAGGGACAGAAGGGAAGAAAGGAGAATATTTGGCCATTTGCAGAAAAATCTGGAGGTGGCATTCCTACCCTCAGGAATATCTCCTCGTCTCAGAGGATGCGAAAATAATTAACACGAATCAAGTCTGCAGCATCTGCAAACACCAGCGAGCCATGGCAATTCCTCCCAGGAATTTTTTTAATGACGCCAGAGATGCCATCGTTACGGAGGCGATGATGTGCCATGCAGAATCGGTTTATTCCTTCTAATCCGCCGGCGCTGTTGCGGGATGCGATACCGGCTTCGGAGGCGAATGCTCCCGGAGGCTTTTGTGTTTACTTTTTCGGTGGGGGAAGGAGGAGGTGAATTAAGTGACCCGACGGCCACTCCCTTGGCCTAAGGTTAGGCTCCCGCATCTGTATTTGGGCACCCAAAATAACAGCCTTTTTTTAATTTTTTTTTTCCAGGGGCTACTGAAACACCCTGGAGCAGAGGAGGGACACGGAGTGAGGGCTCAAAACTTTCATCCCATTTACTCAGGCGCCTCCATACAGGTCTGGGAGCAGCCTGAAGGGGGGATTTGGGAAAACCACGGCCCCTGCTTGTACCCGTCTGTACAAACACGCAAAGCAGCGTCGGGATCGTCTCCCGGCCATCAACCTCCTCCCCAAATAAAGGCAAACAGAGCCTCAGCTGCACGGGGGGAGAAGCCCATTGCTGGCCGGAGGCATGAATCTGGGAACGCTGGTTTCTTCAACAACTGCTTTCTGTATTTCAGAGCATCCAGGGAAACCCGCTTTGGAGATTTCTCAGCGTTTATTCCACGGTTTAACTCGGGGAATTAACTCCGACGGGACGCAAGGGGAGAGGTTTGGGTTACGGGACCGCGTCGAACGGGCACCAAACCCAAGATGCTGTTAAAGCCCCGAGCCGGACCTCCGAAGGGAGAAAAAGGCCGGGGGAAAGGGAGGGAGGAGAAAACACCGGCTCCAGATAAGCCATAACATGATCCATATGGTACACAACTTGCCTTTCTGTTTAACCAAAATGATAATGGCAAAAGGGAAGAATGCGGCGGGGGCTCCGCGGGAGAACAAAGGCGGCTGCGAAACCCTTCCCCGCTCCAGAGAAAACGAATTGTGAGCGGGGAGAGCCCGCGGCTGCTCCTCCCCGGGCTGAGCAGCCCCGACACCCACCCAGCTCGCTGCTTCTCCTCCGCGAAAGCTTTACAACTAAAACACGGAGCAGGGAGTGAAACTGCAGCTGTCAGCAATAAAATAAAATAATAATTAAAAAAAAAAATATCTGACAAGTATTAACAGGGATGTTTTCATAATCAATAATAAACTTTAAATGTGAGCTGTGGCTCCGGACCGGCACTGATGTAAACACCGAGCCCATTCCTCTCAGATCTGGGATGAATTCAGCCCTGGGTGTTTATGTTATTGCAGGATCCCGCGGCTTTCCGAGGAACACAATACAGTACGTGCCATTCATTATCCCCAGCAGTCCCCCAAGAGAAAATGTCAACACACTTCTGCTAAAGAGAGCTAAAACAAATGTTTAATGTGATAAACAACTCCTGGGCCTCAGACCCCGCAGAAATGTTTAATTCAGAACCACCTCTAAGAGCAAACAGGCGCCGGAGCCGCACGCTGGAGCCTAGGAATGGCAAACCCGGCGCCCTGTCATCGCCGGCCGCGCGCCGGAGCAGCGACCCAGCCAGCTCCCGGCCGTCGGCACCCGTGGGGAGCGCGTCGGAAGGAAACCAGGGAAAAACCTCGGCAATTCCCATGCACGGAATCAGTAAATCAATTCTGCGCCGTTATTATTGTATCCATGCACCCTCCACAGAGACCAGGCATCCAAATTAAACACCGCGCGCGCCCGAGCGCTCAATTCAATGAATTCAATTCAGCACATTCGCACCCCTGAAATCTGTCTGTCGCTAAACTCGCGATCCAATTAATGATTAACGTTCATTTTCGTGATCCCAGAGAGAAACTAGGAATGATGTAAACCTGCACACGGTGTCTCTAAAACCAGGAGAATTTACATGGGAAGACACAGCACAAAGCTATTTAATAACCTTTCTGGGTTTTTTTCCCCAAATGCCTTTTGTCACCCATGTGGAAAAAGCACACTTTAAAAAAAAAAAAATAAAAGGGCCTTTCAGGGAAAGATTCTAATTAAAAAACGCCATCAGCTCCTCAACACCACGACTGTTTTGAAGGCGAGCGCTCCGGCGTGCGCTTGACGTGCGACAGCGGCCGAGGGGAGCGCGCATTGTTCCTGGGCGATGGATGGATGGATGGACGGATGGCAGGATGGATGGATGGATGGACGGACGGACGGTCCCCCCCGCCGTGCGCACCCCTCCGGGCGTGGGAGCCGCCGGGGCCGGGCACACCCCAGGGCCGCCCGCTGCGCTCCCGCCGCCGGGGGGGGCTCCCGGCCGAGCAGGCTCATGTCATCAGCCCGGGGCTCCCCGCAGCCTCTTCGGGGAGAGGAGCGAGGGGAAAGGCAAAGGCCCAGGCGGCGGGGGATGCCGCGTCCCCCGGGAGGGGTTGGGTTACCGGGAGCACGGGCCCCCCGCAGCCCGCGATCCGGCTCGTTTCTCCCCAAAACCCGCGCTCGGCCGATACGGGGCGGGCGGGAGCCTTCTCCGCCCGGAGCGGGGGCATTCCCGGCAGCGCGGGGGCCGCCCCATCCCTCCCTGCCTGCCCCCCTGCCTGCCTGCCCCCCTGCCCGCCCGCTCGCCCCGGCGGCGCTGCCCCCCCCCGGCCCCACTCACCTCCTCATGCCGGCGGGCCCTAGCGCAGCCCGGCGGCGGGCGGCCGTGCGGGGCGCCGCATCCTGCCGCTCCCGCCCGGACAATGCGGGGCGGCGCGGCGGCCCGCGGGCGGCGGGGGCTGGGGCCGGCGCTGGGGCTGGGGCCGGCGCTGGGCTGGGGCTGGGGCTGGGGCCGGGGCCGGGGCCGGGGCCGGCCCCCGCCCGCCGCCCACGACCCGCCCCTGCGCCGCGGCGGGGCGGAGCGCGGCGGAGCGGAGCGGCCCCTCGGCAGCAGCGGGGGCGGGAGGAGGCGGGGGGCGGCCTCTCTGCGAGAGCGGGGCCGGGGCCGGCACAGGCTCCGCTCCGGGGCCGCTGCCCGGCCGGGGCCGTCCCGGCACAAAGGCAGAGCGGAGGTGCGGGCAGCCGAAACCCCGGCATCGCGGCACCCTGCACCCCGACCCTTGCACCCCAGCATCCCAGCGCCCGTGCACCCATGTATCCTAGCATCCCAACACGCGTGCACCCCGACCCCTGCACCCCAGCATCCCAACACACATGCACCCCGACCCCTGCACCCCAGCATCCCAGCGCCCGCGCACCCATGTATCCTAGCATCCCAACACATGTGCACCTCGACCCCTGCACCCCAGCATCCCAACGCCTGTGCATTCCAACCCCCTGCACCCCAGCATCCCAGCCCCCATGCATTTCATCCTCCTGCACCCCAGCACCCCAACACCCAAGCGCTCCAGCCTCCTACATCCTAGCACCCACGCACGCCAGCGCCTGGCATCCTGCTACCCCAACACCCTTGCACTCCAGCCCCTTGCCCCCTGCGCCTCTGCCCCCCTCCACATCACCCCCCGATATCCCTGCACCCCGGCCCCATGCCCCCCAGCACCCTGACCCCTGCACCCCGGCTCCAGCCCTGCCTGCACCCCCGAGGACCCAGCTGCAGCCTGCGGGGAACCGTGGGCTGGGTCCTCAGCTGCTGAACTGCGCTCAGAGGAATCCCAAATACCTGGAATACTTTCCTACTATTAGTTTACCGTGCAAAAATAAAACAGTTGCCCCAAGGATACTGTGTCAATGGGAGGTGTCCGCAGGACAACCCGTTTATTAAGGCATTATCCACCCCACCGAAAACTCTCCAGACCCGCATGGTCTTCACTCAGCCTGGGATCAGCTGGGCTGGGGCGGCGGGTGATGCGCCCCCTTCTCCGGGCCCAAAAATTCACCTTCTTCAAGTCAGTTTGCACTGAGAATACCCCGCAGCCACCTCGCCTTTGCTCTCCAAACCCCCGCTTCATTTTATTTAACCAGCTCGGGCTCTTCCCTGATGTAATCACATTACGGCGTTATTTCCCTCACATGAACGTTGTGTCATATCCCTCAGGGATTATGACACATTTTTCTTTTCAGGAGCAGGCGAGCGTTGCCTGTTCTTGGGCGGATGTTAGAGCCGCAGGCAGCCTTCGCCTGCACCAGCCCGAATCCACGAGCGACGCAACTCGGCAGCGAAACCCGAACGCCGGTGAGGAGCGGGTGCGTGGTTTGTTTTAACCCAGCTGCAATTTGCGCACGGGAATAACCGCTCCTCCGGCTGGCCTGAGAAAAGCCTGGAAAGGACAAAATAATCAAATTTTAAGCTGAGAGCTGGGCAGCCCTGCTTGGGCAGAGCATGGCGGGGGGACGGGGTGGGCAGGGGTCCATGCCCCATCGTCCCATGGCAGTTGTCCTCGCCCCGGCCCCCATGACGGGAATGTTTCCAGACGCTGCTGGCTCAGGGCACAAAGCAGGATATTTTCAGGGATGGCTCTAGAAAGGGCCTTCTCTTGGCCTGAGCGATTTGATGCAATTTCGCTAATTGGGGTTCTCCCACGGAGATGAACTCTGGCAACTTGTCGGTCCTTTCCCAGCTGCCGCTTCCGAGCATCGCCCCACCTGCGAGCACATTTTGCTCCCACATTGAATTCTCTTAGTGCAGCTTCTTTACATGCAAAAAAAAAAAAAATCCTATTTTTTCCTCCCCCCCAGCTGCAACAATGCACCATTGTGCTTTTTAATTTGAGTGTGACAAAGAAGCAGCCGTTATTTAACACGTGCGGAGCCCCGCTCAGCGCTGGGAGCGCACGTGGACGTGGCAGTTAAACACTGGAGGCTCAGTTCTACTCCAGCTTAGCTTTAGGAGAGGGATTACGTGTCACAGCTTCCTGCAGAAGCCGCTCAGCGACCCGGCAGGGGCTTCCCACTCTTCTAATATTGGTAGAAAACCGCCGGGTGCTGGAGGTTCCCATTTTATCTCCACCACTAAATTTTTTTATCAGGGAAAAATGCCTAAAAACTGCCCCCCCCCCCCCCCCAGTACCACCACCCAGCCCCGCACCCACCGTTGGTTTTTCCTGGAAACCCGGTGCTCCGGGAGGGACATCCAGGGTTCTTCTTCATTCCATAGGAAAAGGAACGAACTCTGCTTCGAGGTGCATCCCAGAGGGGTGCTTGGACGAGTCCCTTATCTTCACCCACCAGCGGAGGGAGCAGCTCAGATGAGAGCACCAGGAATTAATTTTTTGTGTGTAATTACAGTAAGAGATCGAAAACCTGCCAAGGTGTGAGCCCAGCCGCAGCCGTGGGGCTGCCAGACGCGCCAGGACCCGCGCCACACGCCTGATGCCCCAGGCCAGCTCTGGCTCGGGCTCAACCTCCCTCTCCCAGCACTCTCAGGGTTTTACCATCCCAGTTTGGCACCCGATGAATCTCAGCGCGGGTCTGGGGAGCCGCTGCTGGACCAAAACCGCCGTCTTCCCCACTCCCTGCCCAGATCTCGCCCGCATCCTCTCTGTACAACACAGTGGGACGCTGCGGTGCTCACCGCGAGCTTTGGGCACCGGGGAGTGGAGACCACACTCATTATTTCACCACCGCCTCGTTGCAGCACCGAAACCCTCCGGGAGACGAGCGCTGGGGTAACGGCACGTGGCTCGGAGCCAGCACCCGGCACACTCGGCGCGATGCACGGCCGGTGGGTCGGAGCGGCTGTTACTGGATAGAGGTAGGGAGATGCAAAGCAGGACTGGATATCTGCTGACGGGATCAAGCTCGATCCCATGACGATGCTGCTGAGAGGCAGCTTGTCAAGGTGATGCCAACCATCTACCTCTCTCGACCGCGTTAATTAATTTGCTCATGGTCACCCATCAGGCTCCAGCAGCGGGTCCTCCAGGGCCGGGACGTTCCAGCATCCTCAGGACCGTGACTTTGGCTGTGTGCGTCTGGGTGCTGCTGTCCTGAAAACAGTATCTAACGATACTAATCCTAGCAAGCTATAAAATGAGCCTGACATTTACTGTGGTTCCGGTTTCACTAGGTATAAGCTGCCTTTTATTAAACTGGGAAGCCGGATTTCTAGCCCTGCTTGCAGAGTTCAAACTCACCTCATTAGCCAAGGAAACGCTGGATGGGAACCGCGGGGTCACGCAATTTATTTTCACTAATCACTCCCCATGATTCCTTTAAAAAATAAACTCCTAATCAAAAGTCCGAATTCGTTAATTATTTCTCTGTTTGATCAGCAATAGAAACCATCAGCAAAAATCTGTGCTGACACCTTCTTCTTAAAAACACTGGGGTTTCTCTTCTCCCACAGGGAAGCTGGCATTCCACAGCTCACATTAGGGTTTAACGACAAAATATGATAATCCAAGGGCCGCGGGTTTTGGACATGTGATGCCTGATATTTTCTGCCGGTTCATGGAGGGGTGACATCTCCCTGCCTTGGCTTGCGCTTCCCTCGGCGGGAGCAGCTGTGCCAGGAGCGGGGCTGAGGCACTCAGAGTGCCCAACGCCGAGCGAGAGGCATTAATTGAAGAGGCCTCTAATTATTTAATGTCCTCGTTCCCTAGGGAGTGGGAAGAGCTATAAATTCCCGCTACAAAGGGTTTAAAATCTGGCCACGAATCCGTGAGAGGGGGAGCTGAAGTGCTTGTGGTTCATCCCTGGATGGTGGGACGGGGTTTAGATCCACTTTGGCTGGAAGGGAGATGCTGGAGGTGGGACGCCGGACCAGGACCTGCCGCAATGCTCTGTTTTGGGGAGCAGCTCATTTCAGCTCTTAAAAACGAGCAGATGGACAGCTTACGGCCCGGCGGCGCTGGCAGCAACGTGGCAGGCGGCCACATCCCTGTGAATCATCACATCCGGATGAAGAGCGTTGTAGACGTTAATCCCAGCCCCGCTTTGCAGGCAGAGCATCACCTGGCGGTGCTGGAGACTTTGTGTCGTGCTCGGGGCTGGGGTCTGGTTGAAAGACATGGGGACCCCAAGAATCTGGCTGCTCTTTGGTAAAGGGGACCCCTCGCCAGGACAGCCGGGAAATGCACGACTGCTTTTGGGGGGTCTCAGCCCCGCTGAGCGCCCGGGATCCCGCTGGAAGCTCCCTGCGCAAGAATAAAACCCACAGGCAGAGCGGATTATCCTGCTGGAACACACTGCCTTCGTGTCAGGGAGCAATTACCCTGATCCGCCGCCCTCCGGCCGAGCACTTAACTCTTCACACCTCCAAAAGCAGTAAAACACGCAGAACCGCAAAAAAACCCAAAAAAAACCGTCGCGCAAACCCCGCACAAACTCACTCTCTCCCAGGGCACAGCCCGCCGCTCCTCTGCCATGGCCACGGTGGGGACAGCGGCTGCAAAGGGGTCTGAGCACGGCCGGGTACCGGCACAGATTCAGGCAGGTTTGAGAGGTCCACTGGTGACATCCAGCTCGGTCTGGTGGCATCAAGCCCGCGGATGAAGGTTACCGGTGGTACCAGTATAACCAGTTACAGAACCTGGGTATGGGCCAGGTCTAATTGCAAACAGCAGTTAATGGAGTCGGTGCCCTTAGGAAGGAATATTATTTTCAGTGTGCAGATGGGGAAAATGAGGCCAAGAAGCATTAAACGGTTGCCCACCAGCGAGCATAAAGGACAGGGACAGACCCGGGGGCCCTGACCCCACACTAAAGCTCTCGGCACCGTCCCTGAAACCCTGAGGGACCGTTCAGGGCAGGGAGCACAGCAACGCGGAGCCCCGGAATTGCAACCAGGCTAGAAATGAGTAACAGAAACAAACCAAAAAAAAAAAAAAAAAAAAAAAAAAGAATGTTTTCCCCAGGTTTTGATGCCAACGTTGTCCTGGGATTGCTGCTAAGGCAAGAGTGAGGTCCTCGCTTCGCCGGAGCCAGCACTGGGCTTGCGGTGGCAGCAGCCAGCACCACGGTGATGCCGGTGCGGCCCCGGAGCGGCCACGCTGAGCCCCTGGGAGCTGCAGGGGAGGGCAGGGAAGGGCGGGGGGGTCTGGAAGCAGGTCTGGTGGGTCCCTCGCACTCCAGCCAGAGATGCCTTTGGATGACGCATGAAAAACTCCGCCAAGCTGCGCATCTCCTGCTGCTTTTTCCTCTTCCAAAACCCTGGAAGGCCTCCACGATGGGGGCACGGATCCTGCGCCGGCAGCGATGCCATCCCAAGACGCGCAGGAGGGAGGTGACCCGGTCCCACCAAGTTTATACCCGGAGCCCAGGGGGGTCTCAGCTTCATCGCGCCAGGAAAGCCGCCCATCCCAATGAAGGGCACCCAGGGTGAGGGGCACCCAGGACCCACGGGCTGCGCGTCCAGTGGTACCGGGGCAGCCAGCTCAGACCTCTCCCCCTGCTCCCCACGCTGCAGCCATCTCCCAGTTCCCCCAGAGCCACTTCTGGCAAACTGGGAAGGGGGGAGGAGCTGGGACTCTGCCCGGGGAGACGTTACACCGCAGCGGTCATTAAAAATCTTCCCAGGCCCCCAACTCCCTCATTCAGCCAGACAACCATCAATCTACAAATTATTTTAAAGCACCATGCCAGAGCAGAAGGTTGATTTATGCCTTACAAGGCTCGAGCTATTTTCATTTGTCTGATTTATTAACGTTACATAAAATTACAGAGAGCTGCTGATTTATTAGTGACGGGGCTGCTGGATCCTCACTGCTCGTGCTCTCTCCCGGGATTCGGGAATACCTGCTCCCAGTGACAAGATCAAAAGCGCACCAACTCCTCACAGGGACAAGCTTTCTGCTCACGTGCTTGTGGAAAGCAAAGTCCTTCAGCTTCCAGAAACTGCAGTTTGCCTCTTGGAAATGAGTCTCCTGTTTATAAAGAGCTCGCACCACATTTCTGGAGGAGATGATGCTGGTAAAGAAGCAAAAATTGGGGAAGGAGCTCATGGCACAAGCCTTAGTCTTGGTTTTAGCAAAGAGCGACTCCCCAAGTCATCGCATGTGAAGTATCTGAGCGGCACCATCCCCTTCCCAGCCAGAGCGAAGCCTCTGGTTTCAGTAACCGCGGTGGAGGGGGCGCGGGGCGGGAGCCCAGGACCCCCCCCAGCTTCTGCCGAGAGCACAAAAGGACTTTAACAGCTTCATCTCCCACATCTGGTTGTGCTTAAAATTCGTGTAGCTAATAGGGCTTTTTCCAGCCCAGCGCGAGCTGAAGACTGGAGCCGGGGGCTGCGCTGCCGGCGGCTGGGGAGCGTCCCCCATCCTGAGCATCCCCGCTCCCGTTTGCAATTAAACCCGGCTCCTCCCCTCTGGCAAGAGGCGAAGCTGCCTCAGTTCCCTTCCCCTTCTCCGCAGAGGGGAGGGAATAACCACGGGCCGGCTGCTTTGCTCCCACAAAGGTTCAGGATCTCCGGTCCCCGCTTTGCAGAAGGAGCCGCGTGCCCCGGAGCATCACCCCCAGCACGGGGACCCCTTCCGCACCAAAGCGTGCAAAGACGGAGAAGGCAGAGGGTCCATTAGCAGCTTTATTTACTTAAAGCGGCTCTCGGGGATAAACACGGCGGCTCGAGGATCCCAGTGCATCCCGAGGAGGGTCCTCATGGGCTTATCTCTTCTGCGAGGCAGAGGAGGGGAGCAGGGAGAGGACTTCCAGGAGCTCTTTTTTTAGTCCATTTGTGTAAGGAAAATCATAATTCAGCCCTAAGATCTTACCCCAGGGCAAACGTGTCCCCTTAATTAAAAAAAAAAAAAAAAAGGAAAAAGTCCCCTGACTATGAGAACGATTTGGGGATGAGCCGCTGGCACGGACCCAGCAGAGCGGCCGCTGCCACCGGGCTCGGCGCTGCCACTGATGCCGGCTTTGGCTGGGGGTCCAGCTGTGGGGTTTAATCCCCCCCAAACGCCCTATTTTGCAACGGTGGCTGCAGAAGCGGGGCCGCGCTCTGCACGCGCAAAGGGAAAAGATTTATCTTGAGAGGCTAAATCCACTTAGAGGAGCTTTAGGGGCCATAAATTGATTGCTCAGGGGACACCGCGACGGCAACAGGAAACAGCTCCATATTTACTGAGGTTTCTGTGTTTTTTCTGCGTCACGAACCGTGCGCTCGTCCAGCGGGCGCATGGGTCTGAAACCGCAATCAAAGCCCACGCTCGCGGGGTGGGATTAAAAGGAGGCAGCTGGACCCTTTGCAAAGGGGGATCCAACCCCCCCCGCGGCCGTGGCAGCCCCCGTCCACGCTGCCAACAACCGCCAGAGTTTCGGGGCAAGATGTGAAATGAAATCCTCATCAAAGGCAGGAAACCCTCATCTCGGCTCTCGCTGCAGCTTCCTACATCCCAGGGCCGCTTCCAGCATCCCAGCGAGCTGCACGTCCCGCGGCCGCTGCTCCAGCAGCGCCGGGTGCTTGGAAGTGGGAACCGGGAGCGCAAAACCAAGGTGCAAGAAAGCTGCACCGGGCGCAGGGAAGTACCACGCAGAATCGAAATCCCTGGTGAAGAGCTGCATCCTAACCAAACACAGTGGAGCAAACCAGCAAATAACGAGCAAATCTGACTTTTTCTGCTCCTTTCATCCATCTGACTCCTGTCTCCTTTCTAACCCTGTTCCTTATTTTCAGCCAACGAGACATTTGCATTTGAAATGAGAAACAGGGAGAGTTTCTCCCAAAGGATTCGGTCCCAGGTAGCTGCCAGGCAGGACTCCCCAGGACTGGGCTTCCCTTAGGGCTGCTGTAGCACAGGGAACCCCGGGGAGGTCAAACGACAACAGTGCAACCTCGGCACGATCCCACCCTGACCCATTTTCCGGTCCTTTGCAGAATCTAGAGTATCGTTAAAAAAAAAAAAAAATAAAAATAGGACACTAATTTCCCCTGCACTGTTGTTTTGTTTTGTTTTTTTTTTTCCAGGGGCCAGAAATTCCTCTGCGCAAGTGGCCTCATTGCCAGTAAACATCAGCCGAGCATCTCCGGCTCCGCGTGTTAAACAGAGCGGAGCGACATGAGCAACGGCTGCGTTTAAGGGCGGGCGCAGATGGGGCCAAGCACAAGGATGGGGGCTCGCAGCACGTTCCTCCCTGTGACACGAGCACGGGGGGATGAGTTAACACTGACCCGACTCTCGGAGGGGCTTAATTTAAGCATGCGCTTAAAGACGCGGAGAGCCGAGGCAGGAGAAGGGGACAGGACGCCAGAGCATCCCCCACAGATGATAGAAAAGACCCTGGAAAATGCTGCAAAACTCCGGAGCATCCTCTGCGCGTCGCACCCAGCGCCTGGTGGGGCACCCTGCCCTTCGGAGCAGCAGTCGGGGCGCGGGGGGGGGGGGGGTGGTTCAACTTAAGATATGTATCAAAATTTTGTAATTAAAGGCTCGTTTGCCCCTTGCATTTAACCCAGGCGGTTTCTGAACACTCACAGTCCACTTCCCTGCACCAAGGCGAAGCCCCAACGGGAGCACAATGGAGTCTTGTTTCTGGTAACCCGAGATGCCTTCGTCCCGGCTCTTTAATTTTAGACTCCAACGCGCTTGCATTCCTCAGCACTACAATGGCAGATATTTATACTCTGGAATGCAGAGCCCAGCGCTAATTTAACAGGGCTGGGTAACCCAGGGCTGCTCTCCAAACCGGGCTCTCACGGAGATAAAATTGGACCAGGCAGAGCTTTATGGGTTTACAAATCTTTGCGTTTGTTCACCAGCCCCCTCGGATCCCCATAAAAGTGAAATGATGCTCCCTGCGAAGGTACCAGCCACCTCACCGAGCAGATGGATGAGCCGGCCGCGTTGGATGGAAGAGGGTGGCACGGCCACAGCCGGCCGCTGCCCGAGGAACAAGCTCCTGCCTCTCACAAGGGGCCGTATGGAGAGGTTTGAAACCCCCGATGGTTCATCTGGACGTGAGTCCATCTCCTGGAGACAGGAGAGAGCTGCCCAGGCGCGCAGAGCACGAGGGACTTGCAGGGGTTCATGACATGGGAACTCTTGCTCGAGCTGATGTGATTGTGGAGGGTCCCCTGTCCCAGGTCTGCTGCAACGCCAAAAAATCTCTTTTACAACCTCAGCATAACGTGACTCTCCTAGCAAGCGTTTTCCACTATGAAGGCAAGGACCTTCTGGCTGGGGCACAGCAGCTTGAGCTGCTCCGAAGGGGTCACCTTCCTCGGTTCACCAGGGCAGGTGGGATCTCAAGCTGTTCCTCTTGATGACCTTTAATGTCTGGGGAAAGGAGGAAAGTGCCCTTTCAGTCACCTCAACGTGGTTGACGAGGCTGGAGCTGCTACAGGACCCTCACAGGATCTTCAGCTTTGCTTCTCCCTCTGCCATCTCTCTGTTCTCCCCATCAGGAAAAGATGAGGATGAAGCTTTCTTTGGGTGCTGGTGGACATCCCTGCCTGGAGGCCTGTCCCTGAAGAAGGATACTGTAGGACAGCGACTGCAAACCCCAAGAGAGCATCAATGATCTCCGTTTCAGAGCCACGGAGGCAGGCGCCGTGCAGCGTTACCCACTCGTGCGTGGAGGAAGCCACGCTGACGCCTGCAAAGTGGTCCCAACTTCACCGGGTCGGGGGGACGGCAGCTAATTGAGAGAGGAGCAGTATTAGCAGATAAGGGAAGAGGTCAGCGCTGCAAAGCTAAATCCTTGACCTGTTATTTAAAAGGTCAGGCAGAGTTCAATAGACTACTCCAGGTCAATTCACTCAATTAAAATATTAAAAGTTCGAGTCAGGAGCACAGAGATGGAGGTTATTCCCCTCTCCTCCTCACAGGGGGAGAGGGATTAGGGATTATGGCGGGGGGTCCTGGTGCGCAAAGGGACACGCAACGAGAGGCAAGGAACAGAGATTTATTCCCAAGTCGGGTGATTGTAAGACAAAATCTCCGGCCATATCCGACGCTACAGAATCCAGCGTTTATCAGGGCTTGCCCCAGACCCGGGAGCCCAGACTCTGTAGACGGCATTAGGGATCAGAGAGGGGAATCCCTGAAACCGCGTGTCCTCAGCTTTGTGCTGCTGGGAGGCAGCAGCCATCTCCAGCCAACATGTCCCACCACCAGCCCTCGGGACAGGAAGACCCTGCTCCCATCCCTACCACCGCTCAGCACTACTGAAGGAACAGAAATCTCATCCCGGCCAGGGTCCTCCTCAGTACCCACTCTGGCTAAAAGGGGGCTGGGATTTGGGCTGGGTTGGCAGAAAGTTGGTGCAAAATGTGATGGGGAGGTGGTTCTGCTTCCGAACCAAAGGGCCAACGCTGCCCATGCGACACTGCCAGGGACGAGCATCGGCTGGAGAGCGGCTGTACCCACCCGTGTCAGTCTACGGGGAAGAAGGGTTCCCAGGAGCTACGGGTTTGTGTTTCGTACCTCCATGGGTTTTGAGGCTTTTCTGCTGACGATGGCCAGGATGCTCGGCCATGGCACAGCCAGAGCACACAGGAGGCATTCGGGCTCCCGACGCTGTACGTAACCCCCTCACACCCACATCAAAAGTACTTCTCGCCCCGTCCCCACGCCCGCAACCTCCTACAGCAACTCCAATTAATCTTTGTCATTGGGTAATCAAAAGGACAGGGGCATATAGATGCATCAGCAATTAATCTAATTCCATTTAATGGAGAGAAGGGACAAGGGTAGGCTCTCAGGGCAGCGACATCGCCTGGGAGGACTCCCGGACCCCCGTGGTGGCCAAGGCGGGGGGCACAATGGGGTGCTCCTGCCCTTACTGCTCCCTGCAGATGGGACTGAGGACTGATTTAGACCTCAGTGCTGCTGTACTCAGAGGAGAGGATTATCCAGAGTATGGAAATCACATCTTTAAAATCAGGACTCCCTCATCCATCCCTATCACAGACAAGTCTCCTCCATTAGGAGCGGGGTCATGACAACAGCACCCACAAGCTGCCTGCGAAGCTCAAGGACCAAGCAGCACAGCAGGGATGCTGACCCCAAGATCTGGCCTCTCTTTCCATAAATGTTTGAGGATAAGCTGTGATTCTTGTTCCTCCTGCCCCAATACTTGACCAGCTCCACTCCCGGCTGGCAGGAATACGTGGTCTTCTCAGCAGCCAGGCTGTGGTCCCAGCAAAGCAGTCAGCCCCATCAGAAACACCAGCTTTGCTGCTGATTGAAAATTGGCCAGATCTCATCAGCCAGATAGAAGAAAGCAGTGTCCTGCCTCGGCTGGAGTGATGCCACCCACAGTTTGTGTCCATGATGTCCCACCTGAGCCATCGTAGAGAAGCAAAGGCTTTGTCCATAGTGGATACACAAAGGTTGCTCCTCTCCAAGTGGGACTTGCGCCAAGCGAGCACGCTTTATAAGAATAAATAAAAGCTTTCAGCAAAATTAGCAACAGAAGGAATAGATAAACACTAAGGAGATATCGACTTCTGTTGAGGTGAACGTCAAGATTTATTGACCTGGGGAGGTAAATATTGACCAAGGCAAAGCTAAGGTCAATAATTAACTCAAAGGATGATAAATCAACACGCAATGAAACATGAACTCTGGGTGGGCGTTGTTACAGACATTTTGAATATCTCCATTGAAGAACCTCTTGACTTTCTGCAAGACTTTTGGTTAGGCAGCAGGACTTCCAACGCATTGTGGATGTGCCTACCGACCTCCAGAAACCAAGAAAGAAGAACAGTGTTTTGATGAAGAAAGTCCTAAATCTGAAGATTTTACAGCTCTGGGCCTCAAAATTGGTTCAGTTCTGGAAGAAGGGTCTAGCGTGGATTTATACCAGTACCAACCTTGCTTGAATTTAGGACAAAGCACCAAGTGTATGACTATTTCCAGGCTTATGCAAGTCCAGATTTGGTCCTTCTTGCTCACGAACCCATCGAGACGAAGCTTTTCTTCTGAGTTGAGGCTGTAGTGGAAGCAGAAGAGGGCTGAGGAGGCAATCACTGGTCCGACACCCGGGACGGTGGCATTTACCACCCGATCCAGTTTCATACCAGCTCCTCCGTCCAAAGGGCTCAGAGGGAGGAGAAGCCGCACGCCCGCTCCACGCAGCAGGAACACCAGCGGGCGTATTTCAGGAGGCAGATGCAGGACCTTAAGCCTCTCTCCCCTCCGCCAGGCAACGAGGGCGAGTGGGGTCAAAATCCCGTCCGTACGAATGTGCGAAGGGGGAGGGAGGAACGTGCCGGGGCAGCTCGGCCAGCACGGAGCAGCCGTGCCCCAGCATCTCCATCGCTTCCTCCCACCCCCAGGGTCTCCCGTCCATCCAGCCGCATCCCGCCTCTCCTGCCGGTTTGACTCCTCTTCTCCCCAATATCTGGGGGACACGAGATGAGCTCCTTGGCCCCCCCCGTACAGCAAAAGCCGGGCGACCGCAGCAGCTCTCTCCCTTCCCCGCAGCCCTTCCCCTCTGCTATTTTTCATGCTTGGTTGAGTGCAGCACCTGGATCTGCTTTTCTCCACAACAAGCCCCTGCAAGCAGCTGCCTCATAAAAATCTCTTTACTATTATTTTCCCCCCTCCCAGCTCCGGGCAGTCCTGCCCGTGCCGTGGCTCACCGCAGCCCAGGAGCCGGCACCTCGGGTGGCCGCAGCACCGGCTGGGCGCACAGAGCCGTGTCCTGCCCGTTCCTGTGGCTCTGCTCACGCAGGCAAGACCAAACCTCGCCGTAACGCCGTTACGGCACACGCGAGGTCCCCAGCGTCATTCCCTGGTGAATCCCCACTGGCAGCAGGGAGATGCTGCGTCCCCGGCCAACGGCTCGGCACCAACACCAAAGGGAAACGCTGATGGCAGCAGGGCTGACGCTTGACGGAAAGCAGAGCAAGATCTCCGTTGTCAAGAGCTTTTCTCACTCTGCTTGCAGCGCGCTGCACCCTGGCTGACCTCGATGTATACGAGAATAAATTAGTTAAGATAGAAGAAACACCCTCGTTAAGCTCTTCAGCATAAAACTGCAACACGGGGGTTGTGCCAGGAGTGGGGAGCTCCTGGACCGGCACTGCTGGATGCTGGTACCCAGCACCTCAACCCCCGGCTGATGGTCCAGAGGTGGGGAGATGGAGGAGATCTCCAGCAGCAGGTAGAGCATCCTTAATGAAACTCTTCGTGCTGCTCAGCTCAACTTCCAGACACTTTTGCACTGGGAATTGCTAATAAGCTAATTCTGGCGCTGCGTCTTTCTTGGCAGTGGTCACGGTGAAGCTGGGACGAGGGTGAGGGGTGAGTTTTCCCAAGCCCAGGAGAGCCTGGCCCTGCCCGGTTCCCCACGCATGCAGCCACGTCCCTGGGGAGCTCGGGGACGGGGCCGAGCAATCTGGCAGTAATTAGGCAGGGAAAGTCAAAACCCTGCTGGGTTGCTTCAACCATCAATGTGTCACAACTCCGAAGGGAGGTATTCCAAATGCCAAATTCAGATGTCATCAGCAATAACCTGATACACGTACAAGGGGCAAGAGGCCCATCGATGGCACCAACGTTACCACCCCTGCTCTGGCTGCTCCCTGGTTTCTACCCGAAAAAGGGGGAAAAAGGGGAAACGTGAACCGGGCACTGGGGTACGGGAGGGCAGGTGGCACAGGGAGCCCCCACAGACCCAGCGCAGCGAGGGGCAGCCCGGACGCTCTCCTCTCAGCTACTCACAGCCATGACAAGGTATTGAAAAGTTTCATTGTCATTGATGGCGGCTGGTGTCGGGCATTTCACCCAGCACCCCAAACCCACCCCCGAGAGGCCGCCGTGGATGTCCACGCGTGTCTGTGCGCGGAGCCAAGCCTGACGGCGAGTTTCCTTTCCCCGCCGAAGCTGCCGGTGCCGGCGCTCGTTGACACCGTTATTAGGAAGGCAAGGGTGAGGAATGGAAGCGGTTTGACCTTGGAGAGACAAGCTTCGCTGTCATCCCTCCCCTTCCCCCCGTGCCGTAACGAGGGGCTTTGCAATCTGTCAGCGCTCCTGACGTGCAAGCAGAAAGCACTTTTTATCAAAGTAATTAGTTTAAAACCTATTAAATAATTTTAGAAAGACGCTCGTGGCCATCTCGAGGTGAGCAGCGTTGCAGAAGAGCACCAGGAGACGACCTGGGGTACAAACGCCCTCAGGATGCTCAACGCAAACCCACCCGTGAAGGCTGCCAGCCCTAACGGGACAGGGCAGATGGCTGGGTCCATAGAGCAGCTATAGTGCCCAGGGAGGGGGGGATCAGGTCCCGGGAAGCTCTGGCTTCCCATCTCAAACCCAAAAGCAAGCACAGGGGCTGCTTTCACCTTCTGCAAACCAAGCGGGGGGATTTCGAACCCCCGCCCCCCCCACACCCCCCACCCCGGGCTCGTCCTTGCGGTGCTGGGGCTGGGTGAAGGGGTCTCCCCTCTGGACCAGGGGAGAGCGTGGAGGGTCTGCATTGTTTTTTCCACGTTCATAAATCACTGCTCTTTGTGGCCCCTTCCCCATGCATTGCACAATTCAGGTTAGGTTATAAATAGGATCCTGGGTTCTTTCAGGTTGATAAAGGCCAAGGGGGGTGGAGCAGCAGGGAGGCGTCACGACTACATAACACTTTCATTGCCCTGTCAAAATAAAGAATACCGGCGCTGCCGGCCCCTTTTTTTGCAGCATATATCAGCCAGGCTTCTGACACCACATTTCAGGCCAAAACAGGGATTTAAAAAAAAAAAAAAACAAAACCCTACAACACCCCCTCCCCCCGTTTCCCGATGGGGCAGAGGCGTTGGTAGCCCAGCCCCACAGCCGGTAACCCACTTGCTGCTGGACTTTGATGGGGAGCTCAGCGTCGTGCCGGTCGTGCCCAGAGCACGGTTCACCCAGCACCCTCCGTGCGCGGTGCGGCATCGGGATGGAGATGCTGGAGCTGCAGGAGCACAACCGGACCTTCATCTCCGGGCGGTGGAAGGGGCAGAAGCCCCCCGGGGAGGATGCAGGGGCAGGAGGAGGAGGATGGAGGTCTGGGGGGGGCGAGGCAGAGCTGCCGTCCCGCAGGCAGGCGCAGTGCGAGCTCTGGCCCTGCGGGAACATCCGAGGCTGGAAATGTTTAAAAACGGAGCCCCCGCCTCACCGGGGCCTCTTAGGGTGAATTTTGCATGGTGACAACGTGCGGTGATGCTCACACCTGACACGCAGAGCTTTTGGGAAGACCCAGACCTTGCCCGCACCCAGCACCCTTCTGACATATCGCACGCGCCCACCCCACCCTGCTGCAGACTGTCAGACCCCGTCCCCAAACGTCGCGGGGACTCACTCGCCCCTCTGCGGACCCCCCGGGCCATCTCCTCCCGCAGACACCAGCGGGGCTGATGCTCCGGCCGCAACCCGGCTCCCCCAGGGCCCCCCCGGCAGGGCTGAGCACCCCGAAGCCTCGCGTGCTGCCAGCACCACCGACCGCAGCAGCGCCCGCTGTGGGGGACAGGGACCGAGCCGGGAAGATGATGGAGGAGGTGCCCCGAGGTTCGTGCTCCGTCCTTGGGCAACAATGATAATCAGAGAGATTTATATCAGCAAAAGGGCAGGAGGGAACTACGGGGAGATGAAGAAGGTGTTTGTGAGCAGGTGAGGCGGGTCTCATCCTAACAGCTCGGTGAAATAATATTAACAAAAAGAAGGGAAAAGCTTCTTTTGTAGCTTAAACGATGCAAAGGTTGCATTCCCTGCACACCCTTTGGCCACTGCGTCATTTAAGCTACAAAATTAGGGGCAGAGGAAAAAAAAAAAAAATAAAAAAAATGAGATGCCTGAGATCACCCCCAAGGAGCCCGGGGTTCCTGCTTGCCTGCGAGATGCGCTGGGAAGAAACACGGGCGGGCGGCACCCCTGGGGAGGCCAGGCTGCCCGGAGGAGCCCCATTCGGGCAGGCAGAGCCCCGCGGGTCCCAGCGCAGGGTTCAGCCCCGGCTGACGCAGGATCGGCTCCAGGCAGCATCCCATTCCCCTGGGAGCATCGTGCCGGACCCGGGAGAGGTGCCATCGCTGTGGCAGCCGTGTCCCCTCCCGGCCCCGGACCCCCCGTTCCCAGATACAATGAGCCCCTTTACGAGGGCAGGGAGGTTATCCCCGGCAAACCCCCGGCCGAGCCCAGGGACAAATCTGACACAGATCTGCCTTTAACAGCTCCAGTGATAAAAATGCCAGTTTATTGGAAACACATGGAGTATTTATAGGGAACATCAAAGCGGGAAGGAGGTTTACATAGCAACAGGCCAGATTAAGCAGAAGGCATCTGCTTTTTCGGCAGCCATGGGGCTCTCGGGAGGCACAATAAATTGTCGGCACACTGGCCCTTTCATTCTGTCCTTTGGGGAAAGCAGAGGTTGGCAAAACAAAATATAACCACATGCCCGGCCGTGTAAAACATGACAGGAATGGGAGCGTCGGGTTACGGGCTGCGCGGCTGCACCGCGACACACGCACCGGGCTCGCAGGGGACGCGCGAGGGGATAAATACCCACGGCTATTCGGTACCGCAGCCCCAAACGGCACCTCGGCTCCCGTTCAGCTTTGTTTGCCCCCCACTCCCTCCATCCCCGGGCTGGGGACGGCGCCCAGCATCTCCCACCACGGCGGCTCCTGCACGGTGATGCTGAAGGAGACCCTGCCACACCGCCGAGCCGCCAGGCACAGGATTTTCCACTAAACGCAGTTTATGTTGAAGGAAAAACCTTTGCCCTGCCCAAAGGGCACCTTAAGGAGCTGTTTTGGGGTTTATTTGATCCTTGGGGCTCACGTGGGATGAGAAGCAGCACCCGGGCAGGGCGATGGGGTGGCTTCTTGCTGGTGAGCAGCAGCGTACGGGCAGAGCCCCGGCCCAGCTCTCCTGCACCACGCAGCCAGCTCCCCTCGCAGCTTCGTTCCTCGGTTGCCCCACTGGTGAAGCGGGTCCCCCATATGCCCTATAGGGCCGGGATAAGTAGGCAGCATTGCAGCGGGGATTGCACGCTCTGACGCTGCACAGTCAGCAGCGGGAAGGACTGGACGGTGCCAGGTCTAATCCTGCACAGAGGAGACCGCACAGTGGTTAAAAGGCACCGGGTGGTCCTGGGCGCATCGTGCCGGGGCAGGTTTGATTTCAGCTCGACAGCCTGAACTCGGCTGGCCGAGGGCTAACCCGCTGGCGACGCCGGGTTCCCATGCTGCAGTGCCTTGTGTTAATTAACCTTCCAAACACTCCCGTAATATTTTGCCAAATCTAATAAGGCAGCGCTGGCTGAGGAGCCGCGGGAGCGATCGGCAACGCCTGGGGTCCGGGGGGGGGGTTCCCTGTGGCTCCAGCTGCCGTTTGCATTTCTCTGCTGCCCCCCCATTGCCTCCCCTCCCCGCATGGGCAATGCTGGGGCTCATCATCTTCACTCCTGTGATGAGCTGCCGACCTCAGCCTGCCCAGTGCTGCCCACCCTGCACAGCCCTCCCTGCTGGCAGGCGCTCCCCCCCGGCATCACCCCAAGCTCAAAAAAAAAAAAAACCCAAAAACCACCTGGAAAAAGGGTGAAACCCTGTTTTCCATCCGGGAACCAGCCCGCTCGGCCCCTGCCTGCTCCCTCCGGAGCAGCAGCATCCCACCCATCTGTGGGTGCTTTGGGGCAGAAACAGAGAACGAGAGCAAAACCGCCTCCTCCCACCGTAGCCAGGATACGGGCAGCAGAGACTTACCCCCAGGCATCCTCGGAAAGGGTTAACCCACCCAGCGTGTGCTGGACACTGGGTGTTCACAGACCTAGAGGGGTCTGGGGAAAGATGATAAATAGCTGGGGACGTCCTCTCCCCTCCGTTAACGCCGACGGAGCCCAGCTGGGGAGCGGCGTTACCCACCTCCTATCCATCATTTTCAGCTGGCCTTGTCACATCTTGTAAATCACCAAACCCCGCTCCATCCCGGCTCCCTCCCGCACGTCCCTTCCCGGGGCTCGGGGCATTCCACCCTTCCCGTCCACGCAGTGACGCTCCGGGCGGATGCGGCTCCCGTCACCGCGCTCTCCTGTTTCTATTTATTGCCTGCGTGATCAGATAACTTGACATTTATTTACATAGCCAGGGACCCAGCTCCTCTTTTAGCTCCTCTCCGCGCTCAGCCGCCCCGGGGCAGTTATTAGGTTTCCTCCGGCCCCAGTTTCTCCCTGGGCTCCAAAAGCAGGAGACCTCGGCGTGGCTGGCTTAAGCACCTTGGAGGTGGAGGAGTTTTTGAGGGTTTTTTTTTTTTTTATTTCTTGGTCCCAGGAGATGCTTTTCCCCTGGCTGAGGATCACACGGAGCCGCTGGAAAACCGTGAGCAGCAGCAGCTGCGTTTGGCGAGGAGGGACCCGGCGTGAGGAAGAGGATGGGTGTGTGAGCACGGTTGTGCACGCTCATGCTGCTAGGGGATATCCAGGCAGCTGCTCAAGAAATAATGTTTTATAAATAAGGGGAAATACCTGCAAATGACACAGCCGTTTCCCCTGCCACATGCATTAAAAAAACCCCATTTATTTCGCTCATGGTCACCTCCAGCTCATGGGACCTTCGCTGCTGCGCTTGGGCTCGTTTCCAGGTTTTTTCTTTGCTACCCTGACAGCCAGGCTCTTCCTCAGCCCCCTTACGAGCACCCCACGACCTAACGGGTCTTCCAAGATCACGGTTTGAAGAACCACCCTGACCGTCAGGAATATCTCCGCTCCTGCCCCCACGGTGCTACATCGCCCTTACGGAAGCCCTGGACCTCGGTCCTGGTTGAGAGCCGTTTTTATGGCGATTTGGGAAAACTGAGGGATACGGCCACAACCAAGAAGACGGGCCGGAAAAACCCCCGGGGTGGAGGCAGGGACACTGCCTGGGGACAGGGACACCGGACACTGGATGTGGTGGCCTTTACCTGCTGGGCAATTCCTTATTGTCCCGGCTCCCGCTGCCTTGTAAAGGGCCTGATGGATAATGCTCATCATGAAGGCGAGAGAGCAACGCCGTCACCTCGCCTCCCCGCACGCGCTGCGATCCATCTTCTTTATAGCAAGTATCCGGAGCCGGCACCATCTGCGGCACCAGAAATACAATTACTGGGGTTGGGGGGCGGGGGGGGGGGAGTCCTTCTCCTTCCAAATTTCATAGAGGCCTCGAAAAGCAACTCTAAATTACCCCTCGCACACCAGGGACATCATGCGGCACGGTCTCTCTTTAGGTATAATTACAGACGGGGAATTAGCAAGTCTGATTTTCTCCCCCCTCTTCTGTGCCATCCCCGGTGCTTCTCCAAAAAAAAAAAAAAAAAAAAAGGGAGAAATTGAAATTGATCTCCGGCTCTGGTGCTGGCCAGCTGTAATTTAATCAGAAAAGCCTCTCGCTTGGCATTTATTTATTTTTTTTAACCCCAAGGTCCTAAATTAAAAAGGACAGTGGTGGGGTGGGAATCAGGGCGGCCACGGATGGAGCCTCGCCTGCGGTTTCGGGGAGTCGTGGCGTTTGCCGGAGCATCTCGCCAGCCCCTGTGTGTCGAGACTCGCGTGGGCTTTGCTGATGGGTGACCGGCAGCGCCGAGGAGCCGTGCCCGGCCTCACGCAGGGCTGGTTTGGTAACCTGGTGCCCAGGGCCCGATCCTGCATGCTGCTCCCCGTGGACACCTTCGATCCGGCGGCTCTTCTCTGGTTTGGGTTTGGGGCTGTTAGTCACGCTGGCCTCAAGCTGGACTTCCAAAAACAAAGGCAAATGGCAGAACCGTGATGCAAAAGCCTTGTAAAACCCCTTTGACCCGATGCTGCTGTTACAGGAGCAGAAATGAGAAAGAAATCACTTATAACAAATGCGCCCCAGCCCTTAATTGCCTTTTCAGGCAGCAAGGCTGGGCTGTGCCAGGGCTGGTTCCTCTGCCCGCACTGGCTTTGTGAAACCCTATGTTAAATAAGGGACCAAAATCCAAATTTCTATTGTGTTTTGTATTTTTTTACTGTCAAAGATAACGTTTCCTTGCAACCTCGATAGCCTGCGTGCTGTCGTGCTGCCTGCTTGCTTTGGACCGGGAGAGATAACATCCCTGCCAGACCACCTGCCCGCACCCTCGGATAAGGCGGTTTATGGTCTTAACGTGTATTCGAGGCAAATCCCGGTGAAATCCTCGGGTTTGGAGCACGTGCTGGAGAGGGCAGGCGTGCCGCTTCCCTGCTCAACGTGTGGCACAAGGCAGGCACAAGACACGGGGCTATTGTCCCTGCCGCCCCGAGCCCCGCGGGCAGCAGCTCCCCGAGGTGGTCAGCCGACCGTGACAGACGCACGGACTGCTTTGTCCTTGTCGGTGGCAGGGGGTGACGTTCCTCGGCACGGCAGGACCCGCCGCGGGAGGCAATCTCCACTCCACGGTGTTTCGGGTAAGGAAAAGGGATGCAGGCAGCGGTGAAGGCAGATGGTTTGGTCTCCGGCCACACGGCTGGTGGAAAAAGCAGAGGATGGGATTTTGCACCACGGTGTAGAAACCCTCGGCTCACACTCCACGTGCAAACCCTGCTGCTGCCCATGCCAGCTCCTGCTTCCACCAGGTTTTGCTGCGTGTGGGGGAACCGCACTGGTAACAGCCGCCTGCCGGCATGACCGCTCGCACAACTGCGGTGATGTAAATCATGGCTTGACCCCAGGTTTGCACCGGCTGCCGGCCCTCTGCGAAGGGTTGGCCTTGTCATCTCGTACGGTGACACCCGCCACCGATTTACGACCGAGCTGGGAGCGGGGCTGTGACACACCAGACACCTCCTCTCCCTCCCAGCTCTTTCCCTGCCGCTCTGCTCCTTCCCCGGGCATCGCCCAAGTGCGGAGGCAGCGGGGCTGGACGCGGTCGTGCAGCAAAGCGTGTTACCACGTCCCCGCAGCCCTCTCCTGCGCACGGGGCAGGAGCTGCACTCGGCCATGACCTGGCCCTGACCGCGGTGAGGAGGACCAGGGTTAGGAGAGCCCGTCCGTGGGTTTAAATCAACGCCCTCCACTTCCCTTCCATGCTGAGTTATTGCACCCTGGTTTTGTGATGGAGATGACCAGGCAGTGAGGGATGAGTGACCTGGGCCAGACCACCAGGCTCGGTGCTCCCAGCCGGACCCTGGGCAAGGGGTGAAAGATCAGGGCTGTCCTCCAGCCCCTTCCCAGCCCCCCCACCTGCATGGATGCTCCTGAGCGTCAGCTGTGATTTAGTGTGTGCGGGTTCACCAGGAGAGCGGGCAATGCTCTGCTGCCGGCGGAGCTGCTCTCAGCGGCGCGTCCCCGCAGCGAAACAGCCAGCTCCACTGCTCCGGGCAGGGGCCACCTTCTCCCCATGACTGTTTCCACGTGTCAGCTGGGTTATTTATCTCCAAGCTGTGCCTCACCCCCTCCCTCTGTCCAGGACGTCCTTAAGGGACAGGTTCCGAGGCCGTGAGGCTCAGGTATGTACAGTGAAGTCTGAGAGGATGCCAGCACATCTGGGAGGATGCTATGACCTCTGGGAGGATGCCATCATATCTGGGAAGATGCTATGAGATCTAGGAGGATGCTATGATGTCTGGAAGGATGCTGTCACACCTGGGAGGATGCTGTGACATCTGGAAGGATGCCATGATAGCTAGGAGGATGCCGTCCCATCTGGAGAGACACTATGGCATCTGGGAGGATGCCACGACACCTATGTACAAACTCCTTTCAAAAAATAAATAATAATACTAACAAAATAAAACCTAAACTCAGCCTGCCCGCTGCCCTCTAAGAAGTCATCTGGGTCTTTCCAGCCCGGTGGGAGGACCAGGTTGCGCTGGGGGCAGCCACCAGCGCTGCCCCCCCGGCCCGGAGCTGCCCGGCCGGGACGCAGCCTCCTCCCGCGGCCTCCGGCATCCCCTTGTGGCAGCCGGAGGCTTTGCAAAGCCCCACCAGCAGCGCAAGGCTCCGGCACGAACTGTCCCCCATCCCGTGCCCCCTTCCCCACCGTCCCCGCCGTGGCCCGGCCGCCCCAAGGCTGCGGTGCAGCGTAAGGGACCGCACGGCGCCGGGGAAACCTCCGTCCCCACCGAAGGCACCAGCAAACGGGTGAGGACGAGCGGGGTGACACCGCGGGGTGACACCGCGGCACCCCAGACCTTACGCAACCGGCTCAGAGCCTCCTGCTTGAGGCAGGTGGCAGATTACGGCACGGAGCTCCCCGGATAACTCCCTAAGCCCTAAATCTGCTCCCGGTCCTCTCCCGAGGTAAGGGAGGGTGCCTATGGGGTGGAGGTGTCACACCGGGGTCACATCGTGCTGCCCGTGCCATCCCGCTGACGCAGCCGGAGCAGAGGGCTCAGCCCCGAAGCGAGGGGCAAGGGTTGG
Source organism: Grus americana (assembly GCF_028858705.1). Taxonomy (NCBI): domain Eukaryota; kingdom Metazoa; phylum Chordata; class Aves; order Gruiformes; family Gruidae; genus Grus; species Grus americana. The sequence continues at coordinate 2,651,246 of NC_072882.1, forward strand.
TTCTCGGGGCTGCGAGAGGGGATCTGGCACTGCGGAGGTTCCCCCGCGGCGTTCACGGGCTTTGGGGACTTTCCCAGGCAGAGCAGCCCGGAGCGGGCTGGCAGCCCGGCTACGCACGGTGCCGGGGGGCTCGGAGCGGGTCCCGGCCCTTGGCAGGGATGGGCACAGCCGGGGTGACACCAGGGTTTGGGAGGACGTTGCAAGCGCAGAGCCCAGCTCCAGCTCCGCAGCGTTCAGCGTCAGGATCCCGACGTTCAGCATCGGGATCTTCAGCTCGCGCTTCCCGGCAGGATGCGCTGAGCACAGAGGAAACAGCTGGGATCCTTCAGCTGCTCCAGATTTTCATGTTCAAGGATGCAAGCAAAGCGACCTTTGGGACTCTGCCTTAATGGTTGCTTTAAATGGAGGATGCGGCCTCCCACGATCTGCTTTGGGACACAATTCAGGCCTTTTTGCCATGAAAATAGCTGATCCGGAGACGAGAAGTGCCCTTTCCCAGGTCCCACAGGCCAGCTGGCCCCCGTACCTCAGAAAACATGTAAAAACCAACCAACCACAACAAAACCCCTTTCAAGATGAAGATAAGGGAGCGGCCAGGTCTCATGCAGAATTCAGGAAATCAGTTTTTGCAGCTCCTCGGCTACCGCCGCCCTGAGCTCGCGATGCCTGGAGGAGGAGGTGGGCTGGAGGCTCCAAGGCACCTCTGAAGGGGGGGCTGCGGAGTTTATTTGATGCGCCCACACAATTACGGCTATCTGCGCCCTTGGCCGAAGCAGCGGTTCCCCAGCTCTACCTGATCAGCAAATTCACCTGCGTCCAAAGGGAGCTGGAAGGGAGCTTGGGGGGTTTAGCTGAGCTGACGGAGCTGCTCGGGCAGCAGCATCTTACTGAGGTGAGACTGGTATAAAAATACCGCCCAGGACTCCTGGCAGCTAAAGATACTAAATCCTGCCCAAGCAGCCCTGATCCTGCTCAGGATGGATGGAGCCATTTTAAGCAACAGTTTAAATTAAGATCTCTTGGCCAGCTGAGCCCACATCAACGTGCGGGTTGTCACAGCTTTGGTGCTCAAAGGCCACCTCAGACCCAGAACAGAAACTTCTTTCTCACCGCAAAGGGTACGGGCAGTTTTCCACCGTTTTCCTTCCTGGTCGGAGCTGTGATGCTGCGCAGCCGAAGAGGGACCTGAGCGGCCCCAGGTAAGATCAGGGCACGGTGAGAAGAGCATCCCTCATCCCCAGAACCTGCTTTGGGATGTCTAAGAGGGGTGGGAGAGTTTAATGGAGTTGCGAAGGCTTTCTTCCTTTCCCGGCACCGATCAGTTCACGGTTGGCTTCTACTCAGAAGCGAAACGGTTTAATTTCTGCTGCCAGGCTGCAGCCAGCGCGTCCCTGCCCCAGAGCTCCCGCACCAGGGCTGCGGGTTGCCCCGTGCCGCGCGGTTTAAGGGGTTCCTGGGGAGCCGGGAGCTGCTCCGGCCTCTGCTCTCCTGCTGCTCGGACATAAGGAGCCAGATCTAACCCTTGTCTCTGGAGGTTGCTCTAGCCCTGCTGCTAGGAAGGGTCTTTGCAGCCGCTTTGACGTGCAGCGGTTCAGTGGGGAGGGCGCCGTGGGGAGGGCTCAGCCACCACCCCGGCTGTGCGGCGTGGGGAGGGATGGAGACGTGCCCTTCCTGCTGGCCCTTGGCACGGCAGAGGGGTGCCGGGGCCCCTGCGGTTCCCACGCCTGCTCTGTGTCCACACAGGGGGCAGTGAACGGCTCGGAGTGCCCCCTCGTCCCCCAGGAGAGGCTCCTGGCCCCAGGCAGGGCTCGGGGCCAAGCTGAGCTCGCTCCCCCCGGCCGGGCCGGATGACAGATGCCTGCGGTGGAGGAGAACATGCTGCAGCCCCCGCTTCCAGCCCGGATGCCTCCGACCCGGAGCTGTACTACGAGGAGGAGGAGGATGAGTCGGAGCCCTCGGACACCAGCAGCATCTTCTCCGACGACTCCGTCTACCCTTGCTACGAGCTCTCCCTGGGGGCTGGCGGCGCCGGGGACCTCAGCCTCTACCAGTGCTGCGCCAGGAACGACGCCAGGCTGGTGCAGAAGAGGCTGGAGTGCGGGGTGACCCGGAGCGAGGCCACGGAGCTGGACATCAACGGGCGGGTGAGTGGCTGGGGGGGCACCCTGCGGAGCAGAAAGAGGATTTCCCAGGAACAGGCGAATCCTGAAGGGTGGTGGTTGCTAAAGCAGATGGGGCAGGAGGGAGAGCGCTGGGTGGGATGGCTTCGGCAGGGGATGGGTGATCTCCTGGGATTGATCCAATCCCTGGAGCAGAACCTCGTCTGTCCTCCCATCCTGAGCCCATCCGGTTTGGGGTGGGGGGAGGAAGCGGGGAGGTCCATGGGGAGGTGCGGTGCCGGCCCTGGGGCTGAGCGTGTCCCCTCTCCAGAACGGGCTGATGGTCGCCTGCTATAAGGGCTTCGTGGACATCGTACCCCTGCTGCAGAAGTGCCCCTACATAAACGTCAACCATCAGGACAAGGATGGGAACACGGCCCTCATGATGGCAGCCCAGGCAGGTAGGCACCGCGCTCGGCCTCGGCACGCTGCAGCCCCCGCGAGACCCCTGGAAGTGATGTGGCTCCCTGCGCTTCCCCTCCAAAAACCCAAACCCGAGCCATCAGGAAAGCCGACGTCAGGTCCTGTGGGAGGTGACCCTCCCCATCCGAGTTTATGGTTCATCTTCGCACCGTTTTAAAACTGGGCAGGTGAAGCAAAACACGGGAATTCCTACAGCAATGTTCTCTTTCCCCACGTCCCGCCCGAGCAGTCGCATCAAGCAGCCAGAGCCGCCCCACGTGCTCCGGAAAAGCCCCGTGAGCCGACGTGATTTACCTGCACACAAGGTCCGAGTTGGCAAATGCCACGTGTAGGGACCAAATCTCGGGTCACAATGGGGGTTTTCTTGCTACGACAGGAAAGTCTGGTTCCCTCTGCCCCGTGGGGGGAAGGAGGAAGGTCTCAAAGTGGGGATCATCTTTTATTACCGCTTTATCCTTGCTGGAATTGATGATTTTTTTTTTTTGCATTTTTGGACCCTTTCCTGCATTCTCTGCTGAAGCAGCTGGTGCGCCAGCGCTGTTCCCTGCACGGCCAAACCCAAACCAAAATAAACCCAAACCCCTTCGGTCCTGATCCCTCCAAGTTTCCGCATCTTTGTCCTCACGAGATGCAATTCCTAAATACTCGTTCTCCAGCAGGCATCAGCAGTTATCACTCGTTAACCGTTGAAACTCTAACGCAGCTTCTCTCTGGCTGTTAAGGACACATCACCATTGTCAACTACCTCCTCAACTACTACCCCACGCTGGAGGTGGACAAGCGGGACCCCCGGGGCCTGACGGCGCTGATGAAGGCTGCGGTGCAGGGGCAGCAGGACTGTGTGGCTGCCCTGCTCCTGGCTGGTGAGCATCTCTCCAGGGACTTTCTGGGATTTTTTTGGGAAGGGGTGGCATCGCTGCTCACCCTGCGCTCTGGGCTAGGATGGGGTGGGACACTGCGGTGATGCTCTTTGCATGCCGGTGTCTCCAGGAGCAGACCTGCAAGCGGTGGATGCTATCAAGGGGAAGACGGCCAGGGAGTGGGCAGCCTTCACCGGCCGCTTTGAGACAACCAAGAGGATCCAGAGCCTCCTGCGGCACCCGCGGGCGGAGCAGTTCGGCACCCGGTACCGGCCCGAGTGGCCGGCCCTGGCCGAGCTGGTGGCCAAAGCCCTGAGCCCCAAATCCAGGGGCAAGAGGCTGTCAGAGAAGATCCGATCCATGTTCACCTTCAGCTTCCCCCACGACCCCGAAGAGGACGGCGTGATGGACCACATGGTGAGGATGACCACCTCCCTCGCCAGCCCCTTTGTGGCCACCGCTTGCCAAACCATCTGCCCCGACAGTCCCCCCGAGGTGGGCAAGCGCAGGCTGTCCGTGCCGGAGATCCTCGGGCAGCACGTGCTGGATCCAGACGCTGAGCCAGAACCCACCTCGTGCGCCGACACCGGCGCATCCTCTTGCAATGGCCAAGCCGTGTCGGAGATCCGGCTCCTGCCACCGCGCCGGACGGTTGGTGGCCTCCTGAGATTCCTGCCCCTGCGGCTGCGGCGCGGGAACAGCATCTTCCCTGGAGAGCCCATCCCGAAAATCAAAGTGAGCAAAACCCCCTGCCCAGCCACCTGCTCGAGGGAGCGGAGACGGCGCGGGGGGGACAAGGACCTGCTGCAGCTGCCCAAGTGGAGGTACAAGGAGCTGAAGGAGGAGAAGAGAGCGGCTGAGGAGGGGAAGAGCAAGGAGAAAAAGAAGAAAGGGAGGAAGAGGCACTAAGGCGGGAGGTGGTGGGGGCGAGGTCCCAGCCGTCCCCTTGGACCTGCTTGCTTTTCTGGCACGGAGGTGGTTTCCTTCCCCGGCAGGATGGCGGTGCCCGAGGGAGAAGGATGCTGTGGAGGTGCCCAGCTGAGATGCCCAGCCCCAGCCCCTGTGGTCCCTGGTCCCCCAAGCCCCTGTCTGGCTCCTCGTCCTCTCCCACCTCGAGGGTGGCCGCCCCAACCCAGCTCTGGTCCTGCTGGGCTCCGAGGTGCTGAGACCCTGGGCCAGGCTCGGGGTCTGCCAGGGAGCAGGTCGGTGGCAGAGGGGGCTCTTTTATCTCTTTTATCTTTTTTTTTCCTTTTTTTCGTCTTTTTTTTTTTTTGCGCCTCTGATCTTCCTGCAATCTTGATTTTGCGGCGTGCGGTGGAATGTGGCCGCGCAAATTAAAATGGAAGCGGTTGCCATGTTAACAGGATTGATTTCATGAATAAAGCTCAGGGCTGCTTGTCGGGCTGGCAGCAACACTTCCCCCTTGCTGCCAGCATCCCCCGTCCACCCTGTCACCCCCTTGGTGACATTAACTTCCCCCGTCCTGTGTATTGCGGGCTGCAGATGGACAAACCGAGGTGGAGCATGGGGAAGCATCTCCACGGGAGGGTTAAGAGGAGCTCTGGGTGCCAGGCATGGGCTGGACACCGAACCCGGGGTGCTCATGGGCTCCATTCCCGGCAGCCCAGCTGCCCTCTGGAGCGGGGGCAGGCAGAGCGGAGGCAGCGTTTGTGCTCCCACGGTGCTCCGGTGGTCCCCGTTCCCAAGCAAACCATCCTCCGTGACCCCCCACCTGCGCCCGTGCAGCCCCCCAGGCCCCACTCCCATAGGGGACCCCCTTTTTTTGCCGGATGCCCACACACCCGGGTGCGCGATGCACTGCAGCAGCAGCAAGCTTGCGCTCCCCATATTTCATTAAACCCGGCTCCATCCCGGGGTGTGGGGGGGTGAAACCGGGGCACCAGCTGCCCCGAGCAGCTGCGCTGGCTCCTGCGGTGCCCGAGCACCCGGGGCTTGACCCATGGGGAGGGCAACTGGCAGTGAGAGCTGCTCGAAGCGCTGTTATCCAGGGGATAAATAACCCTTCCCCGTGGGCAGGCAGAAGCTCGCAGCCCGGGATGGAGCCCCCTCCCTTCGCCGCCCCTTCTTTTGGGGACCAAAGCCCCTGCCCTCCCCCCCGCTCCCTACTTTTAGGCTGCTGCTCTGCCTTTCGGGGAGGTTTGGGCCGGGCGGCGGGCAGGCGGGGAAGGCTGCTGGGTGGGAAGGAGCTGCAACCTCCCCGTCTGTTCCCGCTCCAGCCCTTGGCTCGCGTCGGGCTCCCCGGCACGTGGCTGCCCTCCTTCGCCAGCTCCCGGCGGCGGCTCGCAGATGAGCCGGGGGCGGACGGCACATGGAGCAGCCTTCGCACGCGCCGCGCCAGCCCGGCTCCCGCCATGCGGGGGGAAGGGAGATTCGGGCTCCCGCCGGCCCCTCGTCCCCCTTCCGCCACCACGGGGGCGGCTCAGTGAAACCCCGAGGGGCGGCTGGATGCATCCGACCACGATCCAGGGACGCCCGCACCCTTCTGCTGGACGGAGTCGCAGCGCGTGGTGATGAGCGCCATAATGACGGCAGAAAATCTCGCTTCGGCTTCGAGCGGTTGGCGGGAGGTTGCACCACGGCGGGCAGGGGCCGTGCGGGGCCATGAGTCACGGTGCTGCCGTCGCACCAGCACTGAACCCCAGGGCCGAGGCGGGCGCCCATCCCCGCTGATTCACCCCGGCTGCCCCGGCTGAGTGCGGAGCAGGGCAGGGATCGTCCTGCCTGCGGCTAAAAGAGCTGGGGGGGCTGGTACGTTCGTTGATGTACCAACGCGGTCAGTCCCGGCTCCGGACGGATTTGCTTTCCCACGGTGGCGGTGCCAGAGCCGCAGCCCAGCCTGGGGCTCTCACCCATCCCTGCCCTTCGAGTCGCTCGGGATTAGGACGTAGTAACTTTTAGAAGTTTTTAAGCAAGTGTTTACCCCCTCAGTGATGATTACGGTTTAAAAACTGAAGCTGCCCCTTTAGGAAGATGAAAGCGCTCGGCTGCCCCGGGGAAGCTCCTACCCGCAGCCGTAAAAGCGGGGTGCTGACACCCACCATGTGCCTGCACCCGTGGAAGGCAGCGGGGACACAGGAGCCATCCAGGAATAACCCCGGGAGGGGCCGATCGCCGGCCGGATCACGAAGACCTGCGCACCAGAGCAAAGATGGTCACGGCGATAAGGCGTCTGCAGGCACCGGCTTCCTCCCGGGCGGCTCCTATCTGATGGAAACTGCCCGTTTCCCCTGCGCCGGCTCTGCAAAGCTCCCGGCCCCAGCGCGGGCAAGGTCACGCGTGAAGGTCCCTCATGTTTTATCCTGGTTTTGTGTTTTTGTTTGTTTAAACTTCCTAGATCATGGGCGATAGCAGGGGAGAGGCAGCCGGCAGGACCTCAAAGCTCTGCAGCCGCATTCCCCTGGCGTGGGGAGGGTCTGGGTGCTGGTCGGGTTCGTGATGCAATTGGGGTCGGTGATGCAATGGGGAACGGAGAGGTAAACCAGGCCCCGTAGCGTCATTAGGGCAGAGGCTGCAATGCCAGCCTGCACGCTGCCAGCTGCCTCCATCTGCCCGCGGGAGCGGGTCCCGGTGCGGGGGCCAGGAGAGAGGCAGGGACAGAGCTGGGAAAGGTGCTGGAGGGAGAGGAGGGGGACGGGAGGGGTGTGAAGCTGCTGAGAGCGGGGCGGCCCAAAGAACAGCCACGAAACGGCAAAAGGGGAAGCGGCGCTTCCGCTGCCCACGGCCCCGGCGGCCCCACGTGTCCTGGGGGAGCGGGAAGTGCCCAGCCTCCCCCCGTGGGAACGGCCCCACCATCCACGTCCCAGCGCCTGCTGCCGCCGCATCTTGAGGGCCGCGGCGGGGGGGCGGCGGGGACGGGGCGGCAGGAGGCACCAAGCAAACCCCCTTGGCCCACCCCGGCCCCGCTCCGTGCCCGCGGCCGGCACATAGCATCCCGGATGGGGTGACCCCCCCAGTGCCGCGTTACACCCCAGGGGAGAAAACCTCCCTGCCCTCCCACAGCACCCCGAAAGTGTGGTGGCCAGATCGAATATCCAGGGCGCCCCTTGGTCCCGCCGTGATGCTCCCATCCCCGCGAGCGGGAGGGATGGCCGAGCCCGTCAAGGTCATTCCCGCAGCATCTCCCCAGAGCATTCCCACCCCCGGCACCGTCGAAGCACCCAGCTGCGTTTCTGCCAAAGGCCTTTAGGTGCTCGGAGAAGGAGACGCGATGGATGTTCCCCCCTCCAGCTGCAGCCCAAGGGCTTGGCTTTGCCTTGAAAGCCGGGAAACTGGGGAGGGAAAGTGCCCGGCGCAGGCCAGGGGCGGGAGGAACGGGCCGAGGGAGAGCAACCAGGATGGCGCTGGGGCCCGGTGTGCGGGAGGAAGGGAGGCTGGCCGTGGATGTGTGCTCAGCAATAGGAAATGCTTTATTAGCTGGGAGTGGTGGAGAGAAGCCAGGCAGGAAGAGGCAGTAATAAGAAACATTTTTTTGACTTCTCCCACATCCAGACCACAGAGCGCTTGCCAAGCGGCTGCGTTCGGACAGCGGGGCCGCCGAGCCGAGCCCCCGGGGCTGGGACGGGGACGGAGACGTCCCCGAGCCGGGACGGGCGACGCTGCGGCCGCAGGAGCCCCCACGGTGCTGGAACGGAGCAGACCCATGAAGCTCCCCCAAGCCGGGACACACGACACGGAGCTGAGCTGCCCCGGCTGAGCCGCGCGCGCCACCTCCGAGCTCGGGACCGCAGCCGGGAGAGCCTCACCGGGGCGGGCAGTGCCGTGGGCGACCGCGGGACGCAGATGCTGTAGGTGAGTGGGGAAGTGCCGCGCGCTCACGGGGTCCGGGGCCGCACCGAGCTCAGCGCTTCCCTCCTGATTTACCCCAAATCAGGATTTGGCCCTGTTTCCTTTACGTTCGGTGGGACGCCGGGGTTGACGTCAGTGTAGCAGAGGCTGGAATTGGGGCTCTGGTGGAACCGGGAGCATAAATCCAGATTTACACCAGTGCAGCAGTAGCAGGATCCGTCCCCGGGTCCTTGCTAAAAAGCTGAAATAACATGCGGCTGCTACCGAAAGCCCAGAGCTGCCATGGGAAATGGAGAATTTGGGTGTGTTTTGAAAAGGCACGAGGAAAAATAAGGGAAAGTTGACAGCTCCGCTAGCCAGGGGCTGGAGCAAGGGTTGTGGGGCACCGACAGCAGCGATGCCACTGGGTGCGACACCTCGATGCACCCCGTCTGCAAAGGGGGGGTGGGTGAGGAAGAGCCGAACGGCCGCTCCAGAGGCCCCGTTTTCGGAGCGAAATGCCGAAAGCGAAGCCGGTGTGAGCCGTGCCGTGGGAGCTCTGCCCCGCCGCTGGTGTTCGAACCCTGCCGCAAGGTCGGGGCAGGAACTCCCCGCTTCTCACGAGGACCCGCGTGCAAAACCAGCCCCACTTTCCTGCCTCGGCAAGAGATCAACGTGGATACGAGCCGGGTTTGCTGCTCTCTTTGCATCTCTGAAATACGGCACGGCAATGCCTGTCGGTGCGAGAGGGGCCGGGGTGGCACAGCTCTCCTCTGCAGGTCCCCGAGCTGAGCGTTGCATCCATCCCTCCCGCTCCGGCTGCACTGGAGGGTCCAGAGGATGCAAACGGCTTTGCTGCGTGCGTGACCGACCTGCAGCTCTGGGGAGGAGGGAGAAAAACCTCCCTCCGTTGCCTGAAACCAGGCTGAAGCCTCGGGTGTCTGCAGCAAAGCTCTTGCCGCGTGGTGACGTGGTGACCATCCAGCCCTTCACACCCAAAGCTGGTGCCATCGGTGGCTGGCACCCACCTCGTTCACCCTGCTTCTCCCCAGCCGGCGCCGGTGCCGGCACTGCCCAGCCAGACGGCGCAAGGGTCTCCGCTGTGCCTGGCTCCCTGCGAGAAGGCGACACAGGGGAACTGAGTCACGAGCCGCATCCTGCAGCAAAACCCCCCCGTGAGCAGCAGAAACTGCAGGGGAGGGTGGAAGCGTCGGGATTTGCAAAGCTCCGCCGAGCCGCCCTGGTAAGAGCGAAGGATCTTCCAGCCATCCCACATGTCCCGGAGGATCACACCCAGCCACCCCCTTCCCCGGGCTCCCGCTGGCTCCGTGCCCCCCGCCCAAGACCCCCTTTGCTTTTCTCTCCATGGGGTCACAGGGAAATTCCCCCTCCCCGGGGCTGCCCCGGACCCCCCCCAGCCGGCCAGCGCCATGGCACGGCTGCCTATTGCTCCCAGCCGCTTCTGCCCTCCGAGAGGTTTTTTTTCCTTCTCCTGATGCTGCTGCAAATCCCAAAGGACGGAGGGATGCAATAAGGCGACGTGACTTGCCATCACCCCCCAGCCAGTCCGGAGGGTGCATGAGCTGCAACTCCAGAGTGAGGGGTTGGGGACAGGGATGGGGACACGAGGGCTGATTTGACCCCGTACAGAAATATCCAGGATTTTTCTCCCACAGACACCAGGGATGGCTCTGGGTTAAGGTTTCCGCTCAGCACTGAAAATTCTCGTGATGTCGTTGCGTGTACGGCTAAGTTCCAGGTGATGCCCTGACTGCTTTGTGTTTCGCAGCAAAAATCCCACAGCTAACGGCTCGGGATTTTTATGGAAATACCCCCGAGGGGGGAATTCACCACCCGGGAGTCTCAACTCCCTTTAAAAAGATGCGTTTTGTAGCTCTCAGGGTTGCAAGGAGAAGCGTGGTGCCTGGGAGCATCCCGGGGGCTCGGGGAGCCACGGCTCGACTCCAGGGGAGTTTTATTTTTTAAATATCCGAGGGATCAGCTGCTGCTTCAGCCGGAGATCAGCCCGGGCATCGCTCCTGGCACCAGGCACCAGGGACCAGAGCCCGCTCCTGCCCCCCAGCCCTGCGGCCCAGTCGCCGTTTCCTCCCCACGAGCAACAACCAAACGAGCTATTTTGGGGAGGAAAAGCCCGTTTTACGCTGTGGCCGGAGCCTGCCTGGGCCAGCCACATACGTGCGCGCTCTCGAGGGCCAGGCTTGCGTGACTTCGCTTCCCCATCAAGGCCAGAATCTAAACAATCTTGATTCCTGTCCCGGCGGCCCTGGGCAGGGCTCCTTCAATTGCAGGAAACGGAGACTTTGGCATGTTTATGTCGGGAACCGCGAAGAATGAGCCGAGGAGGGGCTGGGGAGCCCCGGCTGTCCATGCGAAAGGAGCAGCGATGCCGGCGGGGCGAGGGGCGGGGGGCAGCGCGTGTTTGGTTTGGCAGAAATGTCTCTTTTACAAGGAAAAAAAAAAAAAAGAGAGAGAAAAAATAGCAAAACTTCCCCCAAAGGCGCAGCTGGGGAATTTTTGGCTGCCCGCAGCACCTCTGCTTGTGTCATCGATAAGCTCCGTACAATCGTCCCCCCTCCAGGGCCGAACCCCAGACGGTGGCCAGCTGCACCGGTGCCGGCGGGGGGTGAGCGATGCAGCGTGGGGGCTTTCAGCTCCATCCCGCGGCTCAGGTCTTGCCAAACGTGGGATCTCCAGTGGTGCTGTGGCATCACCGCACTCGCCGCGGCTGCCGAGCCCGTGGAGTCCGCTGCCAGCTGCGTTTTTGCAGCGCGGGAGCCGCGGGAATGGTGGGAAATGCCAGAATATGGATTGCCGGGCTATAGGAAGGATGTTGGGGCAGCGTGGACGTGGTGAGGTCTCCGTGCCCGAGTGGTCCTGAGCACCACGGAACTGTGCGCGACGTCCCATGCCACGCTCCAGAGGTCCCGGGGATCTGCCCTCAGGAAGGGCTGTACCCGGGACGTCCGGAGCCGATCTCCACTTGGAAGCAGCACATCCTACCCTGCACCGCTCTGCCCGTCCCCCCGCACTGCTGGCCTCCATCGCTCGCCACGGCCCCCCCAGTTCCTTCCCAAAGCCCCTGCGGCCGCCCCCTGGCCGGGCGATGAGCCCCTTGGGGGGCCAGGGGCTGTGGGGGCTGTGGGGGGCTGTGGGGGGCTATGGGGGCTGTGGGGGGCTGTGGGGGGCTATGGGGGCTGTGGGGGGCTGCCTCTCACCCCCTCTGCTCTCCGCAGGAAGATGCCGCGCGGAGCCTGCGGCCGGGCGGTGCTGGTGCTGATGACCCTCTCCCTCAGCTTCGCAGCCGGTGAGTACCAAAACGCTGCAGGGAAAGCACCGCACGCTCTCCACCGTGCACGGGGCAGGGGGTTAAAACAAACCCTCAGTTCTTTGGGAACGTTGTCGCTTGCTCTGCTCAAAATAAACCGCTGCGGAGGGCAGCTCATCTAAGCTCTCCTGGACGAGCACAGAGGGAGGCAGGGCTCCTCGGGGACCTGTGCTGTCCCCAGCAAGGGGCTTCTCCCCTCCGGGACGGCGACTTGCCTCCCAGAGAGGATCTCAGCTTAATTAATTACGGTTCATCAAGAGCTTTGACGTCACGGGAGGGGAGACGGGGAAAAGGCTTGCACGCACGTGCTGTAAAACGTGGTTTTCCCCGGGGGTGATGGGGGTGATGGTGGGGAGCAGGGACGAGCTGCTGGTGGCCCCAGGGGATGGATCCAGGCTGGGTGCTGGTGCGGGGAGGACCAAAGCACCGTGGCTGTGCTGGGGAGGAGCAGCAGAGCTCATGGGGGGGGGGACAAGCCCCCACCAGGTCCCCATCCTGCCTACGAGACCACCAACCCCCAGGGCTTACCGACCCGGCCGTGCCACCACCCCACGGCCCTGGCACCAGCTTTGGGGCAGGGGGGTGACGGGCGCTGGAGGGGGCATTGGCCACAGCCGTCCGTCCCCTTGCTGCCGTCCGTCCGTCCCCGCGTCGCCGGCTGGCTGGCTGCCCTTGCGCTGAACTCGCTGATTCCAGGAGGGATATTTTCTGCGCGAAAGGGCAGAGCTAAATCGGGAAGTTGGGAGCGTGGCCGCCCTCCGTGCCATTCCAGCACCACGGCACAGGGAAGCGCCTTCGGGGTGGCCAGGGAAAGCTCCGGGAAAGACCCTGGTTTCGGCACCCGGCTCCCAAAACGCAGCATCCCCGCAGCACCCGCTGGGGAGGCACCGGCTGAGTTTGGGACTTTTGGTCCCATCCTGGCTCCCGGGACCCAGCTCCCGCTCCCATGTCCCCTGGGATGTGACCCTGTGTGCTGTGAACCAGTGCATCCCAGTTAATCCCAGCTGGTGGGGCTGGATGCACGGCCCCTCCGCTGCCTACCGTAGGCACGGGGACAAGCACCCCCCAGCTTCGGGGCTGGCGCTTGGGTCCCGGCTGGGAGGAAGCGATTTTCCAGGAGGTCTCAGGGTGGGCTTCTCTGCGCTGCCACCTTCCCCATCCTGGACCATGGTGGTCCCAGGCTGTTCGCTCTCAAAATTTGGTGCAAGAGTCTTTAGGACAGATGTCACTGCCCCCAAAGCCACCAGCGTGGCCCAATGGCACAGTGTGCCCCCTCCTCGTGCCCACAGATGAGCTGCTGTGCACCTGCGACATGCCGTACTGCAGCGTGTCCACCTGCACGGGCAAGGTGTGCTTCGTCAGCAAAAGGAAGGAGGAGGGGACCATCACCCAGCACAAGGGCTGCTTCTCCCAGAACACCCTGGAGAACTGCCACACGTCTGTGACGGAGCAGTACGGCATGAGGTGCTGCTACTCCAGCATGTGCAACGCCGAGCTGGAGATCTTCCTGCAAGGTACAGGGGCACAGTCCCCTTTGAGGAGCCGGAGGGGAGAGGGGCAGAGCTGCCCACACAGCTGGAGATGTGGTTGGGTCTCCAGATCATCCCACTCCTCACTCAGCACCTCCAGGGTCACCCTTTCCCGGGTGGGACAGGGCCAGCAAGATGTCCTTGTTTGTCCTTTCTTGGGCTGTGCCTGCAGAGCTGCCATCCATGGGGCTGACCTCAATGCAGAGCCACCGTCCCCAGGTCTAAGCCCAAGCACCACCTTCATGCTCCCATCCATCGTTTCCTCCCCCCCCAGGAGAAGAGACCCTGGGAAAGGTGCCTTCCCTGCCCAACCTCCTCCTGATGATCTTCGTCCCGCTGCTCGCCCTCCTCGTCCTTGTGGCACTCACGGTGCTCTTCTGCTGGAAGGTGGCCCAGCACCGCCACCAGAAAAGTGACTTGGGAGACATGGACCTCATGCTGAAGGCATCCATGGTGGGAGACAGCACCCTGGAGGTGGGTGAGCTCCGTGGGGGGGACCCCAAATGCCCCCAAGCTGCGAGAGGGAGGGATGCTCCAGGCGTGGGGCAGCTGCCGGGCCGACCCCCTGCCGCCCCGGCTGCGCAGGACTTGCTGAACGACGACTGCACGACGGGCAGCGGCTCGGGGCTGCCCTTCCTCGTCCAGCGAACCGTGGCTCGACAAATCACCCTCGTGGAGTGCGTGGGTAAGGAGAGCGGCCGGGCACGGGGGGAGGCTGCCCCAGCCCCCCCCCAGCCAGTCCCTGGGCACGTGCCAGACCCCCCGCACCCGGCGATGGCGTGCCAGACCCGGGAGAGGGGGTCAGACCCGACCATCTCAGCCAAAACCCCGTAGAGACCCCCCCAAGTTCTCCCTCGTCCTGCTAACAGAGGAGGGGGAGAGCGGCTGGGTGGGTGGGTGGCCGTTGGCCAAGGTCAACGGGCGCTGCACCACCCCGTTGCTGCTCCACGCCAGGAGCTGGGTTCATCAAGCTGGGTGTGGGGAGGGGGCTGGGGGCCAGGGGGGGCTGCGTGACGTGGTGCCGTGGCCGTGGCAGGCAAAGGACGCTACGGCGAGGTGTGGCGAGGCGTGTGGCACGGGGAGAGCGTGGCCGTGAAGATCTTCTCCTCCCGCGATGAGCAGTCGTGGTTCCGTGAGACAGAGATCTATAACACCGTCCTCCTCCGGCACGACAACATCCTGGGTGAGTGGGGGGCCGGGGGGACCGGGGGCGGCTGCACGGCGGCTCCATGGTCCTGGCTTTTCTCCCCGTCCAGGCTTCATCGCCTCTGACATGACGTCAAGGAACTCCAGCACCCAGCTCTGGCTCATCACCCACTACCACGAGAATGGCTCGCTCTACGACTACCTGCAGAGGACGGCCCTGGACGTGGAGACCTGCCTGGGGTTGGCTTCCTCCATCATCTGCGGCCTCGTCCACCTCCACGTGGAGATCTTTGGCACCCAGGGCAAGCCCGCCATTGCCCATCGCGACCTGAAGAGCAGGAACATCTTGGTGAAAAGCAACCGGCAGTGCTGCATCGCAGACCTGGGTGAGATGGGGGTGGGATGCAGAACTCCGGGTATGTGATGCCCCAGGGATGTGATGCTGCAGGGATGTGGTACCCCAGGGATGTGGTACCCCAGGGATGCAGTGACCCAGGGATGCGGTACCCCAGAGGTGTGGTACCCCAGGGATGCAGTACCCCCAGGATGCAGAAACCCAGAGGTGTGGTACCCATGGGATGCAGTGCTCCAGGGATGCGGTACCCCAGTGGTGTGGTACCCCAGGGGTGCAAGCCCCCAGGGATGCAGTACCCCAGTGGTGTGGTACCCCAGAGATGCAGTGCCCCAGGGATGCAGTACCCAAGGGGTGTGGTACCCCAGAGATGCAGTGCCCCAGGGATGCAGTACCCAAGGGGTGCAGTACCCCAGTGGCGCAATCCTCCAGGGATGCGGTACCCCAGTGGTGTGGTACCCCAGAGATGCAGTGCCCCAGGGATGCAGTACCCAAGGGGTGTGGTACCCCAGAGATGCAGTGCCCCAGGGATGCAGTACCCAAGGGGTGTGGTACCCCAGTGGCGCAATCCTCCAGGGATGCGGTACCCCAGTGGTGTGGTACCTCAGGGATGCAGTATCCAAGGGGTGCGGTACCCCAGGGGTGTGGTACCCCAGGGATGCAGTGCCCCAGGGATGCAGTGCCCCAGGGGTGTGGTACCCCAGGGATGTGGTACCCAAGGGATGCAGTGCCCCAAGGATGCAGCATCCTGGGGATGCAGCACCAGCATGGCACTGACCGGGTCCGGCATCTCTCCAGGGCTGGCCGTCATGCACTCCCAGGGCAGCGACTACCTGGACATCGGCAACAATCCCCGGGTAGGCACCAAGCGCTACATGGCCCCGGAGGTGCTCAGCGAGCAGATCCGCACCGACTGCTTCGAGTCCTACAAGAAGACGGACATCTGGGCGTACGGGCTGGTGCTCTGGGAGATCACCCGGCGGACAGTGGTGAATGGTGAGCACCTCCCGGCCGGCTGCCGCGCTCCCGGCTCGCAGCGATGCTCCGCGCCCGCTCCCTCCTTCCCTCCTTTTTGTTGCTTTTCTTTTTTTTGTTGTTTTTTTTCCCTTCGCCCAGAAGATTAGCTGTAAATTATAAACACTGTAATCTAGTGTCAGCACCCGGCTCCCTGATTAAAGAGCCCATTAGACTCAATCAGTGCTTTGTTTGTTCAGCGCTGATTAGAAAACAAGCAGCGTGGAGCGCTGCCTGGAAGCTGGCCATGGCCAGGACCTCCAGCCGGCAGGGCTTGGCTCAGGGGGGACGGGAACAGGGATGGGGCCCCCCACGCTGCGGAGGAGCCTCCTCGGGGCTGCCCGGCCAGCACTGCTCACCACCAGCAAAGTCCATTAGAAGCATTAATTAAATGGTGGGTGCTGGCGGGTGAAGCAGGAGGTTCCCCCCAAGGCACAGTCTGGCCGGGATAATCTCATTTACTGCCCCGGGGCTCCTTCAGATTAAAAATTTACTCCAAATTACCAAAGCCATGTGCGGGGGATGACCTTCAGCCAGCTGGTTTTAACCCTTTCCCTCCAGGATGGGCGGGGTGGCCCCTGCACGGTCCCGGGGCATCGGGGCCGGGGGCTCCAAGGGACCCCGAGGTTTGGGGGCCACCCCCCCCAGGGTGCAAGGCGGCTGGTGGGTGCTCGGGGCGGCCCAGGGGGGTTAAACCCCGTGGACACACAGACATATGGAGGCACTAAGCGGGGATTAGCTGGGCCAGCTGGCGGGCTCGCCACGGGGCTGCCGGATGAGGTGTGAGCTGCGTGAGGTGGGATCGGTGCCGGTGCTAGAGTGGGTGCTGGTTCGTGGCAGGGCCGGTGTCGGACTATTGCCGGCGCTGGAGCCACTGTCCGTGCTGGAACCGGCCTCAGCCATCCCGGGCCGTCCCAGGCCGTAGCCGTGCGCCCCGGGGCAGCGTCACCGCTGCTGTCGTGTGGCAAATCACACCGGCGGCCCCATGGGCCCCCCCCGGCAGGGTGCAGGTCGGTCCTACCAGCTCCCCCAGGGACCCTGCGATGTGCAGGGTGGGGGGCGAACCCCGCGCCCCCCCCCCCCCCTCACACCGCTTCCCCCTGACCCTCCGCAGGCATTGTGGAGGATTACCGGCCACCCTTCTTCGACACCGTCCCCAGCGACCCCAGCTTCGAGGACATGAAGAAGGTGGTGTGCATCGACCAGCAGACCCCCGTGGTCCCCAACCGCCTCTTCTCCGACTCAGTGAGTCCTGGCAGGGGGGCTGCCCCGCTCCCACCCCGAGCCAGACCTTTGCTCCCCGTGAAACCCCTCAACTCCCCCCTCTTTTTGTGCCTCCCCCAGGTTTTGTCGGCTCTGGCGAAGATCATGAAGGAGTGCTGGTACCAGAGCCCCTCGGCCCGTCTCACCGCCCTGCGGATTAAAAAGACGCTGAAGAAGCTGAACAATTCCCTGGAAAAGCCGAAGCCAGAGCAGTGAGCGCCCGGCACGCGCCAGACCCGCTCACCGGCTGCACCGGGGACGGTGGCGAAGCCAATACCGGGACGGCTCCCGGTCATGGAAGGGGTTTTGCTCGCAGCCCCCCGCCTTTCACACCCCTCCTCAAAGCCTTTTTAATTTGCAAGGAGGAAAAAAATAGGGGGGGGAAAAAAAAAGCAAAGCAAGGAAGGAATCTTCCAGCCCGGTTATAAAAATATCCCCCGGATCCGTCATCCGACGCCAGCCCGTCTCGCCTGCCCGGCGGGGATGGCAGCGGGTGCCGAGGGCCGGCGACCCACCCTGAGCCCCCCGGCCGGATGCCACGGTCGAGGGCCGAGCAGGGCACCGGAGCCAGCGCCGTCCCCGGCCGCAGCCCCCAAGCCCAGCCGGGCACCCACCCCATCGCCGGCGCCCGGCACAGCACGCAGGCAGCGGGCGCTGCCCAAACCTGCCTGCCCGGCGCGTTGGCAGTGGGGATGCCGCGGGCTCGGCAGCGGCAGCAGGAATTCCCCGGCAGGGCTGCGGTGCCTGGCGCGCCTTTCGCCGAAGGAGGTCTGGATTTCGCTGGGAAAGGATGGTCCGGGGGCAGCATTCCCCTACCCCCCCGGGCTGGGCCGGATCTGCACCCCGGCACATCTCGGGGCTCCCCAGGACGAGGGACCACCGGCACCGAGCAGGGTCTGAGCATCCCCCGTGCCACGGGGACCCGCCGAGACGGGGGCTCCCGCAGCCATGGTGGCCTGATCCTTCCCTGGTGAGCAGCCAGCAGACCCCCTTTCCAGGCCCTTTTGGTCTTCGCCAACGTTTTGTTGTTTTCCGGGGCGTTTTGGTGCACCCTGCGGCTGGCTCCAGCCCGCACTGCTCGCTGCCATCCCAAAAGCCACCCCACGGATCCGGAATGTTCAGCAGAATCAGCTTTGCACCCTACTCCATAATTATTTAATTATTAAGATTTAATATATTTAATAAAGCGTAAAGCTATTTTATCGCTTAACAGCTGCCAAACCTTCCCCGTCGGGCAGCAGGCGACGTGGCAGGATGAGACCCCCAGTGCTTCTGCATGGCTTAATTTATCGCTTCAACCCCGCGGAGCTGCCGCGCATCGCGCCCGGTCCCGCAATAAACCTCGCCCCGGGACCGCGCCGGGGGGGCTGTGACTGCCGGCCCCCCCTTTCGGGGGGTTTGCACTTCTGGTGCTCCAGGGGCGAGGGTGAAGCCCCCCCGGGATGAAAGGGGAGCTGGTGAGCGTCAGGGGGGTTCAGCCCCTGCGGGACGTTGGCCTTTCCAGTTACAGACTGGGAGAAACTGGTCAGCCAAGAGCAGCGGCTGGTCTTTGGGGGGCGGCGTGTGGGGCTGAGCTTGCGGTGCCCGGCCACGGCTCAGGACCCCCATGCACCAGCTGCCCCAGGCCTGCAGCTCACAGCCCCCTGCCTGCACTGCCTGCACGCTGCTCACGCGCACTGTGCACACCCGCTGCTCACACGCTACAGGAGGGCACGCTGCTCGTGCCCTGCACAGGTCACGGTGCACACACACGCACACACACAGCCGCTGCGTGCACCCCCCCACGCGTGCACACTGCACGCACCCTCCTGGCAGCACGCAGCCGTGCACGCACATCTGCACACTCCCTTTGCATGCATGCACACACGTGCACATCTGCATGCGTGCACATACATATACACCCACCCCAATCCCGCACACGTGAACGCACGCACACCCCAGCCTAGTTCCTTGTCGGCCGACCCTCTCCTGGCGGACCCTCCCCTTTAAGACGCGCGGCGTGGGCCGTCCCCTTTAAGGCTTGCCCCGCCCCCAGGCCGCGCGCCGGCGCTCGCCCCTCCCGCAGGCGCTGGCGGCCGCTCGGCACCGAGGCCGCGGCGCTCGCCATGGCCGCCCGCCCCCCGCTGCCGCCCCGCGCCCGCCGCCCCCCGCCGCCGCCTCCCGCTGCCGCCGTGCTGCTCGCCCTGCTCCTGGCCGGGGCTCTCGGCGGAGCCCACGGTGAGTGGCGGCCCCCGGGCCCGGCCCGCACCGGGCACAACATGGCGGCGCGCCGCCCCGCCCCCGCCCGGCGCCGTGAGGGGAACCGGGGGGTTGGGGGTGGGGGGTCGTGAGGAGAACCGGGGATCGATGAGGGGAATCGAGGGGGGGAGGCGATGCGGGGGGCTGAGGGAAGCGGGGGGGGGGGGTGTCGAGGTGGGCCCGGGGGGGCTGTGGGGCGGGGGGGGGGGGCTGAGGCCGCCGGTGAGGTTTTAGGGGGGATCGGGGTGGGGGGAAGGGGGTGCGAGAGGGTTTGGGGGCTGGGGGTGCCCCCGAGGGGGTGGGGGCGTGGGCAGGCGGCCCTGGGGGGGGCTGTGGACAGGGGGATCGGGGGGCAGAGGAGGGTGTTTCGGGGTGGGGGGATCCACGGGTGGGGGTTCCTGGCAGGTGGGGTGGTCTCTGAGGCATCGGGGGCTCGTGTAGGGTTGGGCAGCACCGAGCCCCCGGGGCGAGGGCTGCTCCGAGGGGGCACACGGTCGCCTTGGCTTTGGCTGGGAAGAGAACCGGGAGCGTTCCGGCCTGTCTTGAGGAGATACCGACGGGAACCGAGATGCGTGGGCTTCTCCCGGAGCGAGGAAGAACTGGGGCGGGGGGGGGGGGGGGGGGGGTGTCTGTATGTGTTGGGGGCCTGGATGTGTGGGTCACCGGGGGTGTTGTGTGCGGCTGGGTGTGGGGCAGGCGCTGGGAGCACGAATCAGCCCCGGGTGGGAAGTGCCACCATGTTGTTGCTGAACCTTGGTCCGACCTCAGGAGTTTGTGGCCTCTTCCCATCCTTGACCTGTGGACCCGGCCGAGGGGTCTTCAGCAGCCACCCGTGCACCAGGGATTGCAGCGTGTGCTGAATATATAGCCTCTTGGAATCAGTGGTTTGGGTTTTTTTTAAAGAAACCTTTCTAAAACCCTGTGCCTCTGGATTGTAACAACTGTAAATATTTGTTTGGAGGGAGGTGAGTGAGGGAAAACTCTTTGTTTGGGTTGTTTGTTCTGTGGCGATCCTTTTTCTTTACCTGAGAGGGTACAAGCCCTGGGGGAAGAGCAAGAGGTATCAGCTCACTTTTAAAGAGATTGGCCCTTTTCCCCAGAGCTGGATGGGCCTGAAGCATCTCTGAGCATCTGTTGATGGGGACAGAGGACAGGCCCGTGGCAGTGGCCTTTCCAGCATCCGAGGCTTCTCCGCACGGTCCGTCTCTCTGTGGCTATCGGGGGCGATCGCTGCTTGTGTAACGCAGGTACCTGTTCCAACAGGAACCACGCTGAAACATTCTTCTCCTCCTCCCCAATCCTCTCGCCGTTCATGTTATGTATTACCAGCTGCCTGTCAGATGGTAATAACTTTGCGCGTGCAGATCTGGACTTGTTAGCTACAGAAAATGGCTTTAAACCCCACTAGGGCGGTAGGTTAGGGGTGTATTTGTGAGTCCTGTTGAATCCGGTAATACAAACATGCTTTAGGGGAGAGTATCTGGGCTTTGTTTTAACCTAAAGTAAAATCCAGCCTTAGGAAGGTGTTTCAGCTTTTTGTGACAAGTGGCAAAGCAGGACCTAATGAGACTCATAGCACATCTGCTCTCAGGCTTTCACTTTGCGTTTTAGCATTTTATTACAGCTAGTGTTTATTAAAAAAACAATAAATAAACAGGAAAGGGCCAATTGACTGTGCGGATCTCCTGGAAACTCGGCTGACTATCAGTGCCTTTGATACTGGGCTCTGCATGGCTGGCTATTGTTTCCGCTCTGTATGTGCTGTATGTTTTTGTTTGTGCTGTCCAGTAAAAGGTGTGAGCTCAGCCTGGCTTCAAGGGTACAAGGGAGCTGCGTCTGTGGAGCTGGGAGAAGGGTGGCAGGGAACAGGGACTCGAACCCGCTGAATTGTTTGCTGCTTGAGCAGCCATGATGCACGCTCAGCGTGCCTCCTCAGCCAGCCAGGGCTGCCCTTACAATTGTGCTTTATACAAGAGATCTTAACAGCTGCTTATTTCAGGGTAGGTTGGAAACTCATCCTAATTTCTGCAGTGCTTGGGAGCTGTGAACCTCTGTGTGCGTCGGTAAATAGAGTAGAAAACAACCCCCCCACACTCCTTCCTTTAAAAAAAAGGAAAAGGGAAGAAAAAAAAAAGGTGCCTCTGCAGCAATGGTTACAGGGCGGTTGTAGGTAGGCTTTGTTTGCGTGCTTGAAATAAAGCAAAAGAATACCGTGGGGAGCAATCTTGGGCCAGCAGATTTTATTATTAACACCTGCTTAAAATACTTACCCGGTTAAATCAGGCAAACTCTGCGTGGTCCATAAGTTATATCTTACAACTTTCCAAGAAAGACTTCTCTAACTGGAAATTAAAAACAGTGTCCAACAAGCATTCTTGAACTCCTTCAGCTCCTTGGCCAGACAGCTTGGATTTTTTTTCCCTGGGTACGCCGTCCGCTGCCAGTAGTGGATGCGCCGGAAATCGCTATTGCGAAAGTAGTGAAGTAAAACGTCAATTCTCTTAACAGCAGGCAAAGTTCACTGGGTGTTGACCAGTGGAAATATGTTCTCCACCGCACAGCCAGCGCGGTTATCTGAGCAGACCAAGGAGGAATTGCTCGTCTCGAGGGAGAAAAGCTGCGATGGTATTACAGGGATGAAACGTTCGCTGGTGCTGAGCTTGTAGAGTCATGTGTGAGCAACTGTGGGGTGGGAGACCTCTTTCGTCCTTGTTATTTCAGCCACTGGCTTTCCAGCCTCCCTCCTCATTGACTGTGGACCCATATATTTCTTTTTTCGTCAGAAAAGCAGACTTCACTGCGCGTTAAAGTCCCTCGACAAAGGCTTGGTTTTCTAGTGCTTGCTGCTTTCCATGGGCTTTGTGGAAGTAACCTGTGGGCTGCTGGATGTTGGAATATAGACTACGCATTAAATAACTTGTTGTTTAGGCTCTGAAAAAGCATGTGCCAATTGCCCGAGAACGCACAGCATCGGATTTAAGTCTTGAAAACCACCAATAATGACCCATGTATCTGCCTTGCCGTGCAGCTGGTTTGCCGGATTTTCTTCCACAGTACTGGTATGGTATGGGTGGCTCCTAAACTGGTTTCCTAACAAGTTAAAACACAAAATAGGTGTCAGACCTGGAGAGGGAGTTCGGAGCCATATGTCTGTTTTCTGACTTGAAGAGCAACAGCAGCAGAAATGTCAAGGCTTCTTCTAATTAACCTATTAATGATGAGACTCCTGTCAATTTGCTTATTTAAAATTCATTTGGAAGCTCTCCTTTTGTGTTACTTGAGTAGATGCAGGGAAAGTTCTTTGCTTTAAAGGTGAGAGCACATTCTTCCTGCCTTTTTTTTTTTTTTTTTATTTAGTATATGTTTTCTAGTCAGCCATGATGTGTTCATGTCAGGCTCAACCTGTGCCAGGGGACTGCAGCCAGCTTGAAAAAGTTGGGACTCTTGTTTCCAACTTTAAATATCCTAGTATAATTTTTAGTTTCTGGATGACTTGCGTGAAAGTGCTTTTTTCATGGTACTTTGCAGCTAATTTTAACTCTGTTAGATTTAGCAGCAGTGGGTCAGTAGATTTCATAAGCACCAGCAAGGAGCAAAAGAGATGTTGAGATCCAAAAGTAGGAGGAGGAGTTGATGGGCCAGCAAAATGTGGGAAAGATATTCGAGGTGGTGGCATTGTATCTACAGAAGAGCAGATCTGTACTCATTTCTTCAGCTCCTTTTTGTAAGAAAACAGGGGCAGTGCGAGCATCCAGAAGTGGCCTTGCACATGATTTTGGAGGCTGTGGGTGTAGGTGAGCTGGCTCTGGAGCTTGGAGAAGATACTGGTGCGCTGTACGAGGCGGGAGTATCCCAGAGAGGGCTGTCGGGATCCCAGTTGTTGACCGCAGGCAGCAGAAGAATCGAGGTGAATATAATGGAAAGGAAATCTTTGTTTGTTTTTAAAGTCTTCATTGGATGGCTTTTTGAAAATGAAGCCCTGGTGGTTTTCTGGAAGCACCGTTCTTGGGGTGGCACGGTTGAGCGAGGAGCACGAAGGGACTCCTGGAACAGACCTCTGCTCCCTTGCCGCAAGGGAATGGATTTTATTCCTAGCCTGCTCTTGGGCAAAACACTCTGTGATAAAGGTTATTCTTTCTTTATTTCAGCACAGCATATAGCGAAACACTGAAAGGTATTTCTTTCTTCCAAGCATGTTTACACATGTCCCTCTTCATTATAATAGCATCTAAAGAAACAGCAGAGGTACAAACCCAATTGTTTTCCATTTCTCTTGCTAACATTATGCTGCAGCAGCATTAAAACATCACTACCAGATTGGGTCTCATTAAGTTAGGTGCTGTACAGAGACATAATAAATTGCAGCTCCTGTTCCAGAGCCTTATAAAGGCTCAGAAGTCAGGGGAATCATTGTTCTTCTAGCCTCGATTCAAACTGTTGAAAAAGAACAGCAGCTTACAATCTCTGCAAAAATCTGTTTATCTGGTAAATACGTGGGTGGTTATTGGCAATTTTACCAATGATCATCTTCAGGTTAATTATCTTAATACATCTTGATCAGGTAGTATTTTGCCCTGAGAAAATGTCATCTTGCATAGCACTGCTTCAGGAGATTTTGGAAAATGTATTTCAAGAGGTGGTTAACACCATTACATTAGATTTTGCTGTGAAACTTTCCCCTGTCTAGCTGCATAGACATCTTGACACATGCAGTCCTGTGCGAGAATAAATATGTGCAAAATGAGCTCAGATAGTTGCTGGGGGAAAAAAAAAAAAAAGAGATGTTCTTTGACTGTCAGAGCTTAATATTTTGGTTTCCCTGGAGCCTAGAGCTCTAATCCAGGGACCCCCGCCTGTTTGTTTGGATTCATTTTGTAAATACGCGTCACCTTTAATGGGGGAATTTGGTACAAGAGGGCCTTCCCTTGTTTTCCTCTCTGCTGTAGTGAATGCAAAGGGATGCTAACACCTCCGTGCCCCAGGTTCCTGCCGGGAGCCGTCCTGCTGCTGCCCATAACCAACCCATGAGCCTTGCTGGGTGTCTCGCAGGGAGCAGAAGCACCTCTTGGGCTCTGAGCGGTCGCTCGGAGGAGTATCTGGCCCAGCAGCCAAGCCCTGGGCTGCGTTAGGCGAGGATCAAGGAGAGTTTGTCTTTTTGGCAGTGCCAACTGACCGCTCCGGTTTTTAGGAAGAGCGGTGAGGACCGGCACCGGGCTGGCTCGCTCCTGCAACTGATGTCATGACCGCCTGCGCTCTGCCTTGGATTAAGTCGCAGTGAGGGTTTGCTTCAATATAAATACCAACCTGATCCATCTCTTGAGTGAGAACAAAGCTTTCATTCTGAGGATCTGCAGCTTAGTGCTAGGCTTGTTTAAACAGCTTCTTTAAAGGGTTGGGTTTGTCTCAGAGCAGAATGTCAGAAAGAGTGTGCTGAGCAGATAGAGCAGATTCTGCTGCCAACTTCTGTAGCACCTTCCATGCAGACTCATCCCCAGGCGTTCTGCGAGAGGGGAACTCGTGAACTGCTCTTTTGTTTTCCTTTGCCCCATCTATTTTCTTCAGCCCAGTCACTTTCTTTTATTAAGTAGATTATATGTTTAGTTCAACAGGAGCTTTTCTTCCTGAATAAAAAGAATGCTGTTTGGCATGAAAAATGCTTTTATTCACTCCCATCTCCTTCTGCTTCGCCCGGGTGTCCCCGGCTGTTCTCAGGAGCAACCAAGAGCTGCCTGGCGAGGGGCTCTGCGTACCTGTCCATTTTCTGACCCCCACCCAAGGGGAAAACAACAGTTGCTTTTTCCTGGCTTCTGGTGTTAGTGATACAAGAAGAATTTTCCCTTCTGGTTAATCAAACTTGAAATGCTGGACTCGTAATTCTCCTCTCTGCCGGAAGCTGCCCGGTTCCCGGCGGGCCTGGGTGCAGACAGGCCTTTCCTCCCTGGCACGGCCGGTGCCTGCGGGAGCAGGGCCCTTCTTGCTGCAATGCTGGCAGTAGGTGATGGTTAGGGAGGAACGTGGCTGTAGTGATGGTGGATGTGTATCCTGGGCTTTTTCATTAAAAAAGAAAAAAAAAAAAAAGAGTCAACTCCTGGCAGCACGAGGGAGGCTGGAGCTGGACTTCAGCTTCTACCCATGGATCTGACCATCTTTTCCAAAATCTGAGTGCCTACCCGCAGCCTGGAGGTTATGGATTGGAGTATCTAGAAGGTCTCTCATGAAAGGAGTAGCAGAAGTACATCCATGTGCTGAAGGCTTAGTTTTCTTTGTTCATGCAGCTGTCCTTACCATAGGGGTTTTGGCCATGCCAAACGTAAGAATTGCTCTTGAAAAAGAGCAGTTGTCTCCAAGGGGGAACGTATCAGCTGACATCACCAGGAGGTGAAATGAGGCCATGCTCTGTGGGGCATGCCCCTCCTTAGCAGGAAACTTCTGCTTTCTGCACAGAACAGATAAGGATCTTCTGACTCTGTGCCTGTACGCTGGGGCTCTGGTATCATACCTTGCAGGTAAACTGATTTTTTTTTTTTTTTAATCCTACAAATGAAACTGAGCAGATACAACCAGCTCCTCTGCTTTCCCTCTCAAAGGGATGCTTAGTTTCAGGCCAGATACTTCAGTAAGTTTACAAAACCAGTTTTATTAGTGCATTGAAGTGTTTTGTTTACTTCTGAGCTTCTGGAAGCAAAACTGCCATAGCCTAAATCTTGGATTTGAGCTTAGAAATGAATCTAACAGGATCAAAGTTCAGTTTTGTTGTATCTAAGTCAAGTTGAAAAGAGCCTGCATGGTGAAATGTGTGTGGTTTAAATGTTTTTAATTTGTACCTTGAGTTTTTGATAAAGTAATAAAGGAGATGCTTTAAAGCACTATTTCCTTTTAAGCGTACTTGAAGGTAGGAATGTGCCCTGGCTGCTCTTCCCTTTCTCATGTTTTCATAAAAACTCCATTATAACCAACTTTTGTTCCCCCAAGTGTGCATATTTTTCAGAATCATCTTTTCTGTGCTCTGCTGACCACTGGAAAACACTGCACTTGGAGCTGTTTGTCGAGTTGAACATTAGTAGTTGTTTTTTTCCCTTTCGTTATAAAGTTTCCCCTTAAAAGCCACATAATCCGTGTGTATGGTGCTCTCAATATGATTCAGTCATGGAGTCTTCCCTGTCCATTTTCTATTCTATGTCCCTTTTCTTTGGCCTGTGCTAAGCACATAGTAAGTAGTAAGCTACGTTTGCTCATGGTGCTTTTTAAAGATGTCTCACTTAACAGATCTTCTGTGTTTTACTGGCTGTTTGGTGCTTCTGCAGTTTTAATCTGTTGGTTCAAAACTCACCAGCATCTGCGCTTAGCCTGTCTGAAATACTGCAGCCCACCTTGGAGCTGTTAAGCAGCTCACAGCAACAGCTAGGAAGCGAAGAGCACAGTGTCCAGAGAGAATTAAGTGAGTAGTAATGCAATTAGCCTAACTGATTTTCCTAGGACACTGGAGATAAGGGATAATGGGTGTCTTCCTCCTAAACAAACCCTGAAGTTGAGCAGGACCTGCTTGTTTTTCGTTAAGCTCAAGGTAACGTGCCCCCAGCAGTGTAACTCTGCTGCACTTTGGACTGTGTGCTGGCTGGGAGCAAGAGCCTCTTCCAGCACCCTGAATATCCTTGAAGGCTGATGCTCCTTCAGTCTGCTGGTTGCCAGAGATGGTACGACTGAGGGCTCAGCATTTCCCTTGCCCGCGGGAAGGTGGCTGACACACACACAGGTGTTGACAGTGACTTTCGTTTGTGTCTTTAAACCGAGAGGGTAGAGGCAGATGTGGAGGATTTAGCTGTCAGACTGGGGAGAGTTAACTGTGGCACTTGTATCTTTTAAAACACTTCTTCAGACTCTCTCTACCTGTAAGACCATTTCTGCAGCGGGTAAGTACATGTTTCTGAATCCCTCCGGGGAGGCTGAAAGATCTGATGAAAGCTGAAGAAAATACTGCGTGCTGCTAAACAAGCCCCACCCTTCTTCTTGACATTGTTGTATTCGCTCTTTGTTCCCAAGGATGGCGATGCCTGGGGATTTGCTTACAGTTTTTCAGCCAGCTTGAGAAAAGCACAATGACAGTTGGGAGGCGGAAAAATGTGGGAATCTGCCTTGGAGTTTCTCCTTCGTTCTTTACCCAAATAATTTTCATGTAGAGCAGGCAAAAAGCCAGGAATTTATTTGACCCAAGGTAGTGTCTCGGATCAGGAAAGCAGTTACTAAATAAGTGACTGATCTAGTTGAGTGTAGCATGCTTGGCTTGTGTAGTTGCTTCGAATTGGTTTTGTTTTGGCATCTGCCAACTGCTTCTTGTCTCCCATGAGCTGGGGTGGTCATCCCTCGCTGACCCATGATGGGCAGCTCGTCTTTGGTGTAACTGAGGAAGCCTGGACAGCAAGTTTGGGTAAAATCACGTCTGTCTGTCTGAGTAGTTGTTTTCAATTTGAGTTCAGACCCTAGATTGGGTTGGGAGTGGATCTCGGTAAAACCTAGCCTAGTTTGCAGGGATGGCTTGGGTCATCACTGTCAGCGGTTGCAACAGGGGCAGGAAGAAGGGCTGTGTGCAGTCATCTTCTGGAAAGGTTCCTCTATTTCAACACTGTATTTTGTGTTTAAATTGGGCTCTTGCAGGTCTGAAGTACCGAGTGTGACTTGTTCTGTTCCTAAAATCTAATTCCTGAGCCTGAGAATGGCCCGTTCTCTCTGAAATGGGAAATTGAAAGAAGAAAGTTTTCTCTTGTTTGAGCATTTGGTCTCGGGTGGGTTTTAAGGAGGTGGTCGTGTTCTGATTTCTGCAGCTTTGACATGTCTGTGCTCCGACTGCAAACAAGCAAACTCCACGTGTGAAACAGACGGCGCGTGCATGGTCTCAGTCTTCAACCTGGATGGTGTTAAACATCACGTTCGGACCTGCATTCCTGAAGCAAAATTGATTCCTGCTGGGAAACCCTTCTATTGTCTGAGTTCAGAAGATCTGCGTAATACTCACTGCTGCTACTCTGATTTTTGCAACAAAATTGATTTAATGGTTCCCAGTGGTGAGTAGAGAGCTAAATAAATGGTCTGTTTGAAGTGGGGAGGAGAGAAGCTGTCTGTTTGGGATTGGGATTAAGGAGTTCTTGGCCTTGGTTTCACTCTTCCCTTAGGTTGTTGTGTGAATTTGAGCGCTAGGTTTATTTCCTTGATCTGTAAAGTGGAAATAATAACAAACTACTTCAAATTAAAATGTGAAGTTGCTTGAACTCCCCTGTGGCCGACAAAATGTCACCAGATGATGAGGTTGTACTTTAGGGCAGGAGAAGCTTCCAAAGTTTGGGATTTTTTTTCTCCACCTGCACTCAGTAGCTCTGTACTATGAGACTCTTCTCACCTTATCAGCCCTGCTGCTGGTATCCTGAAAGAAGCAGCAGCAATGTTCACCTGCAGCTAAACATAAGCTTCTGCTGCATGAGTGATCCGGCAAAGCCCCGAGCTCCAGCTTCACCCACACTTCCATAAATTCCCTTAGATAGAGGGGAGGAAAATCATTGCTAATTAGGCGAGGGTCTTCGTTGGCCAGTACCTACGGGTGGGGCAGGTGGGTGAGCTTCAGAGCAGTGACAAGGGTGACCCCACCGCAGGGGCCCAGGGGGTTCCTCACCGTTCTGCCCTGCACCGAGACATGGAGGTCTGGGCCTCAGGGTATTACTACAAAATTACTGTTCGTAAAAATATATATGTAATTTTATTTTTGGGCAGCCTGGTCTAAGTGGAGGGTGTCCTTGCCCATGGCAGGGGGGTTGGACCTAGATGATCTTTGAGGTCCCTTCCGGCTCGAACCATTCTACGATTCTCTGTGCCTGCAGTGGTCCGAGGACGATGCATGTTCCCTGGGCACAGCTCGGATCCCTTTTTTGGCACTGAGTTGTGCTTTAGCCTGCCTTTTATCAGATAGGGTTGCTTTCCTTCTCCTAGGACTGTAAATCTTTTCAGTGATGAGCCATCAATATGGGAACATTGCAGCAGCTTCAGAGTAAAGTGTGTGGGGTGGAGGGGTGCCCAAATTCCGAATTCGTGAAGAGGAAGCAGCCCTGCCTTTGAGTGAGGGTGTGGGAAATGTCTGCTTCTTTCTAATTCCTGGGACAGAGAGGGCATGCCGTACTTCCTCATACCTCATTACTCTCCGTTTTGGGCTGTTATTTAGTGGGTCATGTGAAGACTGCAGTATCCATGTTCCTTGGGGGCAGTGGGAAAGTTTTATCTGTTCTCAGAAAGACAAATAATTGTTGTCTTCAGGTATGAGTCTTTACTGATTGTTGCAGGGGGAAGGGGAAAGCAGAAGAAATTAATCCTTATGACTGGTGGTTTTTTCTCCCTCTTGGAGAGTTCAAGTGGAAGGTAAAATGCAGGCTGTTCTAGCAAATTCAGCCCAGAACAGGATCCTGTCCTCTTTTAAATAGCAAGTGCCATAATCCCTGATCCCACAACTGATGTACCATCCTCTTTCGGGGGTTTTAGCCGTAGTTTGCCAGCCTGATGACTTGATCAGTCCTGTGTTAACACTGTTATTTGATGTGTCCTCTACCATCCTAGAACAGCAAGCTAAAATTGTCCAGACTCTGAGAGGATAATTAAAACACAAGAAGAAAGTCCTTTAAAAAATGCTTGTGAAGGAGTGATAATTTTCTAAAAGTGTCTGTTTTTTCTTGTCCCTTTCCTCTCAAGGACACCTGAAAGATAACGAACCCCCATCGAGCTGGGGTCCTGTGGAGCTGGTGGCGGTGATTGCCGGACCTGTCTTCCTTGTGTTTGTTGTCATGATCATAGTAGTCTTTGTTTTTCATCACCACCAACGAGTCTATCACAACCGTCAGCGGCTGGACATGGAAGACCCCTCTTGTGAAATGTGCCTGTCGAAGGATAAGACCTTGCAAGATCTAGTCTACGATCTCTCCACCTCTGGCTCTGGCTCAGGTATTGAGATATGACTGGAAATGACGAATGAGGTCTTGTAATTGTAATGGAGTAGTCTGTTCTGGGCTCTGGGTTGCCACAGCTTTGCACGGCTGTGAGGCTGTTTGCCTCGTCAGGTTGTTGCCTTGTCGGGCTGTTCAGGTTGCCCTGTCATGAGTAATGTAGAGGGTGTGTTTTAAATTCAGTCATGCAGTACATGCTGTAGTAGCCACGGCCCCGAGTCAGTGTTCAGTGCCTAGGCGAGGTAAGAGCAATAGCTCAACTCCTCCTTAACTGCTTATGTGTAAAAAGAGTTTTGTGTAGCTTCCCTCCTTTTCTGCAAGAGGATAACTCCAACGGCTGCATCTATTTCAAATTTAGCCTTGGAACTGGATTTGGGTTGGAAACAGACATTAGCTGCTAACCTGTGGGGTGTTGGCTGTCCAAGGAGGATGCAGGATGTCACCTGCATCAAAGCTGGCAGGAAAATGGGAAGGATCCCAGCAGCTGAAAATTTTACAGTATGCAAATACTGCATTTACACAGCCCATTTCATCCCAAAGAATCCTTGGGTCAGTGTTCACTTCTGTAGCACTTGAAAGAAATCATCCACAGAACAGATAGGGAAGTCATTGTTTTATTCATAACTATGAAAGCAGTTAGGGTAAAAAAGAAAAAAAAAAAACCAACCCCGAATTTTGCAGCAGATGGAAACTGTAGGATAATCCACAGAGGCAGAGAATATAACAACCTGGTATTTGACCAGGGAGTAAACCTTCAGCATCACATCTGTTATATGCATAATGTTTCGGGATCTCTTCTGTACATGCTCTCAGCAGGTGAGCTCCGTAGTTTGTAAACTAAGAGGTGGTGGCTATGTTAGGACTCCTTTCTTAAGAGAAATTCTGGGGGGTTTCTGCTTTTTAGTAGAGTCTGTCCTCAGCAAGTTTCATTCTTTGCATATTTGGGTTGAAGTTACTTTGATCTGCCATAAAGCAGAAGTTCCCCAACCGCTCTGCGCCCGATCGCTGGCAGTTTGCAAGCTACTTCAAAGTGATACGCAGATGCTGCCCAAGCAGCCAAATGGCACGTCCTACGCAGGAGCTACCACCATTTGCTGGTTTGGGTCTTGCTTAGGCTGCTGGTTGTTACCAAATGTAGAACCTTCTAGGTTTGATGATGCTCTACTTCACGCTCTGGGGTTTCAGGAGTTTCTTTTGCTGCAACAGGCATTCATTCCTCCAATTTCTTGTCTGTAGGTTTGCCACTTTTTGTCCAACGGACTGTGGCTCGGACGATTGTCCTTCAGGAGATCATTGGTAAAGGCCGCTTCGGGGAAGTGTGGCGTG
Source organism: Grus americana (assembly GCF_028858705.1). Classification (NCBI taxonomy): domain Eukaryota; kingdom Metazoa; phylum Chordata; class Aves; order Gruiformes; family Gruidae; genus Grus; species Grus americana. Next base: position 2,682,663 of record NC_072882.1, read on the forward strand.
GCAGGTGGCGTGGAGGTGACGTAGCTGTAAAAATCTTCTCTTCGCGTGAGGAGCGTTCCTGGTTTAGGGAAGCAGAAATATATCAAACTGTTATGCTGCGACATGAGAACATCCTGGGATTTATTGCTGCGGATAACAAAGGTAAAAAGTGCCTCGGTCCTGAGAGCAGAGGCTTCACCAGCGTGCAGTATGCTCTTGGGAGTTGCATTTCTTCACTTGGATTTACAGTTAAATGGTTAAAGAAAACTGTCAGCGTGCTTTTCAAATAGCTACCTATTTGAATGTTTCTCGCCAAAAGATGGTAAAATTACTGCTGCTGTTGAACAGCACGATGGTGCATTAGCTGTACCTTACAAAGTCGTGTTTCGCCTTAAAGTCCTTTACCTTATTTGCCCCCGTGTTGCCTGTTGAGCAGCTCTCCTCTGTACCAAACAGGGTGCAAAATGCTCGATGGTTGTGTGCGGTCCCTGCATTGCGCCCATCTGAGCACAGTCTCTTTCCTGCTGCAGATAATGGAACGTGGACTCAGCTGTGGCTCGTCTCCGATTACCACGAGCACGGATCTCTCTTTGACTACCTTAATCGATACACAGTGACTATCGAGGGGATGATCAAGCTCGCCCTGTCTGCTGCTAGCGGGCTGGCCCACCTGCACATGGAGATTGTGGGTACTCAGGGTAAGAGCAAGGTTTGAAAAGATTTTGGGAATTCTCGAGGGGAGAATAAAGCAGTATTGAGGAAGGGGAATGATGTGCTGCACAGAAAACACTGGCAGAGTCAGCCCAGATTCGTCTGGTCAGTATTGACTAGAAATAGACTGATTGCTTTGGCTGGCTGCAAAGTGGGTTAGCCTTATGCTGGCTCCTGGGAGTTATATCAGCATTTCACATCCCCGTCCTAAAATTGGTGCTGCTTGGGTGGGATGTTAGCGCAGGCAGCAGCAGAATTCTAAACTCCTTAGGTCCACATCAACGCATCTGATGCCTGGGACGACGGAGTTTACATCCCTCTTGAGGCCTCTGGATGCTACTGCATCAGCAGTGCCTCCGAAGCGGAGCTGTGCATACCGTAGGCTGTCAGCACTGCTCTGTTCTTCAGCGCTGAAGCGTATCCAAACAGGAAAATGTGTTGCAACACTGAGAATTTAACTAACGCCCTGAAATCCGGTACTGCCTCTGCGCCAGTTTGACTAACAGATTTCATCAGACCTTGACCCCTGCTTCTTTTTATTTTTCTCTGTTAGGAAAGCCCGGGATTGCTCACAGAGACTTGAAATCCAAGAACATCTTGGTGAAGAAGAACGGCACGTGTGCCATTGCTGACCTTGGTCTGGCCGTCCGGCATGATTCGGTTACGGATACAATTGATATTGCACCAAATCAAAGGGTTGGAACCAAACGGTAGGAGAATGGTGTTCTCGGCCAGCCTTCGAAGGCATCGGAGTATGACTAGCAAATGCCTGAGCTGCTGTTTGAACACTGGTGAAATTCTTTCTTAAGCATTTCCAAGCGTCTCGCAGAGTGTCAGCATTGGATTGGGGTTGAAGGGACATCAGCACCTTCGTCTCCAGGTGCCGTCAAGCTGAGGGGCGTAGGCCAGCTACGTAAACTCAGGACCAGGGAGCTCGTATAATACTTGACAACAAGCTTGGCATTCTCAGAAGCCTTTTGGGGCCTCCTGTCTGGAGCCTGATGTGCTTTTGGACGGTTTTACCTCTTTCCCAACTTGCTATTCTTTTTGAGTTATTTTGTTCACTCTATTATTAGACCGTGGGGCCCAGTTCTGTTCTGATTAGGGCTGTGCAGAGCAGATTTTTGTCTGCTGGGAAGTGCTGGATGGGAAAACTTGCCATTTACTGTCTTCTGGAGAATCCCCTCTCAAAATTAATGTGCTGTTCCTTTTCTGTTCTGCAGATACATGGCCCCTGAAGTCTTGGATGAAACCATTAACATGAAGCATTTTGATTCATTTAAATGTGCCGATATCTATGCCTTGGGCTTGGTCTACTGGGAGATTGCTCGAAGGTGCAATGCAGGAGGTAATACTCTTCGTGTGCCTGTGCCGTCGGCGTGGCTTGCTCCTGGGTTTCCCAGCATTGGTATTTCTGTTGATCAGGTGTTGGTCAGGTTTGGGGGACCCTGGAGAACAGGGCCGTGGGAAGATACGTCCATATGTGTTGCTACTGAGGGAGTTAACGGAGGTGACCCGTGGCTGCTGCTAAGACTGGCCCATGTAGGGAAGTGGGGATTAATGCTCTGACTGAGGCTGATGTTCCTTTGGATGGGTTTTAAGGAAGCGGTGGTGCCGATTTGGTGGGTGACTTTCTTCCCCCGAATAAGTATAAATGAGTGTCCTAGCGCATCCAGCTGCAGGCAGGAGCGCAGCACCGTGGTGCGTGTGACAGTCCTTCTGCCTTCAGCTCGGTCGAGATTTGATGACCCTGCCTCTGCTGGGAGGTGTCGATTGCAGCACGCTGACTCTGTTCCAGTTTGGGCAGCTGCATTTTATTTCCCTGGATTTTTCTTGTGAACTCAAATCCCAGATTTTTCATTTCTGTTCTAAATGACTGCAAAGTGTTGACGCATCTCAGCAATGAGTCATGTAGTCCAAACCAGTATCAGTCTGCCTTTGGTGAGCACTGTGGTGGTGATCCGTTCTCCCAGGAACTGCATTTCCCCTTCTCTGCCTTCCAGGTATCCACGAAGAGTATCAACTTCCGTACTACGACCTCGTACCCTCTGATCCTTCTATTGAGGAGATGCGGAAGGTCGTATGTGATCAGAAATTAAGGCCTAATATCCCGAACTGGTGGCAAAGCTACGAGGTAAGGTCTGCTTTCGTCTTCACATCCCCTTCCCCCTCGATAAGGTGAGTAAAGAGTAAGTACCGTAAGCTGAGCTCCAGTTTTAGGAGGTTGTGGAGGGCTGTGCGGGCATCCAGCCAGGCAGCAGGAGCCTGGTAAAGACCGAGGTGGGGTCAGGGGAGAGGAGAGCACTGACGTCTGCCGTCGTTTCTTGCCTAGGCACTACGGGTGATGGGTAAGATGATGCGAGAGTGCTGGTACGCCAACGGAGCGGCTCGACTCACCGCCCTCCGCATTAAGAAAACCCTCTCACAGCTCAGTGTCCAGGAAGATGTGAAAATCTAGGCTCTGAGCCCCAGCAGGAGGAAACTGCACAAAAGCTGCCATGCTAGAGTAGACGTGTGATGGAGGCCTACCTCGTGTTTCTGCCCAATCTACTGCTACCAACCAGACAGCGTGACCTACAGGCTGCTAGGTGGGGTGATGGAGCCTATTGAATTGCTCTCTTCCCTGCTTGGGTATGAAACAATCAGAAACCTTTTAACGATCACCTCCTGACAGCGTGAAGACTTGAGAGGGACTTAACCTGAGGGATCTCAGCCATGATCGTAACTCTTGTTTCTTTAATGGAAATCCCTGTAAAGTTCAGTGCGCGCGGTGCACCCATTGGCAGTGTTTGAGGCCGGGGTGCTACGTGCTGGGAGTGGGAAGGGAAAGGGAAGGTTTTCTTGCCGTACTCTGAGGATTTTTCCAGGGACTGGCACGTTAATGCAGAAAAAGCATTTGCTAAACAAATGGTGCTCCCTTCTGAGAGGCTGAGCCTGAACAGTTTATCAGCTTCACGAAACCATTTCCCTCCTTTTTCTTAAGCTTGAAAAAATTCTAAGTCGAAAACAGAAATCTGACTGGCTGTCAGTGTGCGCAATGGTGTATGCATGCGCGGGATGCGCGTGTCCCCTGTGCCTGTTCATCTCCTTCCGTAGACGTGCAGTGTCTGCCCGTAGGGTGGCTCATCTCTGTTCGTGCTTTCTGTGCATGTGCAAATCTAGAGTGTCCCTTTTTTTGAGCTGTGCGCGCTGGTGCTCTCCTTGTTGAGTAGTGAGCATTGTCTAGCTTGGACAGGCTGCTTAAAACCAGATCCTTAGCTCTCCGATGGGTGCTGTGGCCTTGCTGTCCATACACCGGCTGCAGGAACGTCCCATCAGGTTGCCTCACTGCCACCCCCTCCCTTTTTTAAGACAAAACAAATGAGGAACTGACTTCACCCCTGGAATCCAGGTTGTTTGGGTTTTTTTGTCTCGAGCCCCTGGGGTTTGTAATTCTTGGTAGGGTGGAAGGAGAGACCCAGAGAGGGGAGAGACACCACGGAGCTGAGATGCATGTCAGAGGTAGAGCAGGCACTGCGCCCGGCTGGAAGAAGACCAGGCCATGGGGAGATGCAGGAGACCCTTCTCATAGGAACGCAATTCCCGAGTCCACCACCCAGGCACCCTCGCCAGCGTGCTCGGCAGCATGGGGCAGACTTCCCGGGGCCTGAGCTGCAGGGGTTTGGGTGCCTGGGTGTGCTCTGCACCCCCTGAGGGGCACTCGGCACTTGGCAGGATCGGACGGTGGGGTGCGGGTTTGGAAATCAATGCCCATCTTTTTAATATACATATATAAATATCTCATAATCTGGAAGTGGCTGTGTATAACTTGTGGGGTGGGGGGAACTGCATGAATTTTCTTTTGATTAAATGCCGAATCAGGGTGAAGTAGAGTTGGTTTGACCGTTGTCTAGAGCTGGGCCTAGCAAAAATGGAAGTGGCCGAGGGCTGAGTCTGTCGTGCTGATTGCAGCAGTAAAGGCAATCTGGGAAGTGCCGGTTGTTTGGTGGTTAGGTCAGTATCTACGATAGATAACTCTGAAGCCATAACTTTTAACTGGAGTGGTTTTGATTATTTTTTTTTATTATTATTTTATGGGAGGGTCTGGATTTTAACTTTTTTTAATATTGTTAATTCTTTATAAGAGAAGAAAAACAATCTATAATTATTACCTCTTGACCTTTGTTTGTAAAGAAATCACTGCAAAAAAAAAAAAAAAGAAAAAAACCAAATGCACACAGCTCGATTTACACTGGAACTGTTTCTACTCAAACCTTGCGCCTGCTCTGTAAGGTGAGGTTTCATCTCTGCTCCGGCCACCGGGGTTAACTTTTTTTTTTTTTAAAAACACTCTGTTCTTGCTGTCTGTGTATCTGTCTGTGTGTCTGTCTTCCCCCAGACTCCCTATCTTGTCTGTGACTTTGTGTAAAGTGAGGAGTGCGGGTTTTTTGCATTGTGTTTGGAGCCATTTTGCATCCTCCCATGGAGTTTGGTGGTCAGGCGGCGCGGAGCTGTGGTGGGAGGGCTGGCAGACTTTGGTTCACGGAGCTGCGTGGAGTGTACGCTTTGTGAATGTACAGCTTCCCTCCCCTTCCCGATTTGTTCTGACTCGTATCTCAGCCAGAGGTTACCGCGTGTCTCCAGTACCGTACATCCCTTAACCCAAACCCTTCTGCGTTTAGAAACCGAGCTGGTGGGCACTTGACAGATCCCCTAAAGACTCTTCAGCTGCTGTAACAGGACCCTGGCGATGGCCTGGCGGGTTGGGGAGGAAGTCTTAGCGACTGTGAAATAAACTGCCATAGGAAAGCCCATCATGCCGGTAGGTACGTCTGCCGTGCGCTCCTCCGCGAGCACTGCGGGCTCTCATTCCCGCGTACGAGTCTCCCGTCCCCGTTAACTGCGCAGGCTGCTTCTCGAGGACACTAAATCAGCTACGTACTTGCACTGACTCACTCACCCACCCCTCCAACTGTAGCCACACATGCATCTGCCTCAGCGCTAAACCAAACAGCAGACAGCGGAGCGGTTTCAGACCAGATAAGTTAGAAGGGGTGAGGGCAGGACGACAGGGTATCCCCTATAAGCAGGATTGCAGAAGCAGCCTTGTTTGTAGAGAGATGCCATTGCAAGATGGTCAAAACCGAGGAGGATCCGAGATGGGAACGCTGATTATGTAGCATTTATCTAGCACTTTCATGCAAACACGTGCCAGGGAGGTGCAGTGCTTACTTAGCTGACTGGTAGCAAACATAGGAATCTCAGAGCCGGGCTGCAACGTGCCTGGCTCGGAGGTGGCTGCAGCAGCCGTGGCAAAAACGCCACTCTGCAGACAGTTCAGGACAAGAGGCTGCCGCCGCAGCGGCTCAAAACGAGGGGAGACGTCAGATACTCGAGGGCAAATGGTGCTGGGGAGAGGCAGAGGTACGGAGCTTGTGCTTCTCGTCCGTGGCGCAAGGTTAATCAGTGGTACGCTGGCTTCAGAACAGATCTCTTGGTACTTATCTGCCCCTTTTATTTGTTTGGTTTTGTATATTTTATTAGAAATGGACTGTAAAATAGCCACTTAGACACTTTACCTCTTCAGTATGCAAATGTAAATACAATGTAATATAGGAAATCTTTTGTTTAATATAAAACAAGGCTGTCGATTTCTGCTGTACATTATTAAAAGTTTGTTTTATTCACGTGAGGTGTTGGAGTCTCTCGCGGTTTGCTGCGAAGGGTTAGCCGTGGGGTAGAGGGGCAGGATCTGAGCGGCGAGGACTGGCAGAGCTTATAGCTCCCCAACCCCCAGAGGAGTGTCTGGGGGGGGGCTCCTTCACCCGCAGCTAAAATTCTCCCTGGGAATCCCGCTCAGCATAGCAGAGATGCAGCTTCCATCGCCCGCTGTGTGCCTTGATTGCCGCAGCGGTGAGACGAGGATGTGGCAGAGTGGGATTTCCAACCCACGCAGGGACGAGCAGCTGAAACCTGGTCTCCCTCTCTGGGGGACAGCGGTTGGAAGCAGGAGGGGGTACAGCAGGCAGGTCCCCAAGCGTCCCCCACTTCTCCGCACACGCTGACCCGCAGCTTCAAAGCAGGATAAATTTTAGCCCAAAGGGCCCGGAATCCCCGTGAAATCCTGTTTGCTCGGAGGGCAACCGGTGCTGCGCACGCTGCCCCCGCTAATTCTCCCTAATTAATTAGAGTCTCCTGTAAATGAGCATGTTGTGAGCGGATCAAGGCGAAAATCCGCCAGGGCCCGGGGTCCCCCCGTGGGCTCAGACTAATGGCGTTGGGGTGGGGGGGGCTGCCATCTGGGTTCACCCCTTGGTTTCCAGCTTTGTCTGCAGCCCCCCAGAAACTCTGTCCCCATCCTGGAAATCAAGGCAGCGGGTGAATGGAGAGTATGTTTGGGTTTGTGGTTTTGTTTTAAAAAAGCAAAAATTGGTTTTACCCCTCTTTTAGGAAGTGTGATGGGAAAACAGGTCTGGGATGGCTTCAGCCTGGGGGCCAACCTGGGCTGCCGGATTTTGGGAACGGGTTGGGATGTTGTTCTTTGCTCCCTGATAATGGGGGGTGGTGGGCTCTCGCCTGTCCTTTCCCAAACCGCAGCAGCTCAGGGCAGGGAGTGAATTTGCCTCCTGGTAACCCCTGGACATGGACAGCCCGTGGGCGGGTGGCTTGGGTGTAACGCCAGAGGGATTGTTACAAACTGATTTTTTTTTTTTGGCAAATTTTAAATAAACATCTGGGCAAAACCCTTAGTTCCAGCTGGAACATTCCTGCTGCCTCCCGGGGCAGCGAAGCAAGGGGCTGCCCGGAGCCGTGCGACATCTCCGCAGCAGCCGCCCCCTCTGCCTCCGGGAATTGTTCTTTCCTCCGCGTCCCCGTCCTCAACACGGGCGAAGCTCACGCAGGAGCAGTTTAAATCCTCCCGTCCGCCTGTGTTGGAAGCTGGGCCCGGGGCTCCGGCCGCCCCTGCCTCCAGCTTCTGCCTTGAATTAAATCCCAAGCGCGGCTCTGGCGGCGGGACGGTGTCCTGTGGGCTGAAACTGCTCTGGGTGCTTGGCTGGGGTCAGGCTCCGGTACAGCCCTGGGGAGCAGCAAAGCTGGGGCACCCGCCTGCTCTCCCCGTTGCCGTCCCCGGGGTGCTCTCCGGGCCACTGCGGCCCCGCTCGGTCCCCCCGCGGTGCGACCCCTGACGCCCCACCCTGCGCCCCTGGGCGCTGCCTCCCCACGGTCCCTGCTGCCCCACAGCATCATCCCCGGACCGCCCGCCCTGGAGCCCACGGAGACCCCACGCAGGACCCGGGCCCCGGCGGGGCCATGCCGGCTGCGGGGCGTGGCCTAGCGCTAGGTGGGCGGGGCTTAAAGCCGAACGGGGCGTGGTTAGAGCTGAAAGGGGCGTGGTCTCGCTGCGGGAGGCGGGCCTTGCCCTGGCCCCGCCCCCCCGCGGGCTGATATAGCGGCGCGCGGGGCGGCGCGGCCCGGCCATGACCCTGCGGCGGCTGCGGCGGCTCCGGCCGAAGGAGGAGGAGGATGCGGCGGCGGCCCCGGAGCGCCCCGGCCCCGCCGACGTCTACCGGGCGCTGGCGGCCGCCGGCGGTACCCTGCCCCGGGTGCGCAAGGTAGGGCTGCCGGCAGCCCCGGGCGCGGGGAGGGCGGGGGGAGCTTCCCGTTTGTGCACTGGGGCCGGCGGGGGGCACCGGGCTGGGGGGGGGGACCGGAGGAGCGGGGTGTCCCCGTCCCGTGCGGCCATTGGTGTCTGCACCCTGTGGGGCTGCTCCGGCGTCTTCTCCTGGGCTCTCGTCCTGCCCCGGTGCCCCCCCAACCTTCTCCCCGTGTCCCCATCCCGTCCCTGCACCGGAGACACCACCCCACCCCCCCAGCATCTCCGCACCGCGGTCCCGTCGTGTCCCCATCCCGCTCCGGTGCTGTCCCCCCAAGTGTCACGTCCTGCCCCAGCTCTTCCCCACGTCCTGCCTTAGTATCTTCCCTGTGCCCCCACCCGTGCCCAGTGTGTCCCCCCCCAAGCCCCACATCTTGTACCGGTTCCTCCCCACGTCCTGCCTTCAGGGTGCAGGGACAGATCCCCACCCCGCTGTACGTGCCATGTCACTGGGACAGGCGTGTCCCCACAGCCCCCCGAGTGAGGGCAGGGGGACGGGGCACAAGGTACCCCGGGGTCTGGTTTGGTGGGACGCGGGACTGTCTGCCACCGTGCCCCTGGAAAAGCCCCTCTCCCGTGGCTCTGGGGCTGTCACCGCCCTGACGCTCCCCCCGGCCCCGTGGCGCTTCCTGAGCGCCGACAGGGAAGCAAGAGCGGAGCCGACATCCGGAGCAGAAGTGGTTCTCGCGGCCGTGCTGGCGCGGGCCAAGTCACATGCGGCAGCCTGACTCCCGCTTGCTGGCCGAGGCCACCGCCGGAGACATCCCCGAGGGGGCCGGGGCGTCCCGCGTCACCTCCCCGTCACTGGGGTGACGCGTGGGCCCGACGTGACAGTCAGCAACTTTCCCTGTGGCAAACGCGCCCGATTCTAGTGGGTTCGCACTTCAACGCCCACAGGTGCGTTTGGGACGGCCAGCCGTGGGGCTGATGACACCTGCGTGGCACAGGCCAGAGGGAGCCAGTGGCACCCGGCCGCCAGTGAGACGGGCCACGTACCGCTCTCGAGGCGCAGCTCGCGATGACGCCCACCGCACCGCGCCAGGGCTGCCAGAGCCCAGCAGCCGTGGAGGGGCATTTGGGGACAGCCCTGTCACCTCCTGCCCCGCGGCGAGGGTCCCGATGTGCCCGGCCGGTCCCTCTGCCCGCCCACGCCTCCGCACCCTCCACAACAGGGACATTGTCTGGGCTGGGGGGGAATTTTGCATGAAAAAAACCCGACTTTGTGACCACAACAGGGCCCCTCTGTGCCCAGGGCCCCCCCCCGGAGCGTGGCGTGGGGTGGGGTGTGGCGTGGGCTGACGTCAAAGCGTGGGGCGAGCATGGAGCAGATGTGAGGGTGGCTTTGAGCACCGATAAAAGCCTCGTTATGCCCGGCCGGCCGGGGGTGGCCACGGGGCAGTGGGTACACCCGGGTGCTGATTCGGTGCCGGCTTGGCACCGTGCTCCCCGGGGGTTCAGTGGGGTCCAGATGGGACACCCTGTTTCGGCTGTCTCTGGTGGGGGGACACGTGCCCTGGGACGGTGTTCCCCACTGACGACTCTCCCTCTGCCGCAGGGTGCAGGGTTCAGGTGGGCGTCCCCGAGCCAGTCCCCAGAGGAGCACAGGTAGGGACAGGGGTTGGGCCCCGCTGACGAGGGGGGGACGTGCAGGAGAGGGGCTGGGGTCCGTGTCCCATTGGGTTGGGGCTCAGCACCCCAGACACTGCTGCCCTCTGGAGACCCCGTGGGGGCTGGAAACAGGATGATTTATGGGGGAACCTGGGGTGGGCGAGAGCAACGATGGGGTCAGAGCTCCCTGGGGGGCCCTGGCACCCACAAGGACCTTGCCTGGCACCCATGGGACAGGCTGCAGAGCTGCAGAGCTCTGACCAAGGCCAGCCTGGGAGGCGTCCCTGGAGCGGGGGTCCTGTCCCTGGAGCAGGGGTCCCTGTCCCTGGGGTCCCATCCGTGGAGGGGGGGTCCCTGTCCCTGGGGTCCCGTCCCTGCCCAGCACAGAGAAAACCTAACTTCGTTAGGGAAGTGCGAAAGTCTCGGTGAGTAAGTTGGGGTGGGGGGTGCCAGGGGCTCGGCCTTGTCCCTGACCCTCATGTCTCCCAGGAGGGTGGTGACGCTGGAGAAGAAGGCAGAAGAGACCTTCGGCTTCGAGATCCAGGTGGGGGCCGTGCCAAGCTGTGCCATGCCGTGCCATGCCACGCTCCCCACCCTTCCAGCCCGCACCTTGCTTTGCATCGAGGGTATTTTTATATTGTCGCTGAGCCAGGGTTTATTTTTAGCGGTGACGGAGCTGCCTGGTTACCAAAGCCTCCCCCGGCCGTGACGGCGGGGGCAGCCGGGGGGGCCCCGCTTGGGGCACAGCCATCTGGGGCGAGATCTCCCCCGGGGCCGGGGTGCTGCCCCAGATCGCCCGGCAGCAATTAAATGCTGCAATTGCCACCTCATGGCTGCTGCTTGGGGGGACCCCCGGGGGGTCAAGGAGTCCCCGTGCCCCTCACCGGCCCCCCCCATTTCAGACCTACGGGCTGCACCACCAGGACAGGAACAGCGTGGAGATGTTCACCTTCGTGTGCCGGGTGCACGGCGGGAGCCCGGCCGAGGCAGCAGGACTCAAGGCTGGTGAGCACATGCCCAGGGGGTCGGGGGGGGGGGGGTGTCCCAGCAGCAGGGACTGGCATCCCTGAGCCTGTCCCCCCCCACACACTGTAGGGGACACGATCACAGGGGTGAATGGGCTGAACGTGGAGGGTGTCCGGCACCGTGAGATCGTGGAGATCATCAAGAGCTCAGGCAACATGCTCCGGTGAGCTGGGGGGCGTGGGGGGGCATGGTGTGGGGTGGCCCCCACCCCCCCGCACTGACAGCTGCTGCCCCACAGCCTTGACACGCTCTATGGGACGTCCATCCGGAGGGCCGAGCTGGAGGCCCGGCTGCAGTACCTGAAGGTGAGGATGGGGATGGGGGTCGGGGTGGGGCGGGGGACCCCCCCACGGGGTCCTCATCCCCCTCCGCTTCCCCGCAGCAAACGCTCTATGAGAAGTGGGGGGAGTACCGCTCGCTGATGGTGCAGGAGCAGCGGCTGGTGCGGGGTGAGTGGGGGCCGGGGGGGAGGTTGGGGGGGGGGGGGGGGAAGCACTGTGGGGCACCCTCGACCCCCTCCTGACCCCCCCCTCCCCCCGTGTCCCCCACCAGGCGTGGTGGCCAAGGACCCCAGCATCTACGACACGCTGGAGTCGATCCGCTGGTGCCTGCAGGGTGAGGGGGGGCTGCCCGGGGGCTCCCCCCGCGCCAGCGCCTGCGGCAGCGACGATTCCCTCTACCAGACCTGCCTCTTCGCCTCCGCCGACTCGCTGGACCGGGACAAGGACGGCGACAAGGACGGGGACAGCGGGGGTCCCGCGCCCCCCCCCGCCGCGCCCCCGGCCGGCCCTGGCCCGCAGCGCCAGCCTCAAGTGCGGCGGGGGGACGGGGGCGGCGGGGCGGCTGTGGGCCCGGGCCGGGGACCCCGGGGAGGGGGCAGCCCCCCCCCGCAAGGGCCGGCACAGCAGCTTCCGCCGGCGGCTGCTCAAGTTCATCCCAGGACTGAACCGGGCGCTGGAGGAGGAGGAGAGCCACCTCTAGCGGGGGGCACCGCCGGGCCCCCCCAGCCCTATTTATTTATTTATTGCAAGGGGCTGCGTGCCCCCCCCCCCCCCCCCCCCGTCTTCCCCGGGGGCCGCTGGAAGGAGCTCGGGGTCGGCCCCGGGGGTCCCGGCTCAGCCCCTCCCCCTTCCCGAGGCGGCTCCCGAAGCCTCCGCTCATCTCAGGAATCGGTGCCCCCCCCCCCCTCCCGTGGGGTGGGGGCTGCGTGTCCCTCCGGGCTCACGGGGGTCCTGCCTTCCCCCCCGAGGTTTTGTACCGTGCCGGCGCGCCCGGCGCTCGCCAATACAGAGACTTTTTACAGCGGCGTGTGGCTGTGACTGGGGGGGACACGGACACACAGAGCCCCGTGGGGACGGGCTGGCTGGCGAGGGGGTGTCCGCCGGGGGAGCCCACCGGGCTGCAGCCCCCCCTTTGTCGTGTCGTGTCCCCCCCCCCCCCGCCGGCCAGGCTCCGGGCAGAAAGATTTTGGGGTGACCAGTGTCACCTTGGATCCTGCGTGGGCTCCCGGGGACACCCCCGCACCCGCCGCAGTCCCCCGGTGCCGTGGGCCCCGTCCCGGCACTGCGGGGCCCCGGCCAGGCCCTTCCTGCCCCGCTTCCTCCGGCAGCCGCCGGGAAGCCGGTCCCACCCCGAGCCCTTCCGGCTGCGGGGGCCGGGGTGCCCGCGGGGAGCGGGGCGGGCACTGGGGTGTCCCTCCCCTTCCCTGCCCCGTTGCCCCCCAGTCCCACTGAAGTAGCACCCAGAGGCCTTGGGGTGCACAGAGCTCCCCCACCCCCCCGGCTGCTGCAGCGAGCACCCACGGGGGTGGCCTTGCACAAGCGCTCCATGGAAGCACCCCAGCCCTGTTCCGCAGGCTCTGTGCCTCAGTTTCCCCTCTGCCTTGTGTCGATCCCTGGCCGGGGACCATTGCACGTTCAGGGAGCCCCAGCTCCGAGCTCCTGCACCCCACAGGGGTGCCCCGGGGTGTCCGGCCGTGGCTCAGCCCCCCAGCACCCGAGGAGGGTCTGCAGGGGATTTTGCAGACGTGGGGGGCTGCGTCGTGCTGCAGTGGGGTGCGCACGTGTGTGCTGCGTGGCCGTGTGTGCGCGTGTGCGCTGCGGGGCTGCACGTCCATACGTGTGCTCTGTGCATGTGCTACAGAGCTGCGTACGCACACGTGTGCGTGCTGCGGTGCTGCGTGTGCATACGTGTGCCACGTGCACGCACGTGTGCGTGGGGCCCAGCCAGCTCCCTGCTGCCCTCCTGCCTTGTCCCCGTTCCAGGATGGCTCCGTGCTTGGACATTTATGGTCTGGCTCACGGGGCCGCGCTCACGGCGCCTGCCCGCGCACCACCAGGGTCGGGGCACCCCGTCCCCGCCACGGCCGTCACGGGACACCCCTCCCGCGCCAGCTGCCACCCCACGCGGAGCTTTTTTTAGCCCCGACCTGAGGCTGCGTGTGCCCGGGGCTGGGCAGGCGCCGGTTGGACACCGGGGTCGCTCACGGCACCGGCTGAGCCGGGCAGCGCCGGTGGGGCCGAGGCTGCGGGGTACGGCCGGGAACGCCCCGGAGCAGCCTGTCATTACCGACAAATATAGGCCCGGGGCAGGGAGCCAGCGCCGGCTGTGAGCACCCTGCAACCACCACCCAGCACCCACCCAGCCCACGGGCACCCTGCAACCCCCCGACACCCACCCAACCCACGGGCACCCTGCAGTCCCCTGACACTCACCCAGCCCACGGGCACCCTGCAACCCCCCGACACCCAACCCACGGGCACCCTGCAACCCCCCGACACCCACCCACCCAACCCACGGGCACCCTGCAGTCCCCCGACGACACCCCCCCAACCCCGGCTACACGGGTCCTGGGGGCAGCGGGAAGGGCCGGCCGGTGGTCACCGTGTCCCCGTGTCCTCACCGGGGCGCTGGGGCGGATCTGGCACCCCAGGGCTACCGCCAGCCGGGGCTGGCCCCGTGGCCTTGCCGGGGTGACCGGGCTCGTGTTTCCTCCCCCGCAGTCAGCCGGGCCCCGCGGCCTCTCCCGGGGTACAGCTAATCCCGGGTGCGGGGGCTGCCGGCACCGCCGTCCTGCTGCCGGTACTGCTGCCGCCCGCTCGGCCACCGAGTGAGGGGTGCGAGGGGGCTGCGCCTGGCCCCGCTCTGTGACCCCGGTGGCTTCGGGACCCCTGACGGTTCCGGGCCCCCCGGCCTGACCCTGCCCCGGGAGGCTCCTGGCTGCCCCCCCCCCGGGGTGGCACCGGCTGCGGCCCCGGTTTGCACCGGCTGCGGCCCCAGCCCAGGGCGGGCACCGGCTGGGCCCGGCTGTAGCACCCGCTTTGCCCCCGGTTTGCACCGGCCGCGGCCTCGGGACGAGCCCTGGTAACCGGCTGCGCCGGGTGCGGGGACCCCGGCAGGTTCCAGCCGGGCCCCGGGGGATCCCCGCGGGGGCGGCCCCGGTGATGCCTCGGGATCCCGGGAACGTCAGCGGCCAGGCGTGACGTCACGGGGCCCCCGCCTGGGGCGGGCTGCGCGCGGGGCCGCGCGGCGGCGGGAGCTGGGGCCGGAGCGAGGTAACGGGCGGCGGGAGGAGGCGGCGACGGGCCGTCACCCCCCGGTACCCCCGCCCCCCCCCCCCCGGGCCCGCGGTGCCGCACCCCCCGGTCCCCTCCGGTGCCGGGCTTCCCTCCTCGCCGCTCTTTGCAGGGCCGGGGGGGGTCCGGTGAAGCCGGGCAGGGTCCCGGCGCCGGGGGTCCCGGCAGCTTCTCCCCGGGCCTGGGACCCGCCGTGCCGCCCCGACGCCTCGGGGATGGCCCCGTGCCCGACACGCACCCCTCCACACCCCCCACACCCCCTCGGCGCGGGCTGCGGCTCCCGGGACACGGCGGCACCGGCCCGAGGGCTGCTCCGCTCCCCCGGGGGGGGCGTGCCGGGGGCTCTGCCGCTGCCGAGGGGAATGGCTGGGGTGGCACTAACGGGGGGGGGGGCATTGCAGAGGGGTGGCACTAACGGGGGGCACTGCCGAAGGGGGGCACTAACGGGGGGACACTAACGGGAGGGGGGCACTAAGGAGGTGGTGGCGCTAATGGGGGTGGCAGAAGCGGGGGGGACACGACACATTGCCAGTGGCATTGCTGGTGGCACTACCGGGGGGTACGACCGGGCACGGCGGGCCGGCTCCCCCAAGATTCCCGGTTCGCCTCCGGGAAAGCGGGTACCGGGAGGGGGATACCGGGGGGAAGGGGGGGGGGGGTACAGGGTCCCTCCCCGCCCGTCCCTCTCCCTCCCGCCGGCCTGGCCCGGCCCCGCACGGGCTGAGCTCATCTTTCCAGCCCGCGGGCGGTGTTCCCGGCGCTGGGCGCCCGCCAGCAGCCGCCGCTCTTTCCATCGCCCCGGCCAGGGTCTCCCCGCGGGGACCGGGCGAGGGACGGGGGGGACGCGGGGTCCCACCGGGGGGGGGGATGCCACCCCCCGGTGGGACCCCGCGTCCCCCCCGTCCCCCGCACCCAGGCACCGAGCGGGAGGAGTCCGGGGGGTACCGGCACCGGGGATGCTGAGCACCGAAGATACGGGCTCAGATGGGCACCGGGCAGAGCGGCACCGGGGATGCGGGAGAGCACCGGGGATAGCGGCACCGAGGGGGCACCGGGGATGGGGGCGTCGCTGATGGGGGGCATTAGGGATACCGGCACCGGAGATACCATCACCGAGGGGGAACCGGGGATGGGGGCACCGGAGATGCCAGCACCGGGGATGGGGGCACTGGAGATAGCGTCACCGAGGGAACACCGGGGATACCGGCACTGGAGATACCAGCACCGAGAGGGCACCGGGGATATCGGCACCGAGGACACACCGGGGATGGGGACACCGGGGTACCAGCACCGAGGGGGGGTACCGGGAATACCGGCACCGGGTGGGCCCCGGGCCCTGCTGCCGCCCCTGCCCGTCCCGGCTCTGCCGCTCGTCCCGGCACCGGGGCCTCCCCCACCTGTCCCGTGTCGTGTGTGTGTGTGTCCCCCCCCCTTCCCCGCCGGCGGCCTCGGGAGCCCCGGGGGGGGCGGGGGGCACCCGCGCTATTTTTAGCCGGGGCCGCGCGGGTATTTTTAGCGCGGGCGCCGCGGTTGCGTCAATGGAACCCCGCGTGCGTCACGGCCGCGCCCCCGCCGGAACCGCCCCCCCCGCGCCTTCTACGGCGCCGCCGTGCGTCACGGGTCCGCGCGCCGCCCCGCGCGTCACCGAGCGCTTAAGAGAATGTAGTGGCGGGGCCGGAGCCCGGCGGAGCCCGCGCAGCGGCGGCGGCGGCAGTGGCAGCGGAGCGGGAACCCGAACGCCGCCGCGCCGGCACCCGGGTACGAGCGGCACCGGGATGCGGGAACCGGGCGGGGAACACCGGGGGCGGGATGTCCCGGAGGCACCGGGAGGTGCACGGGCTCGGGTGTCCCGGTGGTACCGGGAGCGAGTGGCGGCTGGGCGTCCCGGTTGGAACCGGGGGCGGGGGGAGCCGGTTCGGGTGAGCCGGGGGCGAGCGGCGGCGGTCGCTCTGCAAAGTGCATCGGGACGGGCGTCCCGGGTAGCACCGGGCAGGCAGAGCCGGGATCGGGCGTCCCGGTATCACGGAGGGGGAGTCGATTCGGGTGTCCCGGGGGCTCAGGGCGGCGGGCGTCCTGCAAAGTGCAAGGGGGTCGGGCGTCCCGGTGGCACCGGGGAGAGTCGGAGGTCCCGGTGGAAGGGACCGGGCGGTGTGCGCCGTGCGGGGCTGGCCCTCGGGGTACCCGGTAGCGCTGGGGAGAACCGGGGGGGAGGCGCACGGGGCAGGGGCCAGCAGAGCGAGGGGTCCTGGTCCTGGGGGTCCCGGGAAGAGCCCGGCGCCGAGCTCCGTGCGGGTCTGGGAGCCGTTTCTCGGGGCTGCCCCCGGCCGTGCCGGGCTGCGGGGCCAGGGCCGGGCTGGTCCCCGGTCCCGGGACCCCCCACCGGGTCCGGCTGCAGTCGGGGAGAGCCCGGGAGCCCTGAGCAGAGCGGCCACGGAGCCGGAGCAGGCAGCACCGTGCAGGCAGGAGGGAGCAGGCAGCACCAGGGGTATTGCTTTGCAGGCAGCGCCGTGCAGGCAAGTTCCCCCCCCCTCGCTGCCCACGCAGGCCTGGCAGCGGTTGTGTTTTGGTGAGGCAAGGCAGCAGGTGCAGGCAGGGAGGTGGGCAGCGTTACTGCCCCCCCCCCCCCCCCTCCTCCGGCGCTGCCGGCTGCTCTCGCCTGCCTGCGGCCCAGGGCCCGGTGCCAGGGGCTGCCACCACCCCGCGCAGGCAGCGGCCCCCGGGCCTGGGCACGGGCAGCTGCCTGCACTCGCAAACGAGGAATCTGCAATTACTGCTCAGGCTGTGGGGCAGCGCGGGGGCTGCCACGGGAACCTGTGCCTCGTCCCCTGCGGGGTTTGTGGCGGGGGGGAACCCCAACACTGCCAGCGTGCAGGTGGGGGCAAAAGCATTTGAATAAGGGAGCGGCGACCGCGCTGGGCGCTGCCCGCTGCTGCCACGCAAGCCCTGCGCCGGGATCGCAGGAAGGGTCGAGGCTTTGCATGGCCCAGCTGGCGATTTGCAGCCGGGATTTGCATGCAGGCGAGGAAAGCTGCCGCTGGCAGAGCCGGTGTCCCCGCTGCCATGTCCCCAGCGCAGCATCGTGCCCTCCGGCTACGTGCTGGGGCAAGAGGCAGTGGGGGGTCACCGTCCCCTCTGAATGGCACAGCCCTGGTCCCCGGCACGGCACGGGCACAAACCCCACCGGCACACCGGGAGCGCCTGGGGGCTGGTGCCACCCCATGGGTGCCAGGGCTGGACCCACGCCGGGTATTTTTAAACCCGGCTCCCCAGGCGGGGATCAGCTTTCTGGGCGCCAGCGAAAGCTGCCCGGACTTGGCTGGGGGAAGCCGGGGGCCGGTGGGTGAGCTGGCAGTGGTTCCGTGCCGGGGCTGCGGCAGCCGGGGGCCAGGCGCGCCATGACCTTTAAAGGTCTGCGAGATGAATTACATTATCGTCTTGCCATCAGGGTCACTCCTGGCTTGGTTTTCAGCTGGACCCGGGACTCCTGTTACGCCTTGTGCAGGGCCGGATCCGTGCCGCAGGGCCGGGGGGCCGCAGGGCCGGGGGGGTGGGCTCCTCTCCCCCCGCAGCCGGCAGGTCTGGCTGCACTGGCTTTTCCAAAAGGCTCCGAAACAGGTGGTGGGGGGAGTCGGACTCTCGAGCCCCGGTTCAGCCCTGGCTCCGGCTTCCCCCAGCCAGCCCTGGTCTTGGGAATCCGCTGGCCGCGTTCCTCCCTCCTTCCCTTTCGGCAGCTTTGCTAAGCCAGCGTTTTGGGGAATGTCCTTTGCGCCCATTGGCTGCGGCGTGACCTTTCCTGGGGACGGCGGTGGCAGCCAGCGGCTCTGGGGGTCCAGCTCTGGCCCCGGCTGCCTGCGAGGGGGATCCCGGGAAGCCCCCCGTGGTTCTCGCCCTGTCTCCATCCGCGGGGGGGGGGGGGGGGTGGTGTGTGCAGGTGCGGTGGTGGGGTCCCTGCTAACGCTCCGCTTTCCCCGCAGAGATGCCCTGCATCCAGGCGCAGTACGGCACGGTGGGCACCGGCCCCTGTGAGCGCTGCCCGGCCGAGCTGCTCAGCCCCGAGGGCGGCCGCTTCCCTATGGAGGTGGCCGGAGCGGACCTGGCAGCCGCCCCCGCCCTGCCCAGCTTCAGCACCTTCATGGAGGGCTACGCCGGCGAGTTCGACGCCTTCCTCTACCAGCTGCCAGCCGGCAGCCAGCCCACCGCCGCTGCCGCCTTCAAGCTGGAGGACTTCCAGGTGTACGGCTGCTACCCCGGCGCCTTCGGCGGGCAGCCGGACGAGACCCTCTCCTCCAGCGGCTCGGACTGTTACGGCAGCCCCTGCTCCGTCCCCTCGCCCGCTACGCCGGGCTTCCAGCCGCCACAGGCACCGGGCTGGGAGGGCTCCTTTGGGGCGTATTCGCCCCCGCCGAACTACGAGGGCGGGCGGCCCTGGGCCGAGCCAGTTAAGGGCGGTGGGTCGCAGCCCCCCTTCTTCGCCTTCGGCCCCCCGGCACCCAGCCCCGGTGGGTCCCCCGGGACCCTGAAGGGGCAGCCGGGCCCCTCGCCCCGCCTGGACCCACGGCTGCTGGACACGGACGCCTTCGCCCTGGCCCAGGGCTCCCCCGGGGGGTTCGCTGGGTTGCCCCTGGCCCCCACCTCACCGCTGCTGGAGGGGCCGGCACTGACCCCCGCCAAGGCGCGCAGCCCCGGCGCGGGCGAGGGCCGCTGCGCCGTCTGCGGGGACAACGCCTCCTGCCAGCACTACGGCGTGCGCACCTGCGAGGGCTGCAAGGGCTTCTTCAAGGTAAGGGGACCCTTGCCCCCGGAGCTGCTGCCAGGATGTTCCCATAATGCTTTGCAGCAGCGGGAGGATGCTGTGGGTCACCCCGGGGAGGGGCAGGGCGGGGAGTGCGGCCCCCGGGAGCCCTTCCCACGGACGTGGAGCCGGATGCTGGGCTGGAGCGGGAGGCAGGGGAGGACAGAAGGGCTTTTGTTCGGTGGCTCGGCGCCCCGGGCTCAGCTTGGGCCGCTCCTTCCCCGCCTGCAGCGCACGGTGCAGAAGAACGCCAAGTACATCTGCCTGGCCAACAAGGACTGCCCCGTGGACAAGCGGCGGAGGAACCGCTGCCAGTTCTGCCGCTTCCAGAAGTGCCTGGCCGTCGGCATGGTCAAAGAAGGTACCTGGGTCCTGTCCCAGGGTTGCGGGGTCCCAGCGGGAGTCGGGGGGGGTGGGGGGGGCCCCACTCTGTGGCCCACCTGGCTGAGCTGAGGACAGACACGCTCATTGCATGTCCCTCTCTGCAGTGGTCCGGACCGACAGCCTGAAGGGGCGGCGGGGCCGGCTGCCCTCCAAACCCAAGCAGCCACCGGACACGTCCCCCGTCAGCCTCATCACCTCGCTGGTGCGGGCGCACATCGACTCCATCCCCAGTGCCACCAAGCTCGACTACTCCAAGGTAGGGCCGGTGCCACCCCGCGCCCTCCCCGGGGCTGTGCCAGGGCCAGATCCTGACACACCCCCCCTTCCCCGTGGCAGTTCCAGGAGTCGGCACCGTGCCAGTTCGAGAAGGAGGACTCGGTGGACGTGCAGCAGTTTTACGACCTGCTCACCGGCTCCATGGACGTCATCCGCAAGTGGGCTGAGAAGATCCAGGGCTTCGCCGAGCTGCCCAGGGAGGACCAGGACCTGCTGCTGGAATCGGCCTTCCTCGAGCTCTTCATCCTGCGCCTGGCATACCGGTGAGTCCCGGCACGGTGTGGTGCGGCGGGGAGCCTGGGGCCGTGCCGGGGGGGGGTTTGACACGTGGTTGTGCCCGCAGCTCCAAGCCGGAGGAAGGGAAACTCATCTTCTGCAACGGGGTGGTGCTGCACCGCCTGCAGTGCGTGCGGGGCTTCGGCGAGTGGATCGATGCCATCCTTGAGTTCTCCCATAGCCTGCACCGCATGAACGTCGACGTCCCCTCCTTCTCCTGCCTCGCCGCCCTCGTCATCATCACAGGTGAGACCCCCCCCTCACCCTGCTGCTGCTCCTTTCCCCACCCCGCGGCCATCACCCTGGCCTCAAGCCTCCGTGTGTGTGTGTGTGTCCCCCTGCCCTTAGACCGCCACGGGCTGAAGGAGCCGAAGCGGGTGGAGGAGCTGCAGAACCGCATCGTGGGCTGCCTGAAGGACCACGTGGCAGCGGCGGGGGCCGAACCGGGCCGCCCCGGCTGCCTCTCCAAGCTGCTGGGCAAACTGCCCGAGCTGCGCAGCCTCTGCACCCAGGGCCTCCAGCGCATCTTCTACCTGAAGCTGGAGGACCTGGTGCCACCACCGCCCATCGTCGACAAGATCTTCATGGACACACTGCCCTTCTGAGCCTCCGGCGGGGGGGGCTGCCACCAGCCCCTGACCCCCACCCTGGGGATGCCTGGATCATCCCCAGGGATGCATGGGTCCCGTCCCCCCCCGCCTTGGATGCCCGGGTCCCCTTGGGGACACCCGGCTCCCCAATGTGCCTTCATGGCGCCGGGTGCGGACGCACAGCAGCCCCGGTGCCTTTTCCCCCTGGGGGGGGCATCGCCGGCGCGGTGCTCCCCTTTCCCCCTGTAAAAATGCCCCCATTGTAAATAGCGAGCGGCCGGATCCTGTACAGAGCGGGGAGCGCAGAGGCGGGGAGGGGGCTCCAGCCCCCCCAACCTCATCCCCCTCCCCTTTATATTTTTTCTTTTTTTTTTTTTTTTTTTTTTCCTTCTTTGGCCATTTTCTGTATATAAACTTGAACGTTACAGCGAGAGCTGCCAAAAGGGGCCGTTTCTCTCGTGCGTGTTTCCCCCCCCTTCGATAATATTTTCTATATTTAATATACGGTGATTTGTGGCAGAGTGCCAGGGGCTGGGGACAGCCGGGGTGCCGGAGCCGCACGTTGCCCACGCCGCTGCCCTTGAACTGTCACTCACCCCAGCGCCGGCGGCTGCCATGGCCCTGCACCTGTCCCCTGCCTGATTTATCCTCCCCAAAATAACCGGGAAGCGTGACCGGGTGTCTGTGTGTGTCCCCCCCTCTCTCCCTGCCACTGGCCAGGGCCCTGGGGACACGGCCAGCCCCGTGGCGGGGTGGACACCGGTGTTTGGGGTCCTGGGCCCAGCCGGGATCTCACCGTGGGGTTGGGGGCAGGGTGGGGGGTCCTGGTGCCGTGGCGGGGGGAAGCCAGGCCGGCACGGTCCCCCGGTTGTCCCTTTCCTCCTGCCGGGGACAGCCTGGCCCCGGAGCAAATGTTAGCGGGGACACCGAGGACTGGTGCCGAACAAGGGCCACATTGAGGCGCTGGGTGCGGGGGTCCCGCGGCGGCACACAAGGGCCCTTCTGTCCCCCCCGCCCCTGCCATGGGGAGGGCGCTGACGCACGGCGGGGCCGCGGCTGGGGGGTCGGGCTGGGGGGGGGGGGGGGGGGCAGGAGAGCCTCGTGCAGTGGGGACAGGAGGGGCACGGGGTGGGCTGTTGGCACGGCACAGCTCAGCATGGCCTGGCGCTGCTCTGGCTGTGGGGCAGGAATGGCCGTGCTGTGGGGCTGGAATGGCCGTGCCATGTCGCAGCTGCGCGTCCCAATGCCCGTCACGGTGCCGACCCACACCCGAAGTCACCGGGGAGGGCACCCCCGGCACCCCAAGGACAGCAGCTGGGGCTGAGTGGGGCAGCGGGTCCCCGGCCCCTCCCCAGGGCGCAGGGCTGGCCTCTGCCCACCTCGGACTGGGCCCCGGGCAGGGGCTGCTGCAGGAGGGACGGGGACGATGGTGCCAGCAGGACGAGGTAAAAATAGCCCCACGGCCAGCTGCGGCCGCGCCGGTTGCCCCAGGGCTGCACGGCACGGACACGTGTGTCATGGCGTGTGCCCGGCCCTCCGCCCGGTGATGTGCCACGGCCCACCCTGCCGTTTACACCAGGACGCGAGTCCCCACGGCGGCGTGAGTGGCCTGACGCCAGCGCCCCACGGCCCCGTGTCCCCCGTGTCCCCCGTGTCCCCCGTGCCCCTGCCTCAGCACCCCCGGCGTCCCTCTGCCCTGTGTCCCGTGTCCCCCTGTCCCTGGTGCCCCCCGTGCCCCCATGTCCCCATACTGGTGCCCCCCACGGCCCTGTGCCCCCCGCGGGGCCTGTCCCCCTGCTCTCTCCTTGTCGCCGTGTCCCTCCGTCCGGGGCCATGGCACCGCGGGGTCAGCCGGGGTCACCCGGGGGTCACCGGGGGTCACCGGCCCCCGGCCCCGCTGCAGTACCGCCGCGGAGCCTCCAACCCAGGGGGCGCTGTGAGCCAGGGTGCGCCCCGAGGAAGTGCGCCGCTCTGCGCCGCGGGAGGCCCAGCTCTGTGGTGCCCCCCCCACACACACACCTGGAACGAACCAAGGCGGCGGTGGCGTGGGGGGAGAGAGGCAGGAGAGCGGGAGCAGGGTTCTGCCCCCCGAGCCGCACCGCGGCCGGAAACGGCATCTGTGGGCACAAAGTTAACGACAGAAGGTGCAGAGTGAGGAAACACGGCTTCTACGGCGGGAGGTGCCGCCGTTTCGGTAGACGGTGTGTCCCGAGCCCCCCCTACATAGATGGGCAGCCCCACTTCCCTCCTCCTGGCGGTCAGATGGTCGGCCCCGGGCGGTGAGAGCGAGGCTGGCGGCGGCGCTGGGGGGCCGGGACCGGGGGGGTGAGGGGGATGAGGGGGGCCGGGGGGAGTGAGGGAGGCCGGGATCCCGGGGGGGCCGGGACCGGGGGGGTGAGGGGGCTGATGGGGGGTGAGGGGGGCCGGGATCCCGGGGGGGGCCGAGACCGGGGGGGTGAGGGGGCTGAGGCCACGGGGGTGAGGGGGGCCGGGACCCCGGGAGAGGGTGAGGGGGTCTGGGGCCCTGGGTGAGGGCGGCTGGGGCCGAGGGGGGGCCTGGGGCTCTCCGGGGGAAGAGTGGGGTGTTGGGGGGCCCGGACCGGGACGCCTGGGCCCCTGCGAGGTGGGGGGGCTCGGACCAGGTCCCTGTGGCGCGGGGAGGGCGCACACTGAGCCACCAGGGTCCCCAGGGGGTGGGTAAAGGGGGTTGGTAGAGGGGCTGTCACCCGGGGGTGTTGCCCAAGCAGGGGCACAACTAACCCCCGCCCCCAACACCCTTCTTTTCCCGCAGGACCCACCGTCCTGCCCTCCCCGGAGCTGCCCCCGCCATGAACTGCCGCGCAGAGGTGCTGGAGGTGTCGGTGGAGGGTCGGCAGGTGGAGGAGGCCATGCTGGCGGTGCTCCACACCGTCCTGCTGCACCGCAGCACCGGCAAGTTCCACTACAAGAAGGAGGGCACCTACTCCATCGGCACCGTGGGTACCCAAGACGTGGATTGCGACTTCATCGACTTCGCCTACGTCCGTGTCTCCTCTGAGGAGCTGGACCGGGCCCTCCGCAAGGCTGTTGGGGAATTCAAGGTAAGAAAACCCCGTGGGGACCCAGCAGGGCTGACATCAGGCGCTTAAAAACCTGCAGGCTCCACCATGTCCTCCCTGTGGGGGGGAAGGTTGGTCCCTCCCCCCCCGAGTGGAACCACCGGCTCTCTCGGCAGGATGCGCTGCGCAACTCGGGCAGCGATGGGATGGGGCAGATCTCCCTGGAGTTCTACCAGAAGAAGAAGTCGCGCTGGCCCTTCTCGGATGAGTGCATCCCTTGGGAGCTGTGGACCATCAAGGTGAACGTGGTGAACCTGGCTAACGAGCAGGAGCGGCAGATCTGCCGGGAGAAGGTGGGCGAGAAGCTCTGCGAGAAGATCATCAACATCGTGGAGGTGATGAACCGCCATGAGTACCTGCCCAAGATGCCCACCCAGTCAGAGGTGGACAATGTTTTCGACACCAGCCTGAAGGACGTGCAGCCCTACCTGTACAAGATCTCCTACCAGATCACGGACTCCCTGGGCACTTCGGTCACCACAACCATGCGCCGGCTCATCAAGGACACGCTGGCTCTGTAGGTGCCACCGAGGCAGGTTCACCCCGTGTGGTGGCACCTCTCCGGCACAGCCCCTGGCTCTTTGGGACAACTTCTCTGCTTGGATCCCTCCTCTCTGCCTCCAAAAAGCCTCTGCAGGGAGCCAGGCTCGGCCTGGCCTTTAATTGTGGGTTGCTACAGGTTTGGTTTGCGCCGTGGGGCACTCGCCTGGCTTGGAGAACCGGCTCGGCGGCTCCCAGGTTGGCTGAGGCGGGGGGTGAGTCCTCGGGGTGAGAGCTGCTCGGTGGTGCGTGTGGCACCGCCTTGGCGCTGGGCTCCTGGCCTGGCAGAGCGACGCTGGGGACCAGCACGGAGGGGCGATGGTGGCTGAACCCCGTCCAGCCTTGTCCCTTGTCGCTGCCTGTCCTCCCCCCAGCGGCACTGCTTCCTTCCAGGGCCCAGAGACGACCTCACTGCCCTTCTCTGGGGCAAAAATAAAGGATTTGTCCTTTCATGGGGAATCTGGTCACATCCTGGCTGTTGATGCGGCCGGCGTCCACAGGATGGGGGGAAGCGGGCGCCATGGCTGAGCCGGGGGACCCCAGCACATCCTCACCCTGTTGGGCTCATCGGCCGTGGGGGGGCTGCCCCCCATGTGCCCCTAGGGGAGGGGACAGGGCGATCCCCCTTCCGTGCAGGACTCTGCACCGCTCCGCAGCACCAAGGAGGGGGCAAAGCCGCTTCCCCTGCCCCGGGGGGGAGCATCCGCTGGGCACCAACCTTTCAGCAGAGCGAGGGGGGGCCGCGCGGGCAGCTAAGACGGTCCCTGACATCACTTAAACCCTCCCCGTCTGTCGCCGACCCGCCGCAGCCCCGTGCGCTTGCACTCCGCTCCTGGGAGGAAGAGGAGGAGAAGATGAATGCCAGCGCGCAGGGGGACGTGCGAGCGGCCGAGGCCGCCCAAATCGCCGTCGTCCTGGTGCTCTGCCTTGCCGTCGCCTTCGCCGTTTTCTTCCTTGGCTGCAACCTGCTGCTGCAGGCAGAGAGCCTGGCGGCAGCCCCGGCGCAAGGGGAGCGGCGGCTGTCCCACGAGGCCGAGGGGGCTGCCGGAGGGGCGTAGGGAGGGACCGGCCCGAGCCCAGCGGACAGACAGACGGACAGACAGCAGCGTCTTTGCCCGCAGCATCTTCGATGGCACTTGGGGACGGAGCAGGACAGCGCTGGGGGCCGCGGCCTCCCTGGCTTGTACAGATGGATTAAAAGGCAACGGGGCCAGCGGAGCCGCTGGGGTCCTGGGGCCGAGTCTGGATCTGGCCATGGGCGCGGCGGCGCTGGTAATCCCCCCTGAGAGGATTAGGGGAAACTTTTATTCCCTGTTTCAGGACTAATCCCTGGGCTGGTGGGGCTCGGGGAGGGTCTGGGGCCACATCCTGCCCCTCTGAGTCCCTGGTACCCCCCCAGCAGAGATGCCAGCGCCGCATCCTGCCACCCCCAACCCCTTTCTGCCCTGCTCCTAGGGATGCAGTGACCGCGTCCTGCCCCCCCCCCCCCAGCCCCTTGGACCCTGCTGGCAGAGACACAATGGCCACATCCTGCCCCCCCCGGGTCCTGTGGCCGCATCCTGCTTCTCCACTCCCTCCCGCACCCCCACTGACCCTAAACTTTTCCCAGTCCCCTCCAGCTGCCAGCAGTGGGGTGAACTGGGGTCACCCCACCCCCCCAGAGCAGGGCTGGTGATGTTGGGGGGGGGCTCCTTCCCCCACCCCAAATCGCGTTCCCCTCCTTACTCCTGCAGCTTTAATCGCATCGCTGCAAAGCCCTGCTCGAGGGTCTGGGCCCTACACAGGCCCCCCCCCACCCCAGGACACAGGACCCCAACATGGGGGGGGCTCCTGGAGGTCCCCTCCACCCTCCCTCCCCCAAAGCAGGCAGCGGCCATGTAAAAGACTCCATATATTTCACATGTACAAAAAGTCACTGGGGGGGGGGGGGGGTGTCCGGAACGGGGGGGGGGGGGGGGGCACCATCCTGCCGCACCCCCACCCCAGCCTGGCTTTGGTCCCTTTTTTTTTTTTTTTTTTTTTTTGGCAATTAGTGTTCACATCAGTGGTCAAAGTGACGAGCGCGGGGGGGGCGGGGGGGGGGGGAATGTCCCTGTGGTCCCCGCAGTGGGATGGGGGCTCCGGGGCGGTGATCCCCATGGGGAAGCGATGGGGAGGGGGCACCCCATGGGTCAGCCGCTGGCGCTGGGCCCCCACTGCAGCTGGAGGGGGGGGGAGGGTGGATTTGGCCTCTGCTGCAGGCAGGCTGGGGGGGAGGTGGTCTGCGCAGCGAGACACACACCCCCCCCCACCCCAGTGCAGGGGACAGGGACATCACCTGCGAGCCTGGGTGAGGACGGTGGCACAAGGACATTTTCCGCCCCCCCCCCCCACCAGCACGGTGTCGGGGGCAGGATGGAGACTTCCCCTGGCACCTGCAGGGCAGAGCGGGGTGAGGAGGGGAAACTGAGGCAGCCCAGCGCTGCCCCCCCCCCCCCCCCCGCCCAGGGTCCTTACCCTCACTCGGCTACAGGCGGATCCACCTGCGGGCTGCGGGAGGGAAGGGACAGTGTCAGGGGACACCGGGCCTGGGGGAGCCCCCCACCACGCCGAGGCAGCTCCAGGCATCGGGCTGGGACCCCACACTGGGATCCAGTACTGCACTGGGACCCTGCACTGGGATCCCACATTGCGGCAAAAGCCCCCTGCTGGAAACCCAGCCTTGCACCAGGATCTTGGTCCAAGATCTTGTGCCAGAAGCCCAGCACTGCACCGGGATCCTGTGCCGGGACCGAGCACTGCACTGGGATCCTGTGCCAGGATCCTCTGCTGGGACCCAGCCTTGTGCCGGGATCCTGTGCCAGGACCCAGCATTGCACTGGGATCCTGTGCCGGGATCCTCCGCTAGGACCCAGCCTCGTGCTGGGATCCTGTGCCGGGATCCTCCGCTAGGACCCAGCCTTGTGCCGGGATCCTGTGCCAGGACCCAGCCTTGTGCTGGGATCCTGTGCCGGGATCCTCTGCTAGGACCCAGCCTTGTGCTGGGATCCTGGGCCGGGATCCTCTGCTAGGACCCAGCCTTGTGCCGGGATCCTGGGCCGGGATCCTGTGCCGGGACCCAGCCTTACACCAGGATCCCACACCAGGACCCTGCTCTCTTCCGGGGAGGGGGGTGCAGGGGGTGCTGGGCACCCCGTGGTGACGGCATGCGGGGAGGGGGGCGTGCAGGAGGACGCATGCGGGGCCAAGGGGGGGTGTCCGGGGGTCCCGGGCATGCAGGCGGTACCTGGGGGCTAACAGCTGGACTCGTCGTGGTGGGACGGGTCGCAGAAGAAGCGCGAGCCCCGCTTGGCGGTGCGGGCCGTGAAGGGGACGCTCTTCAGCGCTGCAGGGGGGGCATGGGCGGGGGGAGGGGGGGGACGACAGGGAGACGTCAGCCCCCGCACGCAGGCGGGACCCAGGCGTCCGGGCAGGGGGGGCCGGCGGGGGCCGTACCGGTGATGATGTCCTCGATGGTGCCGTCCTTGCCCTCGTAGACGGGACGATGGTCCTTGGCCTGGCGCCGCCGCAGCTCCGCAATCAGCTCCTGCTGCTGCCACTTGTTCCGCTGCGAGGGATGCACAGAGGCCCCGGGTTGGGGACACACGTGGCCCCTTTTGGGAGGGGGAGAGGGGAGGGTGTCCCCCAGCCCACCCGTGTGCCGATCTGTGCTCACCTTCTCCTGCTTCTTAGCCTCCTGCGCCAGCAGCTTCTCCCGCATCACCTCCTCCTGCTTCTTCCGTGTCTCGTTCTCCTGCTCCGCATCCTGCCGGGGCGAGGGGCCGGTGGTGGCACATTGCTGGTGTCACTGACCCACCCTCCCCCCACCCCCCGCGTGTCCCCTTCCGGCCCCGTCTCACCTTGTAGGAGCGGATGAACCGGACAAAGACCGGGAAGAAGACGGACGGGGGGGTTGTCTTGGGGCTCTCGCCAAAATACCGCACCACCGTGTTGTAGGCATCCTGGTGAGGGGGATGAGGTGGTCACCGACGGGCTGTGCATCCCGTGGGTCCTGGTGGCCTCCCGGCACAAGGGGTGGGTGAGGCAGGGAGTGCACAAGGGCCGTGCAAAGCAAGATGCGCACGAGGGCCGTGCAAAACAAGTCACGCGCAAGGAGCGAGATGGGCGTACGCAAGGAGCACGCGAAGCAAGGCATGCGGGGTGAGGTATGTGTGAGGAGCGTGCAAAGCAAGGCGCGCACGAGAGCCGTGCAAAGCAAGGCGTGCAGGACAAGCCGCGTGCGAGGGCTGTGCGAGGCACAGCCGCTCCGCGGCCCTCACCTCGGCCGTCCGTGCGTCCTTCTGCAGCCGCTCCAGCTTGCCTTCGCTGGTGGCCAGGAAGGCGCGCAGGACGCTGTTCTCGTGCAGCCCACACTCCCGCCGCAGCAGCTCCATCCCCCGGCCCAGCTCCTTCACGTCCAGCAGCACGTTCTCCAGGGACACTGCGGGGACACAGGGACCAGTCAGGGGACCCACGGCCCCGGGGGAACAGCAAGCTGGGGGGCTGGGGGGGGTGGGTTGGACGGAGAGGGGCACCTGCAGATGCCTTCTCCACGAAATGCAGCTCCTGCCAGAAGGTCGCCAGCTCGGGGTACTTCTCCCGCACCGTCAGCGCGATGAAATGCAGCAGCGTCATCTTCCTGTCCGTCGATTTGGTGTCCAGGAGCTGCGGGGGGGGGGGGGGGGGGGGCGGTGTCAGGGCTGTGGGATGGGACCCCCCCCGGGAGCCCACGTGGTCCCAGGGACCGGGGCAGGGGGTCCGCAGCTGCCCACCAGGTCCAGGCTCTGCAGTTTGAAGCCGTAGACGGCGCCGCGTTTGCTGCTGTTCATGTAGTTGCCCAGCGCTAAGATGATCTGGGGGGGGGGGGAAAGCAAGACCCCTGTAAGCCACACACATACACACACCCCCCACCCCCACCCACCCACCCACACCTCGCTACGGCGAGGATGGAGGGCAGGGCTCCAACCCAGCTCATCCCCCCCCACGCTCACCTCCAACATGTGCTTCAGCTTCTGGGAGGACTTGACAGAGGCCGAGGCCGCAATGATGGCATTGAGCTGCTGCAGGGGGACAGGACGGGACGGGGGGGCTCAGCTGGGGCACGGGGTCTGGAGACCCCCCCCACCCCCCGGCTGGCGCGATCCTCCCCTCCCCGGCTCCGTACCGGCGTCAGCATCTGGAGGTTTTCGGCGAAGTTGCCGAGGAAGGCCATGATGGCCATGCGCTGGGGCAGCCGCTCCACCTTGCTGAACTGCAGCATGAAGCGATCCTCGTCCGCCAGCTCCTCCAGCGGCTTGCGCTCCCGCTCGTACTGCCGCAGCGCCTTCACCTCCGCCTCCGTCGGCAGGAACCGCATCAGGCACTCCACAAAGTCCACCGGCAGCGTCGCCAGGTCAAACCTGCCCCGCGCCCATGCTGTTGGACATCAGCTCCCCCCTGCACCCCAACCAGCCCCCCTGCACCGTGCCTGGACCCCCTGCACCCCAACCAGCCCCCTGCACCCTGCCTGAACCTCCTGCACCCCAACCAGAGCCCCTGCCTAGGGTCCCTGCCTGGACCCCCTGCACCCTAACCAGCCCCCCTGCACCCCAACCAGCCCCCTGCACCCTGCCTGGACCCCCTGCACCCTAACCAGCCCCCCCTGCACCCTCCCTGAACCCCCTGCACCCCAACCAGACCCCTTGCCACCCTGCCTGGCCCCATTATGCCCCAACCAGCCCCCTCCACACCCTGCCAAGCCCCCTAGACCCCACCCAGCTCCCCAATACCGCCCCCCCACCGCTGCACCCCAGCGAGGGGGCGACGTACGTGTGGATGGCCCGGCAGATCTCCTCGGTGCCGCGGCCCGCCTTGCGCAGGGTGAT